>NC_088926.1:6042500-6102500 GCF_038396675.1 Hydra vulgaris | reverse complement strand
GCCTTATAAGCACACAAATTCGGTCTTTTGTCTCATCTGTGCTACCCGTATAATCTTTGATAATTTTGCTATCAAAATGCACAATGATGGGTTTGTCGCTCTTCTTAACCATAGTGGTTATGTTTGCTCTAAGAACACCGGCATCTTTTCTTATTATTGTATCAAAAATCCTGTGAGTTGAGCTGTGGGATAATGTTACGTTTTCTATATTTCCACCGGCATTGCAAAGAAAAGAAGAGATAAGTGCTGCTATCTGGTTAGTAGATATTCCCATCCCAATAGCAGTTCTGGCAGTTTTTGAAAAAATGTCTTTGGTACCTTTAGAGTTATATTTTTAACTGTCTTCTTCTTTGATGCGTTACCATCTTAAAATCATCTTCGGAACATGCATCATGAGATTCATCAGTAATCATTTCACTTTCAGAGGAAAATCCGGATAAATCATGGAAAGTTTTTTCAACTATTCCAGAGATTTTAGAGTTATTTCTTGATGCAGATCTATTACTAACATTTACAAACCGACGGTCCAACGCTCCAATCACCATCTTTCTGCAATTTAGCTGGTCCCGTATGAAGGTTAAATCTTTAATCTTATCTGCTACCAATCTTAGCCTATCAGTCTTTAAACTACGTTCTAGAAGCGTAATGTCCAGCCCAAAATAATCCTTTAAATTTAATTTTATTAGGTAAGAACAAGAAAAAGTAAACTATTTACTTCATGATAAATTAGCTTAGTACTGGCTGTTTGACTAAAAAATATTAAAATTTAATATTTATCCCCTACCTGTCATTGGTTTCTCAAATTTATTTCTTGTCTCAAGTTAACCAATTCCAATTTTTTTCTGGGATTTTTTCAATTCTATGTACTTTTCTACATATTTCTTGACATGATACATCATCCTTTTGTCACTGGTGACTTTGAAGCCAATCTTTCTCCAAGGAATTAAGATTCCAGAAAGGATACAACTGACATTGCAAAATTCATTGTTTGTTATGCATTTTAATCTATGAAGAACTTACGTAAATTAGGAACATAACTTATTAAATTGTCTTTACTATATTTGACATAAAACATGAAATAACATTTTTATCTATTTATTTCTAAAGCTAAAAGCTTACTGGGAAGTTTTGGACATTAAAGGACAAACGACGAGATCCTTTAGTGCTTTGTTAGGAAATTGTTCTCTTAAAAATAAGTAGTGTTGGATAACATGAATCCTTAGGGGCAGCTGATTTGTTTCCATTAATAATTTTAATGGAAACAAACTATTTTATTTTAATTTTAAATAATAGATTTTTTAAAATTAAAAATTGTTAAGTAGCTCGATAAACAATTGTTTTCTAAACTACGCTTTTTTTAAATATTACCCGATTTTTGCATTTCTAAAGTACCACCTGGTAACAAATACGATAATAATAAAAATGCGCACAATCGGTATGGATAAAAACCTTCCATTCTTTGTATTGACGCAATTAAATTGTTAAAGGTTTATAAATTTCTATTCGCGCTGGTCATTTGAAAATGCCCATAAAAACTCAAATAATGTAAAAAAAATAAACTTTAAACAAATGGCGCGAGTATAAATACTTTTCCAGAATTAAAAAAAAAAATTCATTAACAAACCAATACCTTGCGAACATTTTGAGACACTCCTTGAAATAAAATTCGTTTATGAGGGTCAAAATGGGATGGCTTAATCTTCATAGTTTTGCCATTTGTATAGTGTTGCGTACAAACGTCTGTAAGTGTAAACGCCATTAGCATATGTGAGTTGCAGGCAGTATATGGAACAATTTTAGTTGTTGGAACAATTTTAGTTGGAACAATTTTAGTTGTCAGATCAGGTTATCTTGCTACTGGTAACATGTAACCCAGTACAATCTGCTCCATGTCCTGCTGCCTTGTAGGATATGCCTTTTTAGGCAAAGGCTAGGAGATGCCAACTCCGATTTAAAACACCCCCTGCCTTGGGGCTCTTGGTTGAGTAAAGGCTAGAGATGGTGTCTCGATAAAAATACTCATCTTGGGCAGATGTTAAATGCACCCGGCTACTGTCTTGTAGAAGGCCTCCTAGGCAAAGACTTAAGGGGTAAACAGATTCTATCTGTTGACCAGCCTCGCACCCCTTCTTCATCTATTAGGCTGGCGCAGATGTATTTTTAATACATTGTTTCCAGTTTAGGATGTTGAATGCTGGATCTTCTTGACTCAATGCATGGGTTTGCTTGTGTCACTGTTTTTATGACTAGGCAACTTATTCTATTATCTCCTAATGAGGGTACAGCTCTAAAACTCAGTTTTATGGTTCTGAGGCCGGCTGGTAGTCAGGTTTCCCGAACTCTGTGGTAGCTCTCAGAGAGGCTGATTCCATCAACAGCTGAAAAATATCAAAATATTAACAGTGCCATGTTGCGCATGGATGGTGTCCCTGTTTGTACTTTTGGTGTGCATTGCAGAGGCCACATTTGGAGCCCTTAGTTACGGCTTAGGGTTTATTAGTAGTAATGAGGCAATTGCTTGGGCTATTAAACGGTGTTCTGAGTACTATCTATGCTTTGAGTCAAGTTCTTCAATCTAATTTAAAAATGAATAAAGTACCAAAAACTATAAAACACAAAAAACCATCATCATCACCAAGTTCTCTAAACCTATCATTCACTAATATTCGTGGTCTTCGAAGTAACTTTTCTTCTGTTGAGTCTCATCTCTTGCAAAGTTCACCAGACCTACTTGCTCTTTGTGAGACTAATTTGAGTTCGGCTGTCTCATCTTGTGATCTTAGTGTTGATGGTTATCTTCTTCTGATTCGTAAAGACTCCAATAGTCACATGCTTGGCCTGGGCATTTACATTCGTAAGAATTCAGCAGTTTGTCGTGAAACTAGGTTTGAATCCACAGACTGTTCTTTCATGTGCTTTCGTTTAGCACCACTTCACTCATTGCCTTTCTCTTTGTTCTATATCGCTCTCCTTCATCTCAAGACTGCACTCTTTTTGATGTTATTTCTGATCATATTGACCAAGCCCTCTCTCTTTATCCATCAGCTAATATAGTTGTTGTCGGTGACTTTAATGCTCACCACTCTGAATGGCTTGGCTCTAGTATCAGTGACTCTGCAGGCATTAAAGCCCACAACTTTTGCCTTTCTCAATCCCTAACTCAAATAGTCAACTTTCCAACTCGCTTTCCTGACAACCCTAATCATTTACCTTCTCTACTCGACTTATGTCTTGTTTCTGATCCTAGTCAGTGCTCAGTTTCTCCGCATTCACCCTTATGTTCTTCTGATCACAGTTTGATCTCTCTAAAACTAATATCTCATTCTCCTTCATCACCTGAATCCCCCTATTACCGAGCCTCTTTCAACTACAGTAAAGCTGACTGGGATTCTTTCCGTGACTTTCTTCGTGATGGCCCTTGGGTAGAAATCTTTCAACTTCCTGTCGACAAATGTGCTTCTTACATAACTTCGTGGATTCAGGCTGGCATGGAATCTTTTATTCCCTCTCGACGATTCCAGGTCAAGTCTCACTCTCCTCCATGGTTTTCCTCGCACTGTGCTGCTGCAATTGCCAATCGAAACCGTTACTTCCATATTTATCAGCAAAACTATTCTCCAGAAAACAGGCGTCTGTTTATTACTGCTCGAAACAACTGTAAAAAGGTTTTGTCTAATGCCAAAACCCGCTATTCTCAGGTCATGAAATCTCGTATCTCATCTCAAAAATTAGGCTCTCGTGACTTCTGGAGAATCTTTAATAATATCAATAATAAGGGCAAATCTATAATTCCACCTCTCTTGTATGGTTCAGACTTTGTCACCTCACCTAAAGACAAAGCTGAATTGTTTGCTAAAAACTTTTCATCAATATCATCTCTTGATTCCACTAGTTGCGTTCTACCTGATATTGCCAACAAACAGGTTGATCCTTTGCTTGACATTCATATCACTCCAGCATCTGTATCTAAAGTGATTTCCTGCCTAGATTCTTCTACAGCTTGTGGCCCGGACAACATACCTGTTATTGTCTTGCAGAAGTGTTCTCCGGAGCTGTCGTCTATACTCTCAAAACTATTCAACAAGTGCTTATCAGAGTCTTGTTTTCCAGCCTGCTGGAAAGCCGCATCTGTTATCCCTATCTTCAAAAATTCTGGGGAGCGATCTGATTCGTCTAACTACCGTCCCATAAGTCTTTTTCCTATCATAAGCAAGGTTTTTGAATCTTTAATTAACAAACACTTAATTTCTCATCTTGAATCTAATCACTTACTTTCTGACCATCAATATGGATTTCGACCTTCTCGTTCTACAGCTGATTTGCTAACAGTAATAACTGACAGGTTTTATCGTGCATTAGATGAAGGTGGAGAGGTTAAGGCCATCGCTCTTGACATTTCAAAAGCGTTTGATAAAGTTTGGCATGCTGGTCTTCTCCATAAGCATTCTTCTTATGGTGTATCCGGCAACATCTTTAAGATCATTGAATCCTTCCTTTCCAATCGTAGCATAAAAGTTGTCCTCGATGGACAACACTCTTCTTATTCTGTAACTTCAGGGGTTCCTCAAGGTTCTATCCTTGGCCCTATACTCTTTTTAATTTACATTAACGATCTTCCAGATATTCTCACATCTTAGGTGGCATTGTTTGCAGATGATACTACCATTTATTCTTGTCGTGATAAGAAACCATCACCCTCTGATTGCTTGGAGGGGGCATTTGAACTTGAAAAGGATCTCACTTCTGCTACAGCATGGGGCTCACAGTGGCTGGTGAATTTTAATTCAGATAAAACTCAATTTTTTTCAGCCAATCGTTATCGCAATTATTTAGATCTTCCTATATTTATGAACGGTGATGTACTCGATGAGTCACCTACTCTTCATCTTCTAGGATTAACTCTTACTTCCAATCTTTCTTGGAAACCATATATCAAATCAGTTGCAAAATTAGCATCTGCTAAGGTTGCATCTCTTTATCGAGCTCGTCACTTTCTTACTTCGGATTCTATTCTCTATCTCTATAAATCTCAAATCCGGCCTTGTATGGAATACTGTTGCCATATCTGGGGCGGATCTTCTAATGATGCCCTTTCTCTTTTAGACAAGGTGCAAAAACGCATTGTAAACATAGTTGGACCTGCTCTTGCAGCCAACCTCCAACCATTATCACATCGTCGTAATGTTGCTTCTCTTTCTCTTTTCTACAAATACTATAATGGGCACTGCTCTAAAGAACTAGCGTCTCTTGTGCCATCTACTAAAATTCATTCTCGTGTTACTCGTCATTCAATTAAGTGTCATCCTTTTTCTGTGACTGTTCCTAAGTGCTCCAAAAGCGCTTATTCGTCTAGTTTTTTTCCTCGAACATCAGTTCTTTGGAATTCGCTTCCTTCATCTTGCTTTCCTGATTCATATAATTTGCAATCTTTTAAGTC
The DNA here is from genome assembly GCF_038396675.1 of Hydra vulgaris. Classification (NCBI taxonomy): domain Eukaryota; kingdom Metazoa; phylum Cnidaria; class Hydrozoa; order Anthoathecata; family Hydridae; genus Hydra; species Hydra vulgaris. The sequence goes on along the minus strand of NC_088926.1, from coordinate 6,097,063 downwards.
GTCCGTCAATCGTTATCTTGCTCTACAATCTTCATCTTTTCTCTTACAGTAACTTCCAACTTTAAATAGTGGCTGCTTGCAGCCTTAAAACACCTAATATTTTTAAAAAAAAAAAAAAAAAAAAAAAAACTGTGTATAATAAATCTATAAAAATTAGAAAACTTTTGAATTTTATTTTAACAGTTAGAAAAATTTTTTGTTATATTATTTTTTTGCTATAAATATTACTATAATTATTATAGATATATACTAAATTAAAAATTTTGCTATAAATGTTGTTATAAATACAGCAAGATTGGAAAAATTTCAAAATTTACTAGGGGAGGTCTTTGATCCTTAAAAAAACACTGATGACAGTGCACTAAACCACTGAGCTATCAATGATATGGGTTTAGGAGAAAAACAAACCTAATTATGAGTCTCATATAAGCTTTAGGTATGCGGAAAAGGTGCACATGCTATTTTTTTGCTCTTTTAGTAATTTTTCAAAATGAATTTAAAATAATATAATAGTAATAATAATATAGTATAAATAATAGGTATAGAAATGATTGGCGTGGAATATATAAGTATAGAAATGCTAGGTTTGGTAAAGACCAGTATTTTATAGGTCCAGAAAGGATAAGGAAAAGTATAGAAAAGCTCAGTAAGGAATAGACTTACTGAGCTTTTCTATACTTTTCCTGTATAGAAAAAGACCCGTGTTTTTATGGGTCAGATCAGCTAGTACATATATATATACTTATAAATATATATAAAAACATTCATAATATTTTATCTTTTTACTGTTTTTATTATTTATTATTATTTGTTTTATTTAATTTATTTAAACTTATTTAATTTGGAATAAGCGCAGCGCAGTGTACATAGCGCAGCACAGTGTAATTACATCGAATGACTGAAAAAGGTAGATTTTACAGATAATCTACATACATTGACTGACTTCAATAAGTAGAACTAGAGAGCCTATATAATTGAAGAGCAGACATTTGTGATCATTTTTTGTTTGATGTTTGATTTTATGGTTTTAGACACCATGTTTTTGCCTAAAAAACAGACTGCAAGTTAAGTTTTTACTAAATTTAAATATTTTTAAAAATTTATAAAAGTGAATGTTTGTAAAAGTTTATAAAAAAAGAATGTTCTTTTATTTTTGATGAGATGCCAGTAGCTGAAAATGTTGACCATGGTACATCTACAAGTTCACACTATGGAATTGTTACATTGCCTTAACATTATCGCCAAGCTAAACATACTTTAGTTTTGATGCTTAAAGGATGATTTTGATGCTATTGAATCTACAAAATGAAAATAAAAAAAAAAATAAAATCTACAAAATGAAAATAAAAAAAAAAATAAAATCTACAAAATGAAAATAAACTTTTGCATATTATTATACTGGAAGTTTTGTTTATAAAAAGTATTATCTTAACCATAATTATACTGAAGTAATAAGATAATAGTGTCACCTCTGATACGGGTGCTATCAACCAGTCAATGTGGAGTTTTTTAGCTGTACTAAAAACTATAGTGTTTCCAGTTTAACTAAAAACCCAAATTACAATATTGGTTTTTTAGCAAATGTGCCACATTTATTAATGAGTATAAGAACATTTTTCTTAAGTGACAAACATTTCATAATTACGCTAAGATTCAAAAAGAATACATACTTCTCAGACTTCTATCATTAATTATAGATAGAAAACACCTGCACAAAGTTGTAGACATTCATAAAGATATAGGTTTGAAGTTTGCTTACTACTGAGCATCTTGATAAAAAACATTTAAACAAGACAGAAGTATTACGAGTTGCATATGTAATAAATCATGATGCAATTGTGAGCCTTGGTGAGGCAAATTTAATGAAAAAAATAAAGAAAAAAAAGAAATTTTTACTCCAATAAATGTCCTACAAAAGTCTCTGCTTGTAGCGTTTTTAGTATGAAGTCATTAGTGATGTTTAATGCATAGCTAAAAATATCAATAAACGTAATTTTAATAATACATGAAACAAAAATTAATCTTCTATTTTTTCATATTTGATGAAAAGATTAACATTATTAAACCACTATTTCCTGCATTTTGCAACATGCTGTAAAGACAAAAAAAAGTTTCGACTTTTTTTATTCTGTTTGCAATCTAAGCACACTATTTAAGTGTACTTAGATAATTAACTTAGCAAACAGAATAAAAAAGTTGCTTTTATTTGTTCTAGCTTAAACTACGTCTAAATACATTTAACTACTGAAAATAGTTCTCTAAAGTATCATTTGAGGTAATCTCTCATACGCAGATACTCAGAAAATTTACTCTTATCATGATATTTATATATTGTATTGAGAGATTGAGGTTTGTTCAAAGAAGGTCCAATCGTAAATTGTTTGACATTAGCATGCCGATTTCTGATTGAGAAATGTATCTGCAGCTAAACATACATGGTTTCTCCTGCATTCATTTATGAATATGTGTATATATAAATAAATATATTTATATATATTTATTAGATGAATATTATTATTATAAATCCTTTTGTTTTAGGAATGTTTTAATTCCTTTTCATATGGTGGTTTCAAGGATTTTATTTTGTCTGCTAAGAACTTGTTGTCACAAATTTTGAATTTTCTTTCTTTCTGGTAATTGTGCTTTTTGAGGTTGTAATATAGATTAATTGTTGTTTTTGATTGGTATAGTGGTTTCTTGAACTGTTTTTTTGCATTTTTACTATATTTTTTTCTAAATTCTGTTTTTTGAATAACAAAAATTAATGGTGCCTATTAATATTTTATCATTGTTATGTTCGCACGCTTAGTAACAGCCTTATTGTTTACTTTCTTTTAACAAATAGATGCTACTTCAGGAAATGTTTAACATTTTAATCAAGATTATTTTATTTTGCAATATTGAGACTTTTGAGTTCTTATGTATCAAAAATTTCATGATCAAAATCATGAGCTTGATTTTTTATACATGGCAACTCAAAATAATCAATACTATATATACTTAATACTAAACAAAATACTATATACACTTAATACTAAACAAAAAACTAAATATTATAATTTGATACATTAGATACTTAATCATTACTCATGACCAAAAGGAATCTTCTTGAAACTTCAAATTTTCATTAATTTTCAAGGAGATTGATTTTGATCATGAGGACCGTCATTTAATAATATCAATTAGTTAAAAATCCATTACACAAGTAAACAAACAAATTTGAATAAAATTGTAAGATAACTTCTTGGAATTCAACAGAATCAGTATTTAATCTTAAAACACAGTTTGTGTCATAAGGATTAATGAAATGAAAATCAATTAGTAAAAATAATTTTAACATTTTTTTAGTGTTTCACAAAATTGCTTGAAATAATACAAAAAAAAAAAAAAACAGTGTAAAATTTTGACTCTTCATTTTATTTACCAACTTTTGTGTATTTTAGGAAGTCATTCATGAAAGATGGTTAAAAAAACAGCAGAAACAGGTATTTTTATTTTTTGATATGTTTTTTAATCTGAAAAATATTTTGTCAAGTTTTATCAAGTTGTTATTTTTTTTAAGAATGCAAAAGAAAAAGGGAAAATCATTAGTATGTTATGTTTATTTGAGATTTGAGAATTGATATCTAGGTATGAAGGACTTTTGCAACAAATTTTTCTTTTTTTTTCTTTCAATATTTTTATTTGTTTTACATGAAAGAACTATCTGGATTAGTGTTGTGACCAAAATTAAAAATCGTAACTAACTAAACTTAAAAAACTAAACTTAAAAGTAACTAAAACTAATCTACTAACTTTTTAGTTAACTAGAATTAGTCATCTAACTTTTTAGTCTAACTAAAAATAGTCGACTAACTTTTTAGCTAATTTAAATTAGTCGACTAAATTTTAAATAAGTCTAAATAATACTAGCATGGGTGTTGATAGCCTTTACGCTGCCTGGGACAGAAAAACCAGGGCAGCGCCTCTATTTCTCAAAATTTTCCTATATTTTCAGAGGTAGGACCTTTTTTTTTTTTTTTAAATACCTTTTTTTTCTTTGGCTCCCTTTGGACATCTGCTGCCTTGGACAAACTGTCCCTTTCGCCAAACTTGTCCTTTTATAATTTTATATATTAACAATGTATAAAATATATTATTATTATATTAATAAATATGTAATATAATTAATTTATATAATACATTTATTAATAACTATATTATATAAATTAAGTATATTGTATATACAATTAATATATTAATAATATACTTTTAGCTAAATAAAAAGTCGACTAGTATTCAAGGCCGCCAAGAGGAAGGGGAGGGGGGAAAGAAAAGGATAGTTTGTTGCAGGCAGCAGGTGTCCAAGAGGTGCCAAAGGAAAATAATTTTTTTCGAAAATTCTGACAGAAACGGCACCATGAACTTTAATTAGAATTCTATCAGAATTTTCAAAAAAATGTTTGTTAATACATGATCATTGTACCACAAAATATCGCAAAAATAAAAAAAATTTAAAATATCCAGAAATTTTACGAGATGCCAGCGTGAAGGAGTGGGGTGGTTGGTGTGACACCTTATCAATTAACTTTTAGTTCATTTAGTTGGCAAATGTGATTTTTTTAAATAAGTCAGTCAGGAAATGTAGACCTTTCAGACCAGCCGGTTAGCAAATTTTAAAAAGTGAGGACTTTTTCTTTTCCAGTCAGTAACAATTTTAATGGCGCTCTTGACGTGATAGCAACTTGCGCCGGCCGTGTAAGCTACAGAGGTGGTTACAACCATTTTAAAAATAAAATATCTTAAAAAATGCAATTTATTAAAAAATAAGTTATTTAAGTTGGCCTAAAATTATATAAACTCCTTAATTATGACTATTACACAAAAATAACTTTTATAAATCTTGTTATGCATTAGTTGTGAAGAGGTTAGATCTCCAAGAATTTATTCATTTGCCTTTACGAATTGTTGTAAGTTACAATTTACAGTTGTAATTTGCTAAAGCGCATGAATTTAAAGATTTTCTTTTCAGAGTTTTTTAGACTTTTCAAGTAAAATAGTTTTTAATTTATAATTGATTTCAATTTATAAAAAGTTGCTTCACATAATTATTTTATTATTACAATTTGTAATAATAAAATAATTATGTGAAACAAATTTATAAAAAATAGATAGTGCAATATTTTTTTTAAAGTTATGTTTTGTGGCGGAACTATTTCGGATTTCCTTTATGTAACACCTCCAATCATTTTTTGATGTAAAAACTCGTAAATTAGATAGTTCTACATTCTTAAAGCGCTAATATATTTATTTACGACAATTAGATTGTAAAATTCAGACAATTAAAGTTTTTCATTAAACTTATATTGTTTAATTAAATATCTGTTAAACTATTTAGTTTAATTTTTATTTTGAAAATTGTAAAAAATAAGTTAACTAGTTATGTATTCGGTATTGTGGCAGATTTTTTATAAAGTAAACTTAACAGTTGCCTTGAGCCTGCTTAAAAAAAATGCTCGTAGTTTTAATCTGAAACAAATATATAAAATATACAAATATATACTGTATTAAATTAAAAAGAAATATAATAAATTAAATAGCATATATTAGTTAAATATTTTTGTTACTGATATTGTTTAATATAAGTAATTTTATGATTTAATTTAAATAGAAAAAACGATTTATCAATCTAAAACTTACAAAAAAATTTTGGTAGTGATATGCCAAAATTTATGGGCCATGACATGACATTTTAATAAAAAAATAATAAAAAAAGTCCTTTTGAAAAGTCCCTCAGTTGTCATCAAATGAGGCCCTCGAAGTGTCTCTGCCTAAGGACTGAAATGCTTTAATCTGTCATTGATTCTGTATGAAATTATTTTTTATTAAAATATCAGCTGTTTTAACCAAGTTATTCTGCTAAAAAACCGATTGTTATTTAATTCAGTAAAATAACATTTTGGGCAATACATGTACAGACAAAACATTTTATTTACCTATTTTTCCCAAATTATATATGGTTTTTGGTATTTCTGAATTTTAAAGGAAATTTAATGAATGTCTTTAAATTGATTTGATTGTGATAACTTCATTAAATTTCTCACATCAACAAATTTTATGGAATATCCATATTGAAACCTCAAAGTAATGGTTTCCTGCTTTATACTAGATAAATTGCTGTTCTAAATAATATCTATAAATTTATTTTAAGAAATTAAATTATTAAATGTCAAGCAATAATATGTTTTCTTCAAATCTAAATGGTGGCAAAACCAGTTTAAGTTTTTCATCCAGTCAAAAAGAAACTGAAATTTATACACAGTCCATTGAGGAAACTACTAAAACGACATACAAATATTACTCAATTGAGAAGGAAACTTCAAAACGGGTATGCAATGAATGTAGTAATAACAGATCTAAAAAGTACTCAAGTAAAACATTAAAAAGTATACTAATTATAAAGCCGAAAAAGAAATGAAACATGAGTGGTTTGTCAAAAGAAAATAGCAATAAGATTGATAGAAGTCTTTTGATATTTACTATTGCCTGTTGTCTTCCATTTATGTTGGTAGAAAGTAATGCCTTCAAAGAATTTGTTTTTTGCTTAAATCCAAAGTACAAAGTGCCTTGCCGAAAAAAGTTAAGATCTCTTTTAACAGATTTATATTGAGAAAAAGTTGATCTTTTGAAGTCTAAGTTATGTTTAATTAAAGTTTTATCTATTACTTCTGATGGGTGGACATCCTGTCAAAACTATAGTTACATATCTGCAACTGCACATTTCATTTCTGACAAAACCACTTTCATCAGTTTTTGTTTGGGATTTGCATACCTTAATCGGCGACGTGAAGCAAATAATTTAAAAGACGCTTTACTAAAAATTTTAGAAAAATTTAAGGTAGATAAAATAATAAGTGTAGTATCCGACAATGCCAGTAACGTATGCAACTGTTTAAATTCTTTAAAAGTTAGTTTAAACATTCAACCAATATGCATGGGGCATGTTTTGTAATTAATAGTAAAAAATGTTATAGATTTAGTTGAAGAAGGTGAAAATGATAGTTCATCTAAATTCTTTTTTATTGCAAAAACATTAACTAAGTGCAGAAAAATTGTTACATCTTTCAATCATTCATCTCAACTTAATGATTTATTAGAAAAAAGTCAAATGTGACAAGGTGTTGAAAGAAATCACGCACTTCATTTGATTCAAGATGTGAAAACTCTTTGGCACTCCACGTTTCTCATGGCAAAAAGAATGCTTAAACTTCACTACTACATAAAAGATATCTTTAATTCTAAACAACAATACAAAGATATGAGAAAAAATTTGCTTGGTGAAGATGAAATAGTTAACTTAAAAAAAATTTAGCAAGCTTTAATCAAGTAAGTGTTTTGTTTTCAGGTGATACTTATGCAACATGTTCTTTAATTATTCCAAGTATTTAATTAACAAACACTTAATTTCTTATCTTAAATCTAATAACTTACTTTCTGACCATCAATATGGATTTCGCTCTTCTCATTCTAAAGCTGATTTGCTAACAGTAATAACTGACAGGTTATATCGTGCATTAGATGAAGGTGGAGAGGTTAAGGCCATCGCTCTTGACATTTCAAAAGCTTTTGATAAAGTTTGGCATGCTGGTCTTCTTCATAAGCTTCCTTCTTATGGTGTATCCGGCAACATCTTTAAGATCATTGAATCCTTCCTTTCCAATCGTAGCATAAAAGTTGTCCTCGATGAACAACACTCTTCTTCTTATTCTGTAACTTCAGGGGTTCCTCAAGGTTCTATCCTTGGCCCTATACTCTTTTTAATTTACATTAACGATCTTCCAGATATTCTCACATCTAAGGTGGCATTGTTTGCAGATGATACTACCATTTATTCTTGTCGTGATAAGAAACCAACACCCTCTGATTGCTTGGAGGGGGCATTTGAGCTTGAAAAGGATCTCACTTCTGCTACAGCATGGGGCTCACAGTGGCTGGTGAATTTTAATTCAGATAAAACTCAATTTTTTTCAGCCAATTGTTATCGCAATAATTTATATCTTCCTATATTTATGAACGGTGATGTACTCGATGAGTCACCTACTCTTCATCTTCTAGGATTAACTCTTACTTCCAATCTTTCTTGGAAACCATATATCAAATCAGTTGTAAAATTAGCATCTGCTAAAGTTGCATCTCTTTATCGAGCTCGTCACTTTCTTACTTCTATCGGATTCTATTCTCTATCTCTATAACTCTCAAATCCGGCCTTGTATGGAATACTGTTGCCATATCTGGGGCGGATCTTCTAATGATGCCCTCTCTCTTTTAGACAAGGTGCAAAAACGCATTGTAAACATAGTTGGACCTGCTTTTGCAGTCAACCTCCAACCATTATCACATCGTCGTAATGTTGCTTCTCATTCACTTTTCCACAAATGCTTTAATGGGCACTGCTCTAAAGAGCTAGCGTCTCTTGTGCCATCTACTAAAATTCATTCTCATGTTACTCGTCATTCAATTAAGTGTCATCCTTTTTCTGTGACTGTTCCTAAGTGCTCTAAAAGCGCTTATTCGTCTAGTTTTTTTCCTCGAACATCAGTTCTGTGGAATTCGCTTCCTTCATCTTGCTTTCCTGATTCAGATAATTTGCAATCTTTTAAGTCGTCCGTCAATCGTTATCTTGCTCTACAATCTTTATCTTTTCTCTTTTAGTAATTTCTAACTTTAATTAGTGGCTGCTTGCAGCCTTGTTGGAAGCGAAGATGTTTAAAAAAAAAAAAAGTATAAAGTACCTTGAAAAGCAACTAAATAAAAAAAAGTGAAACCCCTTCTTTAATCATGATTTTAAAATTGCATTTATTAGAATCTTTAAAAACTTACAAAGACTCATATGGTTTAGAGAACAATTCGTTTTTATTATGTGCCATTTTTTTGGATCCAAACTATAAAAGTTTTTAATTCTTTGAAAAGTATGAGAAAAAAAAAAATTCTAAATGCATGAAGGAATTTTTGTCGAATTTTTACCTGACAAAAAAAGTTTGTGAAATAGTTCCAGTTGAAAAGGTGACAATCAAATCAAAAATACTTAATTTATCATTTGACAATGAAGATGATGATTCAAGAAATGATAGTGACAATACAATAAGTTTAGATTTAAAAAAAGAAATTTGTGGTTATATAAAATTGTCAGTACATGATCAAAATGTTTTACACTTTTGGCATCAAAATCAACATGTTTCCAATATTATATTGTATCTCAACAATGATTTTGTGTACACCTGCTACAAGTGCACCAAGTGAGCGCCTTTTCTCTGACGCATTAAATAATTTGTATGCAAAGTGAAACAGAATGATGACTGTATGTTTTCAAATGTTGATGTTTTTGTACGAAAATTTGGAATTTTTTAATTTAATTTAAATTTATTTAATGTAATATGGAAGTTTTTTCTAGTAATAATAATATTTTTAGTTCATTTTATTAATATAACTCTTTTGTGTTAGATATTTTTACAGTTGCGTTGCGAGGAGAGGTGGCAAAGAGGCAATTGTCTACCCAATAAGCACAGGACGTTTTTAAAACGTTTAAAAAACTTGTTAAAACAAATATTAATGTTTTAATAACCATATGTGCTTACTGGGTAGGGAATAAAGGCTTAAATGGGCGCCAAAGAAACAAGAAAAGCAAAAAAAAAAAAAAAACAATTTTACATAAAAACATTTTTTTAAATTTATTGTAAAAATTTTATTTATTTATTTTTACCCTGTGCGCAAAAATCTTCGCTACGCCACTGCATCTTTATATTATATCCAACAAAGAATAAGGCAAGTTAAGTTGAGCAATTTTTAGTAAATCTAAGTATCTCATGAGCGGTGCGTCAGATTTACAGAATTCTTTCATTATTAAAAAGATAAATTAACCTGGACCGATGCTATTAACAATGCAACGAATTTTTCGAAAAAAAATTTTCTCAGTTTTTTTAATTTATTCTTTTTAAATTTAAAAGTTAGTTATTTTAGCGTAAAAAAATTTTCTCGCAATTTTCTTGCTGTTTCAGTAATAGTTTCGTCATTGCTACGTTATAAACTATGTATGTAAATGAAAAGAAAAAATGCGTCACTAAAATGACGAAATAAATCATCATTAAAAATCAACTCTTGGCAACTTCTAGACATAGACTGCAAGTATTTATATGTTCATTTTGATGTCAAAAAAAGGATGTTTTACAAAAAAACAAGATAATCGAATCGTGGGAACAAAAAAAATTAAAATGTTAGCCCCCCTGCATGAAACGTGTAAAAATCCTTATTAAACAACAGGCGGACATCCGCGGATTATAAATCAAACTTATATTATTAATCTACTTATTGAACAAAATATTTTAAGACTTGAATTATTGAACCACCACGGACCGCAAAAGTATTTAACTATATAAGTGAAATTTTAACTAAAAAAAGTACTTTAAATATATCATCATTTGAAATCAATTTATTTGACATCCTACGTTTGAAATAGTGTTGCAATAACTCATTTGAAAGATAATGTATGAATTAATTTAACTATGCAATAAAAGGAAAGGTTTAAAATCATTAACTATTTTATGCTTCTTTGTAACACAAAAAATATTCTTGAATTTTTCTGAAAAAAAAACTTGATTTAAATCAAGGTGGTTTAGTAATGGACTTTTAACACGCGCATGTGTCATATTTTGTTCAAACGTTTGTAAACAGAAACGATCGCGGTTAAAAAGGGATTTCTTACTAAAGTTGTATACATTTCAAACTTTAATTATTTGTGGATTATGCTAAATTATCTCTAAGAATTTATGTCAAAACAAAATTTTAGGTATGGTAGGTTTTACCAACGCTATCATTTAAATAACTTTAGGAGAAAAGATGTGGAACTAAGGTGAAACTTTGTTGTTTTTCTGGGAAATGTTAACCTGTGCTTACATTGTGGTCAATATTTTAGAGTTGCACATTTTTTAGTCATTACCTTAAGGTTTTTTTTGAAAATATAGTAGTCTGTGAATCATTTAAAACTAATATTATAACTGGGTTACTTTTTTTTGTTATAATTTAATGCTTTTAAAAATTGATAAGTTTCCTTTTTATTTGAATGTTTAAAAATACTGACAGAATTAATATTTACTCTATAACACTGCCATTTATGTTCTAAAAACCCATTTGAAATATGTGAAAACCTTTTTCCAATGTTTCATAAAATTATTTTAAGTATCTGCAATTTTTCTCTACTTAGACAGAGCTTTTTGTTGATATTGTTTTACAGTTGGGTGGTTATTTATGAAGTGCTTATCCATTATACTTTTGAGTTTACGTGTTCCTTTCATGTCCCAGTAGGTACTCTTCATGCTGTTGAATTCAGCATGAATACTCTCTGCACCCTGTTCTCCATAAGTACCAAGTCTTACTCCCCATTTCCTAATGAAAGATGCATGATATTCCAGTATATGAAGCTTAGATGTAATTGAATCATTTGACCAATTATTACGGAAGTATTTCATAAAATCTTCAATTTGATTTTCTGTGAATATATAATAATAATAATAATGTATATAATAATAATAATACATATCATTTTGAGAAAGATTTTGAATGTTTTCTTTGTTGAACTGCTTGCAGGAGTTAATAAGCTTGTGGCAAATCCCAAACTTATCAAATAGGACTTTAAAGTTCTGACAAAGTTCAATAGTTTCTTTGTGTCAAGTTCAACTACAAGCTTTGGTATTGCGTTGCATAGTTTCGAGGATACTTTTCATCTAACAATGTTTTTTAAATAAAATAAGTTATATGTGTTAAATTATACTTTCAATTTACACTTTTTTCATATATATATTAGACATACATATACATATTAACAAATACATACTGACCCATGGCCTACTATAAATACACGGCCGGGTTTGTTGGTTTTTACCGAAAAAATTAGGAGGCCAGTTTTTTTTTTTTTTTTGTAATTATTGAGTTTTCATAGAAAATGCTGGAATAATAAAAATATAAAATATTAAAACAAATAAACAACTGTTTAAAATTTCTTTTTTATTTAAAGTAATATAAACATTCATAAAATCACAATAAATTTTAAAATACTGTGAAATTAACAACAAGAAATAGATTAATCATTATGCTTTCTTTTTGTTTTCTTTGATTTAAAAGCAACAATCTCGTCTTTTCTTTTTCCACCATTGATAATTATTTGCTTGTTGTTAAAGTATATGTTTATAATTATATTATTAATAAATATTATAGCATTATTAAAATGCTGAGGACACATGAAGATCCCTCCTCTTCCAAGATTCAGGAGCTTTCTTGCAGCATATCTGATATTATCAGCATTTAAAAATAAATTTTCTTGAGCTAAATCTAGTTTAGCAAAGCAATGGGATATATATGATGCAAGATATTTCCCAGGTAATTGAAGCCCCCCTCTAGAGAGCAAATTTGTATACTCAACACAAATTTGTATACTCAAACACCTTCTCATGATTTAACAAAGCTTCACATTCAGAACAAACAAATTTTGTAGAGATTTTTTTCATAATAAATCCTGCAATGTAGGTTGCCACCTCCTTGCTGTCATTGTCTAAATCAATCTCTTCAAAATCATTTTCAAAATCAATTTCACATGAAAGATCTGGACTTGTCTCTGGTTTAAGATTTAAATCCCAGTAATTTATATCTTCTTTCATTAGAGATTTAATTTGAAGTATTTTCTCAGAAGATTCAACTTCACGTAAACCAACAAGAAAACGACCTCCACTCATTTGTCTATATTTTGAAAATCGACGTTCTAGAGGGTCACTTTGGAAACGACTTGTTAAAATGTAAGTATAACCTTCATTGAGTAAATCATCACACAAATCAGCAGAAGTTTTTAATGTTTTTATCATAGCATTTGCTGTTTGCTTGCTAGGAGTAAACTTTCCACACTCCTTTAACTGTTTTATTTGCCATTCATTAATCCACTTCGTAACCAACGTAAGAATTCAGGTTTTTTATCTTCCCTCACAACTGCATAACCAATATAGTTATTTGAATATTTTGACTTTGAATTCGATATTAACCACCAACTATTAATAAGGCGTAAAAATTCAGCTGCAGATAAATCTTGTGGAAAATAACTTTTAATGGCAGCTGACGTTGTTTCATGAAAAACATTCAAAGCAAGAGGAACACTTTGCTTATCATTTCCTGGATGTAAAGTTTGAAATGTGAGTTTATGTGCCTTACGTAAATTAGCACTAAAATTTTCATCTTTTTCGTAAGTTTTATGGAGAAGATGCCAAGATATTTCGCCAGCAGTAACTGAAATAGGATCATAAAGTCCATCGAAATGGAAAACAGGGAATATAAATCACTTAGATTTAAGTAGACTATTTCGAATATTTTTTAAGAGATAAACACTATCATACATAAGGTAAATTTTTTGTTCTTCGTACACAATAAAATGATCTTCTTCAGATTTACCAGTTCCGAAGCATTTAATCGACTGTCCATATCCTGATACATATGTCGAATGATTGTCTGCAACTATTGAACCTACATTAAATCCTGCTAATTTCAAAACAGACAAACTTTCTTTAATTTCAAGGAAAACTGTATCTCCATTTATTTTTGTTTGTGGACAAGACTTTATGACATAAGAGATAGATTTTTTTAAACTCACAACCATAAAAACAAGGATACTTTTGAAAAAGTTACCATTTTTATCCAAACCAACATATTTACCGCTACTATACTCACTACATTTCTGTAAATACATTTCATTTTTCTTGTAATTGAATGTATGCATGCTTTGAAGTATAGCGTTGTAATAATGAAAAACGAAGAACTTCAGATGAATATGGTTTCCTGCCTTTTGGTTTATAATATTGGATACTATGAATTTCAAAATACGCATATATGATGCAAGGTTTTCTAATATGCTAATATTTTTAAGTAAATATTGTTTTGCTTAAACCACTTCGGAAGAGGAATTTGACATCTATTGTGATGCAACTTTACATGCAAAGTAGAATCGACTTGTATTGATTCAATACAGGGAGCATTATCAATAGATACCACATTAAAAATACGATAATATAAAACATGGGAGTCATTTTTTTGAAAAATAAAGCCAACAGGACTTGAAGATGAATTTAACATTTCTAGGTCTTTGATAGAATCTTTTTCCATAAAAATATCTGATTCATCTTGAATGCTTGTGACACATCTAGTTGGAGATTTTCTTGATGGACCTGGAATAGATAATAACAGAGAAGGTGGAATTTTTTTTATTGCATCATTTAAATAAATAGTTGGTATCGGATGAAGATCATAAATAAAAGTCATTCTAACACCGTGCTTTAGAAATTTTGGATCAAAGTGTGCACTACAAACACCTGAATGTTCTGTAGGAAACCAATTTTTTCTATTAACAAACTTAATCCATTTTTTTCTTAACTCAGGTCTTTTAAGAGCATCAGGAAACGCACAAACACTATTTTCTTTGTTATAAACTGTTGTTTCTGAAGTCAATTTTAGAGTATTCACATTTGTATTTGATGATTTACTTTTGTATCCACTGCAACAGTATATCACTGCACACTTGTTTGGCATTGTATTAAGAATTCTAGGTTTGAAAATAAAAGTAATTTTTATATTTTTGAAGCACAATAAAAATAATCATATTTCAAAAGCGACAAGCTGTTATAAATGTGTCTAATTTAAATATTGTATTTATATTGTTACTTAATTAAAATCTTATTTAAAACATCAAAATTAATAAGTTCCTCATAACTAAACTTATAATAAAATTCATAAATATATATAATTAAAAAATATTATATATAACAAGAAAAACAAAGCCTTCTGTTTAAAGATATCGTTTATTACAGCAAATAAAACTGGCCTCCTAATTTTTTCCGTGAAAACCAACAAACCCGACCGTGTATTTATAGTAGGCCATGACTGACCATACCTGTTTAAATATACTTTTTTATTTTATTTGGAATAAACGAATATACTACTTTATATTTAAGAACTATATGATTATTTACCTTTAACATTTTGTTAACATAGTTACCAACAAAACTTTTCCCATGGTATGCTTGTCTTAGCACTCCTAACAAATTAAATACCTCGTCAAGTTAATTTACTAGTGTACCAAATGACATCTTTACATGGTCAGTTTCTTTAATTATTTTCAGTTATGAGATCTATAAATATAAATACAAAATACCAAAACATAAAATATTAGAAATAACATATCTATTACGATCCAAACAAGAGGTATTATTTATGATTTATATTTTTAGTTTGGTTTGGTTTTATGCATGGTTCAAATACTAACTTCATATATTCTTCATTTTCAGGGTGAGATAATATGTGAGTTTCAAGTGCTTCTGTTATGATACGTGTTTTATCTTCAAGATCCTGAATACTTATTTAAGGTTGTTTTATTTGACGTTGCTTCTCAATATATTTGTTAAACTCTTCACAGTCAAATGTTTGGTTGTTTACTGCCAAATGTTTGCAACATTTTTATTTAATAACATGAAGTACAACAGCATTAATATCCTTTGTGATAACACTTTTTGAATTTAATGCAAATATATCTGAAAGACTTATTTGTGATGATGATGTTGACAAGGTTGAGGAAATTGGTATTAGAGTCTGGTTAATATTTTGATGATTCATGTGTTCTGACAGTTGTGGCTCTTTAAATAATTTACCACAACATTGCTTACACTCTTCTGGAATATTATTTATCATTTCATTAACATTGCAAGAGGTGGTTAACCCATCAATTGAAATTGATAATGATAATGAGCATTTAGGGCATTTTTTTTTAGATAATAGTTTATTATTGATAAGTGGTAATATACATGGTGCACAAAACAAATGCCGACAGTTTATAAAATAAGTGGTTTATACATAACACCATTACAAATATAACAGTCACAAAGATGTACATGTAGACAAGGGCCTTCCCTTTACAGTTTTCTTTGGTTTCCTTCCTTTATTTACTTTGAAGCAAACACATTCACATTTCTTGCAATTGCTAATCCAGGTTCTTAATTTAAGATTAGTATTTGAACCTTTTTTTATGTTTCTTATTATTGAATAGCATCTGTAAAACATCTTATGTGGGTGCATCTTTGGGTCGTCCTTGTCGAATCGTATAAAATAATGCAATTCTATTCTAATTTTTTTGTTAAAAGAACACTACGATTTCCAAGATTTTCTCATAATTTTTTTAGTTTTGTTATATGAGACTCATTTTTATATTTATTTATAGCCAAATAATAGGATTTTATGTACACTGTTTTTAAACTTAAAAAAGTAACTCAAGTCTAATTTTCTTTTTAATATAAAGATAAACTCTTCTAGTTTTAAAATATATTAGGTTTTAAAGCCTAAAAATTTACATAAGCGCAAAATTCCTGCGTATTTAAAGATGCTAAAATTTAAAGATTTAAATGTTGTGAAAAAATACATTCTCCATGGCCATATTTAAATCAATTTAAATAATGGGATATCAACTATACATCTTTATAGCAAAGCTATAAGCTACTTTTTTAGGATATGGTTAAAAAAGAATTACTAAATAAAAGCGAAGTAACCATATCTTTTTTTAATAAAAGTTGCGCATACGCAATATAAAATGCCGCGATTGTTCAATATTAAACCACCGTGAAATCAACAGCTTAAAATGCAAACCCATAATTAATATAAAAATATATATACATTTTATAAAAGCTACATTTTTAAGGTACAAAATGGTGTGATTAAATGTCATGTTTGAATTTTTTTTATACTTTTCTCCATTATATAGCCAGGGTTGCCAGATTTTTTTCGGTATGTGGTAGCCATATATACATAATAAAGTGCTTTACTAGGCTACAAGTAAAAGAGCCTTTCATCAGAAATACCAGAGTTTAGTGCATGCGTATAAGAGATATTGCGTTTTTATGAATTTTTTGGACCCAAAAAAAATTGTTAACGCATTAACTTATGCATTTCAAAGAACTTAGTTCGTCGTAGAACTTTTTTCAAAGTTTATAAAAGGCATCTTATGTTATTTATTTGTTTACTGGTTTTTAATAGATTAAAAATGACATAGTTTGTGTAAATTTAAAGTATTTAAAAGAAAAGTAAAATATTTCGATTGGGGCTAAAAGTTGTGATCATTTAAGTGAAAGCGACTTTGATAAAAACATTAAAGCTACCATATTTTAACGGAAACTAACGTGCCATTGTTGTTAAACTTTCTCATAGAGGTGTGGTTTTGAAAATAATAGTTTAAATTATAAAACGAAATCCTTTTTATAGATATTTGTTCCAAATAATAAATAGTAGTTTTTTGAGATTAATAAATATATAAATAAAACTTATTTTTATTAATATAATATTACTTTTATTAATATAATATTACTTCTTTTTTTTCTAACAAAAAACAAACAAGAACTTAAAAATGATAGATTACGCATTGCATTTTTCAAGTAATTAAAAAGTAATAAACAATTTTCTGGTTTAAAAAGCAACCGCAGCTACTTAATAAAATATTTTAATTATACAACAGATATTATTCAATACTTTTTATCTTGTAAACACTATTTAATGATTTAAATTGCGGAAATTGCATTCTTAAATGCAAATACCAAGCATTCTTTGTAAACTTTGCAAGTCTTGCCAACTGATAAACAACTCTACTCTGAAAGCAATAAAAATATTCTCATCATAACCTATAAACAATTACATTCTGGGTTTATGGTAATACTCTCGCCAGCCTACAGGGTCGTACCAATGAGGTGGTGGAGGTGGGTGCTGAAATCCAAAACTGAAATTTGAGGGATAGGACTTATTGATTACTCATTTATTATTTTTAAATGAACGAAAAAAGTTGTAAGTAAAAACTAGTAAAAAGTAGTAGAATACCAAATGTTTCTACTGTATTGTTTCTATATTTCATATTTTAGAGTATTTTTTGCCATACTATATTTTGCTTTATTTTTTCGGTTATTATTTCTTTTTATTTTATGAGTGTATTTTCGGATTTTTGGGTGGTTATAAATTGTTAGGAGGGGTCAGTGTTTGGGGGGAAAAAGCGTAGATTGGGTGGAAAGTAATTAATTGAAATTGATGAGATTTTTGTTAAAAATTGGAGATTAACTCCACCCTTGCAATAAGCCAGGGAAGAGAACTCATGATGTGCTACTATTATTTCACACTACCTATAGAACGCAGCACATAAGAAAATAGATAAAATAGACTGTAAATAAACATACTAAATTTAATTTAATTGTTTAAATAGCATCTTTTTTACATTCCGTGTCGATTGGGTGTTTTTAAACAGTTGCAGCAACCTCATGGGTATTTATCTCCAAGTTGGGGAAAAATACAAATATTCAAGTTTAGTTTAAAACAATTTATTTTAATAACAATTTTATTTGACTAGAATTTTCTTTGAACTAAAAAGTTAGTTGGGTAACTTTAGTTAACTAAAAAGTTAGTCGACTAATTTTAGTTAATTAAAAAGTTAATCCACTAATTTTAGTTAGACTAAAACTAACCTTAACTCCCACCCCTAATCTGGATTTAAGCAATGTTTCAAAACTTAAATTGCTGGTATAATGTTAACAGTTTATATGTTTACATCAATTTAGGTAAATAATGTTTGCTTAAATTGTTGTTTATAATGTTTAGATTGCTGGATAATGTTATACTTTTTTACTAAAATAAATGTTGGTGTTTTATATTTTTACATGTAGACCTAAACTAATATTACATATTATTAAATTGAAAAGTTGAATCTTAAATTAATTATAACAAGTTTAAATTAAAAAAAAAATATTTTCAACTTGATATAATATGTAATATAATATAAAAAATATGTAATGGATTTATATGCAAACTCATTATTATTATGGTTTGATTTTTCTATTTACTTTGTGATTTTAATCATTATTATTAACAGTTTGTTTTTCTTAATTATTTTCTGATCCCATCCTTTATAATTTCAAACTTTAGAAATAAATTTAAATATTTGCTGCTTCTTTTTTTAATCAATCTTATCATGCAACTTTTCACACGTTCATAATCCTTAGATTTCCTTTTAGTTTTATTGATTTATCTTGACAAAGATTTTATTGAGTGGAAAAAAAAAGTAAGGAATTCATATTCAAAAGTAATAAATATAACTTTCCAACTTTTTTTGTCGCAAAATTACATTTTCTTGATTTTACAAAGTGATGAGTAAAATCCATGTTGGATCAAAATTAATGGGTATTAACCAAGAAGTTTACCTCAGTGAGTGTATCATGGTTCAAATATACATAGAAAAATTATTGAAAATATTTTTTTATGCTTTCTCAACCTGCACTATTATGTGTATTGTATCCCTTTTTGCCTAGTACAGTAGATTATCTTTACTCAGTACAGTAGATTGTTTTTGCTCAGTACATATTGTCTTTACTCATGGGTTTAGTTTGGGTTTAGTTGCTTCTTTAGTAGGAACTATGCAACTCTTTCTTATATTTCTGAGGTACAGGTAAAAAAATCAGTTTATTTGTTCTGAGGATGTCTGTAGTAAGGTTTCTTGAACTCTGTGATAGCTCTCAAGGAGGCTAGGAGACCTTTTTTCCAAGACTGTATTTCCTTTCACAATATTTCTGTTCGAATTGACCAATCTCTTTTTCTTTATTTATCTGCAAATATTTTTGTCATTATTAACTTAAATGCTCATCACTAAATTATTTGGCTCTAATATCACTGGCACTGAGGCTCAAATTTTTTGTCATCAATCTCTTACAGTTAAAATTCTGACTTACAAATAATTAATTTGTAGCTAATAGATAATTAATCTGTGACGAGCAGATAGTTAATTTGTGACAAACAAATAGTTAACTTGTGAATAACAAGTTCTCCTTTAGATGATTGAGAACATGCTATGATCACACTAAAACTTGTACTTTTTATGTATCAGGTTCACTCTATCGTCACACTGGAATTCTTTTCATGCTTTTCTTCAGGTTCTTGGGTAGATGTCTTGTTGTTTTCAAGTTAAGTCTCACTCTACCCCATGATTTTTTTTTCTTGTGCAGTCGCTAATTCTAATAACATTTTTTTTTATTTTTTTTTTTTACCAGACCTTCTGAGAACAAGTTTCTTAATCATTGCAAGAAATTGATGCAAAAAAATACTTTTTAACATGATGGTCTATTACTTAAAAGTTTAAACTTAAGAGACTTTTCAAAATTTTCAATAGTTTCATTAACAGTTATTTAGCATGAATTTAGCATGTTTATTTAGTATGAATTTGTTTATTATATCATCAAACTCAAATAGCTGTTAATAGCAATCTGTGAATTTTGTATAAATAAATAAATTGTAAATAATTCCTTACACTCAATAGATTTCCTGTATTGGCCTAATATTGTAAAAAAGTTTTTTTTTGTTAAATATAAATTCAAAATTTTAAATCAGATTATAGTTTATACTAAAATATATTGTTTGTACTAAAGTAAAAACCGTCAACATTTTTGTAAAGTGAGTTTTGTTGCAAGTTGCACTGACTTTTATAATACAGATAGCTATCATACAAATATTATATATTAACTCAAACAAATTTTACTGTTAATGTTTGTTAAGGTCTGTTTCAGAAAAACTTAATGAAAAATAAAGTGCAAAAATTATAAAATAAGTAAAGTAAAAAAAAAAAAGATGTATCTCTGTATTTTTTGTAGATGTATCTTTGTGTTTTTTGTTTTGATGTATCTCTGTGTTTTTTGTTTTGTTTTGTTTTAAATTTTAAAAAATTGTGCACATCATTTAACATTGTTTGTTATTGATAAATGTGTATAAAATGTTTTTATAATTATTTAGAAACTGAATCATCATCAACATCACAGCAATTGTCAAATAAGTCTAAAACAATCAAAAATAAGGTTTACATATTTACTTTTTTATAACTTTGTTTCCTAATAGTTTTTACTAATGTTTTAAGTGAATTCAAGGGGCATCCACAAATTATATCACACAGTAAGAAAGGTAAGGGTAGATGTACATACATCTCAGTTGATGAATGTACACTAAACTGCGGCTATTCCAATTTAATTTAAATTGAAATTGACTTTTTAAATTGACTTACATTTTGTTGGAATTGACTTTTTAAACTGACCTAAATTTTAGTAAACTAATGAAGGCTTCATTGCACTTAAGTCTTTATCAGTTGTGATAAAGTTGTGATAGATATGTGAGTAGATAGTGACGCCCACGACACTACCCTAACTTATTACTAATGAAGTTTTTTATTTTCATCAGTAATTAAATATCTTTGAAGACTATTTGTCTATTAAGTCATTGTTAATTTGTACAACTTTATATGTAATTATAGTAGCCCAGAAAATAAAGTATGTACACTCCACTAACTCTATACCTACTTAAGTCACACTGCGACTACTGCTATATAATTCATTTTATGTAGGGATCGATGCACTTATTCTGTAAAATTTTGAAAAATATAAGCAATTAAAAAAATAAAAATATAAAAAAAATTAAAAAAATAAAAATGTATATATAAAAAATAAACACTAAATAAAAATTGGAGCCACTCCT
The DNA here is from genome assembly GCF_038396675.1 of Hydra vulgaris. NCBI lineage: Eukaryota > Metazoa > Cnidaria > Hydrozoa > Anthoathecata > Hydridae > Hydra > Hydra vulgaris. The sequence continues at coordinate 6,075,469 of NC_088926.1, read as the reverse complement.
TAGTTAGCCACGCCTCCTAACTAGAACTTTTAATTGTCATTGGCTCTACCTCAGTTCATAAATATTTTTAAAAATTTTTAATTTTCAAATTTTTTTGCACACAAATAATATTTTTACTGAAGGCTTATTATTTGTAGGGACCTACAAATAATGACTTTCAAAGTAATAATAAATAATAACAATTAAAATTTATATGTATTAAAATGTCATGTCATAATTAATACATTTTATTCACTAATATTATCAACAACAAAAAAAGTTTTTTAAAAGTATATTATGTTGGGTCTCAAAAGAAGCCAATTTATAAAAATTTTAAATATAATCATCATTTTTCAAAAAAACTTCAAATTGCACGGCAAAAAGCAATTACAATTTTTAACTAAAAATAAAAGTATATACTTTTTATTTTCTCAATGTTTTTTGTAAAATGATGATAATTTTTGATATTTTTATATAGTTTTGTTACTTTGGAGATCTAACATGATCTACTTTTAAAGAACTTTTTTTTTTTTGATAATATTAGGGGCCTGTCAGATGTTTAAGGGGTTTGAGGGACCCCTGAAAATATTTTTTTCTAAAATTTTCAAAACCAGTATTATTTTATTATATAGAACACATTTAGAGGGTAAGAGCAGGCGTTTTTAAAAAAAGTTATTTTATGTGACGCTCTGTATACTTGGGTGTATCCAAGTAGGGTTCACCTTATTATTCACCTTTATATGTATGTAGAGTATATAGACCATTAGAACATGCATATGTTATTTTGTTTTGACAACTTGGCCATAACTCCTTGCATATATATTAAATTAGCGCATTTAAAAAATGTGCTAAATGAACAAATATAAACTTAAACTAAAATAAAAAAAAACAACTATAAACTGCAAAGAAAAATAAAATTAAAATTAAAAGCACAAAACTAAACTAAGAAAATAAAATCTTAAGAAATGATAAAATTAATAAAAAATAAATCAGAAAAAACAAAAGCATAAAATTAATATATGTTTTTATTTTAATTTGAAAGTGTTCACTACAAAGAATTAAAAAAAAACCCAAGTTTCAAAGTTATTAAATCCAAGCTTAATTACTTCGAAACTTAATTATTTAAAAATTTGAATCTTTGATACTTTCTTATGTCTACAAAGTGAATGAAACATAATAAAAAAATTATCCGTTAATAGGATTTGAGCCCTTGTCCAATGCTGATATAACAGTCCCGCCTCATAAATAACACATTTGCTTAATCTATGCGCTACGTCAACTTGGCAATATAGGAAAAATTATTAGCTTTAAACTATTAAAACGCTCTTAAATTAATCAAATTTTAACTAATAATTGAGACACTTCTAAGTTAAAAAATATATCGTTTTATGATTTTATTTTCTCTAGTTTATCCTTTATATATTTTAGCATTCATTAAGTTTCTCTTTTCAGTTTATGATTTGTTTATTTTTAATTTTCTCTTTAAATTAGTTTTGTTTTTTTAACACATTTTTTTTATATACAAACTATCAATATATCCAAAAACTGTGGCCAAGTTGTCAAAAAGAGAATATTCTATGCGTGGACCAATAACCACACATATCTCCCAAAAAGGCTTGATATATATGTTATATATATATATATGTATATATATATATATATATATATATATATATATATATATATATATATATATATATATATATATATATATTTAAATACATATATATATATAAATATATATATATATATATATATACATATATATATATATATTTATATATTTATATATATATATATATATGTATGCATGCATGTATGTATGTGTGTTTTTTTTTATATAACTTTTATTTGACATATTTGAAATCAGAGATCAAGCTCTCCTTCTTCATTTACAAGGTATTTATCTTTTTTGTTTTGCTTTTTCATATATTTCTCATTTATATATTATTATTATAAATTTGATTTTTTCTGACTTTATATATAATTAGTTTTTTTATGTTTGTTTTGTACTGTTTATATATTATATTTCATATATTCTTTTTATTTTTAACTTGTTTTTTATTATTTTAATGCTGCAATGCTTAATTTGCAAACAAAAAAGACCAAAAAATAGACACAGTACTACCACATGTAGTGGTATTTGGTTAGAAGATAAGGATTCTAACCATTTCATTATTGTATATACTTGTGTGTTTTGTGTGTAACAAGAAATGTATATACTTTTCTTAAGTATCAATAATATATTTCTTAAGTATATTTTGTTTCAGTAAATCAATTGATAGTGAAAGCAATTTAACAAACTCAACAGAGAGTGATGAAAGTTCTGATGAGGTAATAAATTTAAAACATTAATAATAAGTAATGTAATAATCACAATTAATACAATTGGTTATTTTATTTGTTAATTTAGGAAGATTTGCTTTACTTTACAAGTCCTTTTCAGTTGCTAGAAATTTTTTCTGAACTGGAAGAGCACAACTTATCACTAATCCTTAACAGTCAGGACACTGAGGAAGCACTTGATGAAATGAAAAAAACCATCATTCATGTAAAAGAAAAAATGTGAGATTTTTTATAGTACGCTGTTTCTGAATTTACATTACAATTTTTTTATTTGTTTAGGGTTCTAATTAGTAATTGACCAAGCATGAAGTTTGACCAGGGTTGGGGCCAGGTTTGATAAAAATAGACAGGGCCTGGTGTGACTGAAGTTAGTGAAGCATTGATACATCCTAAAGTATATTTTTTATTCAAAATTTGTTATATTTTTTATATACATGCTTGTTTATTTATACATAAACATCATGATTTACATGATTATCATAATAATTATTATTATCATTATCAGCTTTATCATCATCATCATCATCATCATCATCATCATCATCATCATCATCATCATCATCATCATCATCAAGTTTTAATCTTCGCCTTTTATGCTGTTTCTCTAATATAAACAATCTTGAGTATTTTCTTATCTTAAATAAAGCTTGTTCATACCATATGTAATATACTCCCTAAAAGTTTTCTTACTTCCGCCATTTTTTTCCGGAAGCTGCTACCCACTCTAAGTGCTGATACCCAAACCACTTAAATCTTTTTTGACAAACTTCGTTTTATACATTGCTTTTTCTAATTTCTGTTTAAGATTATGGCTACTTATTTTGTTTTGTTAGAGTCACACTACAAATTCATCTGATCATCATCTTTTCTTTTAGTAAATACTACTGCATATAAATACTAAATTTTATATAAATATGTAATGATATTGTATGTCAGCATCTAAATAAGTAGCAAACATATATGTTTATACCCATATATATCCTTATTATTGATGCATAAATGTGCCTCTAACTTAACCTCCTGGATTTTATTTCTTCTTGTCAGTATTAAGTCAAGCCTCATTCTATTCCACATTTGCTAAGCTCTGTTATTCTTAGTTTACTAAATCTTGTATCTTATCTCAGATGTTAGGCTCTAGAGACTTTTTAAAATTCTTTAATAGTGTCATTAGGTAAAGTAAGTCTAACATTCCATCACTAATTTATGGCTATGATCTCATTACTTCTCCCCAAAATAAAGCACAATTATTTGCAAAGAACTTTTTCTCTAATTTGACTCTTAAACATAATGGTCATACTCTTCTTGCTAAATTATAGTTAAACAGATTAACCTATTGTTAAATTATATTAGATTGTTAATTTGAACTATTTTTAAACAAGAAATAAACATTTTCAGCTCTGCATTGTTTTCAGGCTTTGTTTAAAAGGAGTCTCTAGCCTAAATTTTTATATATTTCAGTAATATTCCCCAGTAATTTATTCCAGAATTACTATTTAATGTACTCTTTAAAGAAAACAAAACAATTAAAGTTCTTGTTAAATTTATAAAACAAATTATTAAATTTTATAAAAGAGTTTAAATTAACTTTATTATCAATAGCGTTTTTTTTAAAACATTAAACTAACCATGCATTGTAAATCATTTATCAAATTTTATGTATAAAAACTAAAATACATTTAAAATTAAATTATGTCTGATTTTTGAATCATTGCAACATAGTCTATGTGTATTGACTGTATTTTGAAGGTATATGTGGTAAGGGTTGGGGGGCTAAATATAAGACCATCGCACAAAGTTGAAGCTATTATTTGTTACTTTTTGAAATGTAGGAATAAAGAAACAGAAGCTCTAAAGTTACAAGTTGATGCTTTGAAAGAGACAATACAAAAAGAAAAGAAAAAAGGCTCTGATTTTGAAATGAAGTCACGGTATTCATTTTTTTATTTATTTAGTAATTTTTATTTGAAGCAAAAAAAGTTATTTTTTCTTATTTTGTACAAATTTTTTAAATTTACTTTATAGCATGTTTTCTTATGGAGAGTTTAAGGCTGATGACCAGGTAGGTAAGAATTTTTATGCTTATTTTAAAAATTTAATGGACAATAAAATTTGTATAACACTTTCTTTATAAATGAAAGGTTGTAAGAAAAGTATTCAAATTGAGTGTATATATATATATATATATATATATATATATATATATATATATATATATATATATATATATATATATATATATATATATATATATATATATATATATATATATATATATATATATATATTATATATAATAAGTGATTCTTAAAATAACAATCAGTTTATATAAAGATTACTAATTTAATATGGCTTAAAAACTATCATTTTTTAACTAAAAAAAAAAAAATTTATATTTTCATAGTTTTTTTAAACAAACTTTTTTAATTTGTATTTCCATAAATTTTTATTACTATTTTTGAAATTTTTATGAAATTTCACTTTTTTTGAGACCCAACATGATATGCTTTTAAAGAACTTTTTTTTTTAAATATTAGAGACCCATCTGATGTTTAAGGGTCTTGAGCAACCCCTAAAGTTTTTTTTTATTCAAAAATTTTGTAAATTTAGTATTAATTTATTACATAGAACACATTTAGGGGATGGCAGCAGACAATTTCAAAAAAAGTTGTTTTTAGAATCACCCTAGTATATATATATATATATATATATATATATATATATATATATATATATATATATATATATATATATATATATATGTATATATATATATATATATATATATATATATATATGTATATATATATATATATATATATATATATATATATATATAAAAATATATATATATATATATATATATATATATATATATATATATATATATATATATATATACACGGGTGACAACTAAAAATTGTGCGCAAGTCATATTGAGTTATTTAACTTTGCCACTTCGTTACATTATCAAGTGGTGTATGATTCAAGTAATAAATTTACATTTTTTGATTGACAGTTGTCAATTTAGTTGTCATAAAATGTCGTCTTAAGTAAAGCTTCTTCGAGAACGTGTTGTACATTTTTATGAACGCCATAAAAGTGTTGGCAAAATGTTTACTGTAGAACATTTTTTGAAAGAAGGTATATCGAAAAGTACAATTTACAATATTTTAAAACGTGGTACTGTTGAAAGAAAGCAAGGATCCGGACGAAAGCCCACAATATTGACCAAAAAAATTTAAAGAAGTTAAAAACTTGATTTAACAACAAAGATGACATTAGCCAGCGCGATGCTGCTAGAATATTTCAGTGTTCCCAGCAGTACATCAGTAGGGCACTCAAAAAGCTTCAAGTTAAACCAAAGAAAAAGCAGAAATCGCCATCCTAGACTGAAAGTCAAATTACTAAAGTATAAAAAGATTGTTGTTATCTTGTGAGACATTTTGGTAACAAAAATTTCATTTTGGATGATGAAAGTTATTTTACTTTAAGTAAGCCCCAAATGCCTGGCAACAAAATTTATTACACAGATGACTCTTCTGTTACACCACCTGATGTTAAGTTCAAAATGCGAAGCAAATTCGATAAGAAAGTAATGTTATGTATTGTTGTCTCCGACAGAGGAATTTCAGAGCCATTTTTGAAGGAAAGTGGGCTAGCTGTCAATTAAGAAGTTTACAAAAACCAAAGCTTAACTAAAATTTTAATCCCATTTATTAATAAATATCATTCAGATGATAATTACATATTTTGGCCCGATAAAGCATTGTCACACTATGCGAAAAGTGTTACTGAGTTCCTCCAAAGCAAAAATATTCTTTTTGTACCAAAGAATGTTAACCCCACCAATCTTTCTCAATGTAGACCAATTGAAGATTTTTTTGGTGAACTAAGTTCTTTAGTGTACAAGGGTGGTTGGAAAGCTCAAAATATTTCACAACTCAAGTGTAGAATTAAAAAATCCTTGAAAGAAATGGACACAACTGGTGTACAAACAGCTTGCGCGAACATTTAAACAAAGTTGCGCAGAGTAGTGGATAAAGGACCCTTTGTGGAAAACCATTAATTTTATTGTATATTTTAAGTTGTCATCAATTATATATCAACCATATAAAATTGTTATGAATAAATTATTTCATCATTATTAACATTTCTTCTCAATCCAGATTTTTAGTTGTCACCTGTTTTATATATATATGTATATATATATATATATATATATATATATATATATATATATATATATATATATATATATATATATATATATATATATATATTAAAAGATTTTTATCATATTAATATTTTTATATTAAGTTTCATAAAAATATGAAATGTTATTATGAAACTTAATATAAAAATATTAATAATATGATAAATTTATGGAAACCTGTAATTTGTCCAAATCATACAAGTCATATAAAACAATTCATTTCCCGTGACTCTAATTAATTTAATAAACTCATTGTATGGCACAAGTTAATTTTTAATAAATGTTATAACAATTGTGTTATTGATAATTTTTTGCAAGGAAAAAATGCTTATTCAACTGGGTAAAAAAGTAGAAGAAGTTTATAAAAACTGTATTGGTGAAAATGAAGCTAACATTAGGTTTAATTTATTATATATTATTTTTATTTTTTGTATTTGGCATCTACTTACAATGTTATACTGTTATATAAGTAAATTTTAATTTTACACTATAAAAGCAGTTGTTATTATCTTTTTATTTTAAATTTTTTTGTTGTTTAAGTGCCCTTCAAATGCTGACCAGCATAGAAAATCGTCTTGAGGAGTTGTTTGAAACAATAGAAATAATGCCTGCTGAAAAAGTTGAAATAGCTGAAAAAGTAAGTGTTTTATATAATTTGCTAAAGATTGTTTAAAATGGCCATCTTGCACATTTAGTTTTTAATCTTAATCCATAAATCTAATAAATCTTTAACAGTATTTGTAATAATTTAAAAATAGACAATAGTTCTATTGGCCTAATGTTATGAAATTTATTTATAAATAATTAATAAACAGTAAGATATAAGTATGATTTACCCTACATTATAAGAACTTTATTTACAAAACTCCACCAATTCTATCTGGTTTTATAATAAAGTTTTTTTAATAAGTTAAGGTATTAGCAGTTTTTTTCCTTAAATTACGATTATATTAGTATGACAATAAAAAAATGTTTTTTTAAAAATACTTTTTGCTATATAATTGTTTTATTTCAATTAACTTTCATTAATTGTTGTTTTATAATTTCATCAAGTACTAAGATATTAATAATTAAAAAAATTTTTATTAACTTTTCCTAATTTATTTCTTAACTTTTCGTAGATTTTGCTGTATGCATAAATAATAGAAGAAAATTATACCATTAGATATACCTTCTTAATTTCTTAAAATTATGTTTCAATAAAAAATAACTTAATTCATATTAACTTATTTCCCATTCATAAATTACTTCTTTTTTTTTTAAACCTTTTTGATAATAGATCCTTTAGATCTATCTTTTTCTAATCTACTTCTTAGCTTGCTCCATGTAACTCCAAAAGTAGAAAAAAAAACTTGCATGATTTTTATTTTTAACATTTTTTTAAATGAGTTCCAACCCTCTCTAAAGTTTTATTGCAATAATTGCATTGACATTGTAATACATTTATTACACATTTTTGTCCAGACAAAACGGACACTGTAGTACATTTATTACACATTATCATTCAGACTTTTTGTAAATTTAGTTACATTATTTCATTCATCTGTTAGCTTTCGTTCTAATCCAAGAATCATAACTGTTTTACTTATTAAAACGTTGGATTTCCAAAAGTCCAAAATTTCCAAACAGTAAAATGCTTTAATTTTTAAATTCATTTTTACATAGGAAAATGATTGGAAGCTAAAGTGTTAAGTTAATAATTAAAAATGTGTTTAAACAGGTTAAACTGATGCCTTGGCACTGGTCCTAACAAAGGCATAAGTATTAGTATTGATAGTAGCAGTATGCAACCCATAATACAACTCATGATTAATATGCAATTAACAATAACAATTTAATTTAATATATTATATTAAATATATAATAAAGTATAAAAATTATAATATATAATCAATTTAGTTGTGTTTGCTTTTAGTGTAATCTTGGCTTTTAGTTAACAACTTATTAGCTTAAAAGTTACTTTTAATTTATGACTTTTAATTTATGACTTTTAGTTAATGACATAAAAAGACTTATTAAATTTAAAGTTACTCATAGATTCAACTATTTATATTAGGTCACTTATTCCTAGTCTATACTAGGCAAATATTACAAAAAAAACAAATCAAAATGTAAACAATTTTTAGTTAATAATTGCTATGGTATATAATCTGTCTATAACTCTGATATTGAATACTGAATTTACAGTTTTATTTCGAACTCCTATAATTCAAAAGATCATTTAAATTAATGAAATTCATCTCTCTCTTTATTGTTTAATATTTAGGCTTGAACTCCTATAATTCAAAAACTCTTGTAGTTCAAATATATTTTGAGAACCTTTGAGGGTTCAAAGTAGATGAGTTCAAATGCAGATAGTTGTTTGTTTTTTCTGCAATATTTATATATTTTTTAAAACTCTGATTAAATTAAAGAGAGCCACTTGTTCCCTCTTTAATTATAAATGGCTTTCAATAGTCACAGTAATTTAAACTTAAAATTATGATCATTTTTTTAAAAAGCGAAAAAACTCCAAAATACTTATATAGTTTGGTTATTTTACTAATTTTTTTTTACACACTTTGTATTACTAACTTTGTTTTACTAATACCATGTTCACACAAGCAATTTCATAATAAATATGAGTTTTTCTAATCATTTTATTAACTAATAAGTAATAAACAATAATGTTAATAAAAATATCTATGATAAAAATTTTATACTACTAATTATTATAATCATAATGATAATAACTGATTTATTTTTTTATTTTTTCATTCACTTCTAACGAGGCTGCTAGCAACCGCTATTAAGTTGGGATTTACAAGAAAAAAAGAATAGAGTTGTAGAGCAAAAAATAAGGTTGACAGAAGACTTAAAAAGTTGAAGGTTGTATGAGTCAGGAAAACAAGAAGATGGGAGAGAGTTCGAAAAGGTTTAAGTGCGGGGAAAAAAACTAGATGAATCAAAGTTTTTGGAGCATGCAGGGATAGATACAGTAAAAAAATAAGACTTGGATGAATGACGAGTCAAGCGAGAATGAGTTTTAGTTCATGAAACTAGAGATGATAGCTCCTTTGAGCAGTGACCATGATAGTATTTGTAGAAAAGAGAAAGAGATGCAACTTTATGATGATGGGAAAGAGGCTTAAGCTTAGAAGATAGAGCGGGTCCAACTATGTTTACAATGCAAAGAAAGAGCATTATTAAAAGAACCAGCCCAAATATGACTACAAAATAACGAATAAGAGATTTGTAGCGGTAGAGAATGGAATCTTGAGAGAGAAAATGGCGAGCACGATAATGAGAAGCAACCTTAGCAGATGCTAATTTACCAATTGATTATATATATGGTTTCCATGAAAGGTCAGTAGTAAATGATAATTCAAGGAGACGTAAAGAAGAGGACTCAGGGAGAGTGTTGCCATTCATTAATATAGGAATGTCTACAGTACTGTAATAGTTGTTTGTAGTAAATAACTGAGTTTTGTTGGAGTTAGAGTTTACAAGCCACTGCTAGCCCCAATCTGTTACAGAAGTGAGATCAGATTCAAGATTGGTTGTCTGTTCTAAGTGATCAAAAAGAGAAGACTTTTTGTCAAGACAGGAGTATAAAGTTGAGTCATCAGCAAAAAGAGCTACTTTAGATGTAAGGTTGTCAGGAAGATCATTAATGTAGATAAGAAAAAAAATAGGACCAAGGATAGAACTTTGAGTTACCCCAGAATTGCTAGAAATAAAGAAAAAGGCCTTCAAGGATGACTTTAATAAAGCAGTTAGAAAGAAACAATTTGATAACCTCAACAACCTTCCTAAATACACCATATGAAACAAGCTTATGGAGAAGACCAACATGCCAAGCTTTGTCAAAAGCCTTAGATATGCAAATAGCAATAGCCTTAGTCTCTCAGCCTCCATCTAATGCACAATAAAACCTTTTAGTCATCAGTCCCACGAATGAGAGATGGAATGTTAAACCAACAAAGTCTGGTGAATTTTGTGAGGTTAGATTCAACTGATGGAAGGTTGCTTCGCAGATCGCAAATATTAGTAAAAGATATTTTGAAACAGTTAGGTTGCGGGGATGGTTTTTTATGATTAATATTTTGATTAACTTTTGGCATAATTTAAGTTTAAAGAGAACTTGACTCATTCATAGATAGAGCACAGCCTCCCAAGCAATGAGCTATGCAAGTTGTAACATAGGGCTCCTTATGTGGTCTTGACAGTGCGCATCAAAAGCATTAACAGAGACACCATCCATGCGCAACATGGCACTGTTAATACTCTGATATTTTGCAACTGTTGATGGAATCAGCCTCTCTGAGAGCTACCACAGAGTTTAGGAAACCTTACTACCAGAGAGCCTCAGAACCATTAAATCGGGTTTAGAGCTGGACCATCATTAGGAGATAACAGGAAGAGTTGCATAGCCACTGTCTAGGAGGCACAAGCAAAACCCTATAAGAAAATTCAAGAAGATCCAGCATCCTAGGCAGGAAGCAATGTAACACAGGTTTACATCTATCCCAGCCTAATAGATGAAGAAGGAGTTTGAGGCTGGTTAACAGAATTATTCTGCTTATCACTAAAGTCTTTGCCTAGGAGGCCTTCTGCAAGACAGTAGCTGAATGCAGTTAATATCTGCCCAAGATTAGTGCAGAGACACCATCTCTAGCCTATACTCAACCAAGAGCCCCATGGCAGGGGATTTTCAAGTTGAAGTTTATTTCTTCTAGCCTTTGTCTAACAAACCACACTCTAAAAGGCAGCAGGGCATGGGGAAGGTGGTACGGGTATACATAATACCCATAGCAGGGTGATCACGATGATCCTGAACCTGACCTGACCTGGAGTAATTAAAAGGAGCCACTTCCTGCAAACAGCACCTTAAAACATCGGAAATGATATTTCGGAAATGCATTAGGAAAAATATTACACCTAACAAAATACTAGAGATAAGGGTGAGCGTAGATTTAGTACTTAAAGTGTCTACTTGGTTAATGAGCTCACACTTTATCAAAACAGATTTTAGCATTTAAACAGAACATTTAAACAGAACACATGAATACATTAAGTAACTTACGAGTGAGTAAAATCCACACCATAGGTTCAGACAAAACATAAAACATAGATATAAACATAAATAGACAGAACACAAACATACAGATAGCAACTTATGGGTGAGTCAACACCACGCCAGAGGTTCAGACAGAACACAAACATACAGATAATATGAGATAATTTACTAATATGATAATATTAGTAAGAGTAACGATAGTACTAAAATTAAGCTAAAACAATACTAACATTCTAATAACAATAACAACAAAAAACATCAACATCTACAATGATAACAGTACTAATATAAGAAAAAGCAATAAAAAAAATGTTTACAAGTTCTAGCACAGAATGGAATCAAGGTGCCCCACAACAGTTAATGATACAGAGATAATTAACAAATAAAACAACAGAAACTTTATTTCTTGTTTTTTTTGTCTTGAATAAATTCTTTAATTGCGTTGATAAAAAGTCCTTTTTCCTGTTTTCAGATATGTATACTTGATTTTAGAGGGAAGGTAATTCCATGATTTATATGATTGATACTTTATAAAATAAATGCTATACTTAGATATTTGCTTCAAATCACAAAGTTGCTGCATGATACTGATCTTAATTCAGAATGATTAATTGTTACAATAAATTTATAATAACTATTAAAACTTATTGATAAGTTATTATATAAACAAGATAAAAGGTACAGTTCATTAGGAATATTAAATCTTTAATCTTCAGTATTTTTGATAGACTTTAGATGATGTTTGAATCAACTTCATAAAAAACCTAGTTTGAATTGCTTTTTTCTTTTGATTTACATTGAAAATAGTTAAAACAGAGACTGTGTATTTTACATGGTGCCTGTTTTAACTATTTTATAAAAACAAAGAAATGTTCTGGAACATTTATTTGTTCTGGGTGTGGAAACAAGACAAAAGTTCCTCAAATGTTCCAAGAACATTTTTTTAAGTTGCATTCACGCCTATATTCGAAAGCATATTTGTCCATGTTCCATAGAATATTCCATCAAGTATCTCTTAATATGAGAGTATGAACAGCATATAACTTTGTTTTACAATTTTATTTTACTAATACCTTATTCACACCGAGCCTCCTTTTGCAAAACAAACTTTGTTTTACAAACTTTACAAATTTAATTAAATTATTAAAAACCATTGCAGAGGACACTTTTTCACCCAAGTAGATATTTCAATACATCACAGTAACAAAATTTTGAAATTAAAAAAAAAACTATTTAGTTTAATTTTTTTAAAAACCCTTGCTTTTTCTAACTTGTACTCACACAACAAAAATGATAATAGAATTAATTTAATTATAATTAATAATCAAAAAAAGTTATCAATACAAATTTTCATTGTGAATGATGTAAAATGTGAAAACTGTTTAATGAAGTTATTTTGTTTGAAAACTAAAATCTGTATGTATGTTTGCTAATGCACAGGTTTTTAAAAAGCATTGAAGTAAGCACCTTAAGCGTATTGTGAATCTTATTAGTCTCTGTGACTCATCTCATTTCTTAAGCATGAGTCTCATTACAAAGTTCATATACTTATAAACAATGTATATTTTACTCAAAAAATCCAGCTGTACTACTATAAGTTTTAAAGTAGGTCATTTAAGAATATACCTTGCATCTAAAATCTTACCTACCTGCTCTTTACAGATTATTACAGTTTTGCTTTTTTTTTTTTTTTTCCTGACTTGTACTTATATGTACGTATTGAAAATAACTAATTGTAGTAACATATAAAATTATTTTATCGTTTGCTATCTTATCTTACTTTATCTTACTGCTAATTTTAGATTAAAGACAAAGAACGACGTCTTCGTTTGCGTGAAGAAAAGTTACTTGAGCAAAAAAAAAATCAAGAAGAAAGAATAAGGAAAGCTATTGAAAGAGCAAAAGCTGAACCTAAAAAAAAGGTAAGAATATGTTGCATTTATTTTACAATATGTAAAAAATTACAGGATGTTACAAGTTGTGAAATTGTCTAGTTTGTGAAACAACTTTGCTTTAGTTGTGATAAAGTAATAAATTAAAAGTAAAAGTAAAAAAACGCAAAAAAAAACAACATCTTTTTTAATATAAAAAACATTTTGTATATAAAAATTTATTTCAAAATATTCATTTTGAAATAAATTTCATTTAGTTAACTAATTTTAAAAAGTATATTTTTGATGTAGTTTATTTCCATGTTATTTTATGTTATTTGCATGTTATGTTTAAATTTTTTATTAATAGCTTTTTTAATTGCATGACTTTAATTCATTTCAATATAAATTCTTTATTATAAATATATAATAACTCCCAAACGTTTTCTTGTTTCAAAAATTGTGCAAACTTGTTTAATAAACTGAGCAGTTTCACAACCTGTGTTTGATATGTGCTGGGACTTGTAATTAAAGTTTCAGCATTAGTCAAGTCCATTTAACTTAATTAATGCTATCATTTTTAATAATGGATAAGATCACCATGGTGACTTGGATTTGGTAGTGAATAAATAAATAAAGTTAAACAGCAAATTTTCAGCTTTGGGAAAATCAAAGACAAAAGATTATTTTGCTCGATTTTTAACCTTTTCTAACTAAAAGAATAACATTTATATTTAAGAGCTGTTGTCAAACAGAACCATGCAGTTGCAAATGTTGAATAAAATTCCCTTTTCTTTGTTTCTACATATTTGGTTTGTGTTATAAACAAAATGACAAACACAAATACTTTGTTTTAATTTTTTGTTGCTTGGCTGTGTTGGTGCTGCAACACAGCAATTTTTTTGTCAGTTTTTTCTGATTGACTCTAAGTCATACTTTAAAAAGCCATAACTAGAGAATTAACTGTTTCAGTTAATTTTTTTAAATTGTTTTAATGATAACCAGTCACAAGAAAAGTTCTGATAAAAGTTTTAAATGAAAAATGAAATTTGGCCCTTTTTTAGAAATCATAGTCTAAGAGAACAAAAATTATTTTAAAATAGCAAACTTTGTGTGACCATCACTATTAAAGGCAACAGCTGCAACAAAGCTAAAACATAGCTGTAAATCTATTAAAACTTTTTCTGTTAAAATAACAAAATTTCGCCTTTGTAAATTGGCTTCTCAAGAAATCAGCCATGTAAAATATGATTTTTGAAAAAGTATAGGCTGCAATAAATAATTACACTGGCATTAACAAAAAATTTATATAAATAAGTATTATAAAAAACACAAATTTTAATGCAACATCTTTTTTTTTTTTTTTTTTTATCCATTTATTTAACCATAAAATATGAAAATTTACAATAATATTTTATAAACTCACATAAATAAGGTTAGGTGTCGCTGATATAGTTAAAAACTAGTCAATGGAGTGACACCTTTAAAAAAAATAAAAAAAAAACAATAAATAAAACATAGAAAGAATTATAAATAAGAAAAAAAAATTAAAAAGAGAAAAAAAAAAGAAAAAAAAGAAAGGAAAATAAAGCACTAATAAATAAAGATAATATTAATAATTGCAATAATAATATCATAAAAATTATATTAATAATAATAATAATATGAATAAAAAAACAGATAGTAACTATATCATGATAACTTTACTAAAAATTATAACTAATGATAAAAATAATGGTAAAAATAATTATAGTAAAGTTTATAACTATGACAGAAATTATTAAAATAAACATAACAATTGCAAAAATTAGGACAATAACCATAAAACTATTACAACAATTGAATCACTATCACTATCATTATAAATAATATTAATAAGATTTAAAAAACAAAGGTAAATTAATAATAATAGTAATATTAGTAGAGTAAAAAAAACAGTATAAAATAAAAGTAATAATAGTTTTATAAACACAGTAATATAAAAAAAGCAATAATAATAAAAGGTAAAATTAATATTCATTAAATATATACTCAAATAAAAATTTCTTAATTTGGTTTTGATTGAGAAGAAGAATGTTGGTAATATTAAGGGTATTTAGTTAAAAAATTTTTTTTTTTATAAATGGTATTATTTGGTTTCAATGAGAAATACATTGATGTTTTATAGAGCGCTTGCCATATTTAACAGTGTTGAAAAAGGAAGTGTGCAAGTTAAAATTTTCAGTATTTCGCGTGTAATATTTGTGTGTCACTTGTTTTAATAAAGAAATTATTGAAGGAATTTGGTAGTTTATTTTGAAGAAAATCAAACACAAAGAGACAATTATAAAGCTTTACAAGATCTTGAAATTTTAGAATTTTTAATTCAGAAAACCTATTTTCAATATTATATCGTAAGGGAGCAAATGTCTTAATTCTTAAAGAAGTGCGTTGTAAACTGTTTATACGATGTAATAGAAAACTACCTTTTTGACCCCAAACAGTGCAACAATAACTTAGATGTGAGGAGAACAAGGAATAGTAAATTGATATTAAAACATGTTGGGGAACATATTATTGTATTAATGACAGCATACTATTGGCACGTGAGAGTTTTTTATTTAATTGAATTAGTTGATGGCACCATGATAGGTTTTTGTCAAGAAATACCCCAAGATATTTTATATATTTAGATGGGAAAAGTCTTTTACCATTAATTCTAATTTTCATAAATAATACTATCAATATTTTTTTTTGGAGGGTGAAAAATAATAAATTCAGTTTTATTAATATTTAGGGGAAGACAGTTAAAATTTAACCAATGACACAAATGATGGAGATCTGAATTACCTTTTTTACAAAGATTAGTGTTGTCAGCGAAATGATGAACAATCAAATTATTTATAGAGTGAGGCAGATTGTTAATATATATTAAAAACTGTAAAGATCGTAGAACAGAACCCTGTGAAACACCATGCCTAATAACTTTACTTGTGGATTGAAATCCATTAATCGAGACAAACTGAGTAACGGGTGATGCGGAAGTTATCGGACAAATCCTTATTTCATTATTTGAGCATAATAATTAGTTTTTGTGGTTTTATGCGTAGGCATAAACGTTCTATAAAATATAAACTTTATTATTAAACACAATTATTTAAAATGAGGTTAAATGCAGCTGAACGAGAATCTTTTCGAAAGCGACTAAAAATGTTTTTTGTAAATAAACCTAATATAAAAAATAAATAAATCGTAAATCATTTTGAAAAGGAAGGATTTGCTCGAAGTACAATATATGATAACCTAAAAAGACTTGAAACTGTTCAATCGTTTTCTGATAGAAAGCACCCTATCGTCCGACATCCTGGACTAGACAAAAGAAAGCCGAATTAACGAGACTTGTCAACAATCGAAAAGGGGTCAGTCAGAGAAAAATAGGTATTAAATTTGGTGTAAATCAATCGACAATTGGTTGTCAGTTAAAAAAAATGAATATTAAATATAGAAAACGTGAAAAGACTCCAAAATACACTATAGAACAACAAATAAAGGCAAAGAAAAGAAGCAGGAAACTAGTTAACCAACTCTATAACACAAAATCGCTTCTAGTCATTGATGACAAAAAATACTTTTGTTTTGCAGGGGACAACATGCCTGAAAATTCTGGATACTACACAAACAACAAAAAGACATGTCCAGAAAGTGTTCGTTTTATAGGAAAAGAGAAATTTCCAAAAAAATTATTAATGTGGATAGCCATATCTGACCGTGGTATGTCCGAGCCATTGTTTTGCACTTCCAAGGCTGTAGCGATCAATTCATCAATCTTTATTAATGAATGTTTAGAAAAACGAGCAAGTTCTCATTATTCTAAAGATTCTCTAAATGGATATAGACATATTGGATGTAACGTAATTGACATATTGGATGGACCAATATGTCTATTACGTTGATAAGGAATCCAATCCCCCAAATGTGCCTCAAGCACGGCCAATTGAAAATTTTTGGGGACATATGGCACAGAAGGCTTACGAGGGAGATTGGCAAGCTTCAACAGAGCAAGTTTTGATTGATTGCATTAAACTAAAACTACAAGAAATTAATTTAAACTTTTTACAGTCGCATATGAAAGGCGTCAGAGCAAAATTGAGATCAATTGCAGATGGTGGTGTTTTTTCATATAAAAAATAATATATTTTTATTAAAAGATAAATGCTTTATTTAAAAAAAATATAATAGTTGTTTGTTTTTTTATTTATAAATAAGTTATTGATGTTTTTATTTTGTCTGATAACTTCCGCATCACCCGTTACGATTGTTAATATAGGATGAAAACCAATCATTAGCGATACCCCGATACCATAGTGATACAATTTTTCAGTTAAAATCTTATGGTCAACTGTATTAAATGCATTTTGGAAATCAATAAAGATGCCACAAGCAAAAGAACCACTATCATTTCAGTAATGCTAATAAGTGCATGGGAAGTAGAGTGTTTTAAACGAAATCCAAACTGACGGCCATAGAGATACTTAGAATTATCAAGAAAGTGGTAGATTCGAGAATACATTAATTTTAATCAAGAATTTTGCAGATATTTAATAATAATGATATTGGTCTATAGTTATTGCAGTCAAGTTTTGAGTCCTTTTTATACATTGGTTTAACAGATGCAGTTTTTAAAATATTAGGGAATATACCAGTAGCGAATGAGAGATTAAATAATTTAGAAAGTACTGAGGAAATATCATTAGCAAGAAGTTTTAGAATAAAGGTTGGAACGCTGTTTGGACCAGACGCCTTGCCATCATTTAGAGAAAGAATAACTGATATATTTTTTTTTTTTTTCAGTAGGTTTAAAAGAGAGTGAGGGTTTGATGTTTTTAAATACTTATGGAAATCAGTATGAGATGAATGAATATTTTTTTGCAGTTCTTCAAGGATTGAAATAAAAAAGGAGTTGAAAATTTCTGAAATTTTAACTGGATCATTGATAATGATGTTATTTTAGGATATGCAAGATGTATATGAGATATCATTCAAACGTATATTCAAAAGAGTTCTAATACCCTTCCACATAGCTCTCAAACTATTGCTATTGGTTGTAAAGTAGTTAGAAAAGTGTTTTTTTTTGCTTCTTCGAATAAGTGTTACAAGTAAATTTCTATAGGTTTTATAAGTTTTTCAAGAATTAGTTTGTCATGAAGATTTTTTGTTTTAAGGAACTTTTTAAATATATTGTTTCATTTTTTTATCAAGGTTAAAATTGCTAAAATAATTCATGGTTTAAGGCTTCGAGTTAAGCCATGATTACTTAGTTTTTTTAGCGGTGCGTGTTAGAAGAGAGTTAAAGGTAGTGAAGAAATCTTTATATGATTTGTTTGTATTACTATTGGAAACTTTGATTATCTTATCCCAGTTGATTATATATAAACCCTAATTCTTAGAGACTGTTTTTGTTGAAATCATTTTCCCTAAAAAGTCTAATATCACAGTAGACTGTGTTTATCGCCATTCTAACATGGATATTAATGAATTTATTGTTTCATATCTAGCTATTCTATTTGAAAAACTTTGCTGTTGAAAAAATAAAACTATCTTTATAATGGGTGATTTTAATATTGATCTTATAAAAGCAAGCTCAGATTATTCAATCTCGGAGTATTTGAACACCATTGCTTCAAATAACTTTCTTTCTTTTATATCTTTACTGACTTTTATATCTTTACATCTAAGGATAACATCTAAGGACAACATCTAAGCATATTGACATTAATAAAATCTTAGTTAAGTTGTTTTTGATTGCTTCCAAAGAAATCCATTTTCTGTATACTTTTATAAGTATTGTTATTGAGGAGATACTTCATTATTGAGGAGATTAAATACTTCAATTTTATATCATTTGCATTAGTGTATTGAAACCTAAATTACCTAATTATCTTTATGTTGACAGACAATTTGTATTTTTTGTAAAAAGAGATAATGATATTACCAAACAAGTTTGTTTTACAGTAATTTATTGAAGTGATCAAGGCATGGCAAGTATCCTTTGTATATAAGAACATGTTCTTAAGGAATTCAAGAAAAGCATTCTCATAATAACATTGGTTTTCATAAAGTCTTATTATGCTAGGTTATATAATGGAAATTACCTATTTGAGGTACTTCATTAAGTTTGCAAGGATGAGAATCTTCAATTATTTAGAACATACTGCAACGAGTCATCAAAAAATTCAATGTTGTTAAAAGAGTGAAAGTAAAAATCATCGTAAACAATTTCATTGGTGCAGGTAATGACTTGATTACAGCAGAAGATGTTTATATATAATTAATCTATGGAAATGGTGATAACTCAAAAATATCAGTATACATATTAATGGTTATAAATCTTTGTAGTCAAGTTGAGGTTAGTGAATGGTGAAATCTTTATAACTGCATTTGTCAACATCAAATGGTCTTACTTACTTTACTTAATTTACTTATTTAATTAATTTAACTCTCAAAGTTGCATGTGAACAATATCTACAATAAGAATATATTAAGAATACTAGCAAATAAATAATTCCTACTAAGTATTTATTTTAATCGGTAGTTGGGCTTTACTTTAAGTAAGAAATACTTCATGGAATGCAAACAGACAAGTAAAAAATTATCTAAAAACCAAACTAGTTTGAAAGCTTACTTTGTAAAGATCTTAATCCACACCATAATGTTACTGCACAAAAGATCAAATCTTTGTATTTGAGATGAGCCAAAATGTACAAAGAAGAATTTTCAAAAGAGTAGGTAGAAGGATTTCTAAAAGAACCAGTAGAAGATTGGAAATGATGAAAGCAATTATTGATAAGGATACAGCTTTGGTAACAATAATGGTAAAATTGGTAATAATAAAATAATAATAATCAACATAACAAAAATGAGTATGCAATGACAACGTAAAAACAGGTGAACTAAATGATAAAATATATTATAGCATTATTTAAAATATAATACTGTCATAAATTGTTAACTTACGGTTAGATCTCTCTTATTTTTAAATATGCTCATTTTCCCATTATCAGTGAATTAATTTATCCATTTACTGAATAACATGCATTTACCAATGAGTTAACTGCCTATTGGAGAAACTGTTATTTTAGTGCCCTGGTATAACTACACAGGTAAATTTCAGTATTTACTTTATTCTGAAATACTGCATTTACATAATGATTGGAAAATATTGTTTCTATGTGAAACATTGTTTTAGTCATTCATTATTAAGCAATTTATAAAGTGTTTTGTTTATGGATTACATAGCAGCAAAGTACAGCGATAGCCACTTAAATTTTCTACTTTTTTTACAATTCTTGTACTTTTAAATTATTTTCAGAAAATGCACAATTTACTTTCAATTTTTCATTTTTCTGGTAAAACTTACGGCTGGCTATCGTGCACGGAGGTTACATAACATATCGAAACAAATGTTTCAGTTATTGCTTCTGAAGATTTAAAACAAAATAAATGAAGTTAATCAAAATTCTTACAATATTTTAAGAACCACCATGGCCTCACAACAAAAATCATGTTATTTTTTTGTCTGTTTCTTGTTATTATGAGTTTGTTAATAAATTTAGGCACTTTTAAATATCTGTATTTTTACCTTAATGTGAACTTCCAACATATGCTATCTGTTTGCTAACTACAATAAATTTTATTAGAATGTCAATCAGTTTATGATTACCGTTTTTATTTGTTTATCATTTGTATATGTTTGTAATTACCATTGGCTTGCACAATTTATAAAAAAATAATCTTTAGCTAAGTTTGTGAGTCTTATTTGCTTCTTTAGTAACCCTTTTATCACCTTTATTTTTAACTGCACACACCCTGTCCAATTCACAATCAACCTCATCTGAAAAAAAACAAAAAAATCCTTCTATGGAAGCATTATATTGACCTTATGAATACATTTAGAGGTGTTTTTAAAATCTTTCAACTTTGTCCGAGTCAGATTTTTGCATTTTAACAGGTTGGTTTTAAATTTTTTGTATTCTATATGGTTAACTTCCATGCATGGTAAAAACTCAAAACTTTTATATCTTCATGATGAAATCAAATGAGGTTGGTTTACAAAAAATTGAAGCAATCGGAATTCGGGGAAAAAATACCTCAGTAATTTTTCTTTTATGATCCCCACCTACTATAAAATAACGTAATTTTGGTAAAAAAAATTGCGTTATTTTATAGTAGCCCAAAGCTCTTTTATATATTTCAAATTTCATCAGCAAAACACTTTGTGTTTAGAAATGGTGACCATGTAAAATTTACAACCTCATCAATTTGAGGGGGTTCAATTCATTACATGGTCATTACTCTAAAACACAAAAATAAAAAGAAAATGATGAAACTGAAGTTATTTTTAATGAATATGAGTTTACTTTAGGATAGCATAATTTCTTTTTTGAAAAAAAATTATTTTTGTAGATGATGTTCAAGACGGTAAATATATTGGGGTATTTTTGTAGAAATGCCAAAAATGTTATTGCAAAAATTTATTACCTTAAATATTAAAGTTTAGCATTATTATTTTACTGTATTAATTTGAGTGTTACAGATTTACTATATGTAAATCTATATTTATTATATGTAAATAAAAATAACCAATTGACATCAGATTATGGTAATGAACTATTGTACAAAAAAAGGCGCTGGTGATATTGTGTGTTTATTAACACCTTTCTAAGATAGTTATTAAGCATTTGACGTAAACGTCTATTACATGTGATTGTCTTATTTGTTATCTTATTACACCTTATCTAAAGAACTCGAAAGGTCAAGATAGGTTTTTTACAGATATCTGCCTATAATAATTATTCTAGTTCCTTACAAATATTTATATATCTTTATATTTATATATATGTATATATTTATATATATGTATATATTTTTATATATATATATATATATATATATATATATCTTTATATTTATATATATGTATATATATATATATATATATACATATATATATATATTTATATATATATATATATATATATATATCTTTATATTTATATATATATACACTTAGTATTTTTTAAGATTTGAATTAACAATTTTTGTTTTTAATTCTAGTATATTTTTTCATTAAGTACTATGCTTTTCTTTGTTACAAATGCTTGCTGTTATAGTCAACAACACACAGTTAAAAAGTTGTTTTCTATATGATCAAAGCAGTGCTTTGATCATCTAGAAAACAACTCTTATGTCAAATCAAAACTCAATTTCCTATGTAAATTGAGTTTTGAGTGCAACGTTTCAGTTGCTTGTTCACTAACGAGTGAAAAATGATGCTTTAACATCAATTCTTCAACGTGGTAGAAGACAGCATAAGCATTTAGTGTGACTGGCATTGGCAAAAATAAAGCTAAAAAGCAAAATTTGTTTAAAATTTTTGAATTTCAGTCCTAAGGCTTTCTTTTAATGTTGTTCCAAAACATGAAAAAACAGCATTTTTGAAATTTCTCAGAGTTTTAATAAAACCAATGACTTCAAAAGCACAAGCTTTTTTAGCCATTCGTCAGAGAATGTTAATGTTTTTATGGCAATCATTGTCTTTAAAGTGTCCACCATGGTATGACTGGATCTGAATGTGCAACTCAGCTGGCCATTTTTTGGCTCCATGCCACAATTCTGAAAGATTTTTGAAAATATGATTAACAATTACAAGAACAAATGTTTTATTGGCAAAATAAAGTCTAAAATGAGCAGTGAGTTGCCCATAATGATCAATGGTGAATTGATTACATTTGCAAAGTTTAAATCGCTCAGATTTAAACTTTGCATAAGCAAAAAACTTGGCATATCTTTCCTTCAATGTGCTAAAAGATCTTAGAGATCCACATTTTGTTAGATTGTCAGAACTGATACGAAATAACTTTCAAACTGGCATTTAATATTGCGTAATAAAATAAAAGTAATAGTAAGTTTAAATGTAAACAACAATTTTCACTGCTTGATATTGTTAAATTTTAAATATTTTAAAATTATAAAAAATGTATAATTTTCTGGTATTACTAGAAATAATCTTTTTGCTTAGCTAAGCAAGATTTTTTCTCTAGGAGAAAAATTCTTTGTCTTTATCACAGCAGATACAACATGCTCTGCTCCAACTTGATTTTCCTTCACTAGATCACGCAAGTTTTGGCATTTTGCTGCAATAGTGTAAGAATGATTCAAACCTTGAGCCAAAATTGACAAACAATGCATGTATCTTTTTTTTGTTGATGGAAAGGAAGGATTTTAAAAAATTTCAGGCTTTAAAGATTTGCTATCTTTGAGATTTAAATTGTCTTTTGTCCTAAAGGATGCTTTTTATTAAGTTTAGGCTTTCCAATATGGCAAATAAGACACATGTAATAGACATTCACGTCAAAGCACAATGGGCCAGGTGGTGGACAAAACCTAAAAAATAAATATTTATTATATTCAAAACCATATAATAAAACATATTTGTAATACTCTCATTTAATATTTTGAAAATTGTTTTGAGTATAATAGTATCTTTTAAAACCACAAAAATCAGTTGCGTTTTCATGTATAATAAAAAATTTTTTTTTTAAAAAAAGCATGAAATTTTTATTTTTTATGCATAGCTATAGCAAACAGGAACTTTTAAAATTTTATGAGCTTACGGGATTAGTTTATATATTTAAACTATTTAACAGTAAAGCTTTAGGAAAAAAATATAAAGTAAAGATCAGCCTTTTTAATACACTTTTAATCTGGCTTTAAAATAACGAGGTACATTTTTAACATATAATACTTTTATTTTGTAAAGTGTCACATAATTTAGGGAACCTAAGAGAACCTATATTAAATACTTGAACTAGAAAATGAAATATGTATGCAACCTATTTGAACTATATACATTGCCCATAACTTTTGGGTTTCTTTAACATTTTAAAATAATGACTTTGTAACTTATGTTATTTGTTTGAAATTTCTCTTGAAATTTTACGACTTTTATTTCTCGTAAATAAAAATACATGTTATTTTGTTTGTTATTTAATTCAATACAAACTGCACTGCTTACCTAAAAAAAAAATTTCTTTGTTTTGTTTAGTAATAATATAAAAATTGGCAACATTTACGGACATATACGACAAAATAAACTAGTTCCTAATGATATACCATTCTTTTCATCAAATTTAACTGTTCTAGTTTCTGCAGATATTAAACTAGAAGATTCCGACTGAAAAAAATAATATAAAATTTTTTACTTTATAAAATTATAATGTAAAAAGTTGATAGCTGCAAAACAATGATAATACTCATTTTGAGAGAAGTAATGAAAATTGGCTAGCTCAAGATTTTCAATACACCTACGTCGCATTAAATGCTACATCATCAGTTAATAAAGTTGGGAAACCATGTTGCTCTTTAAAAAAAGTTTGAAACAGAACAAAAAGAATAAGCTTAACAATGTTATTAATACTTTATTTAGCCATAAATTACTTTATGCAACAAAATTGAAACTAAGAAGTGAGTTTAAATGCAAACCTGGCACAAAAATTTCTGAAATTTGAAATAAAAGCTCCATGAAACCTGCTAGATATATTCACCTGATGAAACTTTATCATTAACTATTAATGGTGATATATCAAAATTGACATACCAGCTTTTAAGAAATGGTGCTGAAAAAAAAGGCTGCCACATATATCCTCTATATAATGGTATAAGATCTTCACAAGCTAAATGCTATCCCAAGAACATTCATATAGATGGCTATTCAGTACAAATACCGCTAAAAGATCTTCTAAAACACACTTTTAAAAAGCTATGTGGTATACAAACTGCTGTGCTAATTATAGTTCTAAGAAATTAACTAAACTGATTATTTGCATAGTACCTTTAGAACTCAGTAGACTTTATAATAATAAAAATGTTGTAATATTATTCATCCAGAATGTGCGGCCAATAGATTAAAATATTAAAAAAATACATTTATATGTACAGAGATGATAAATAATCTACAGACTTATTCAAAACGACTTATTCCTCGGTATATAATAATATCAATATTAGTATTTCAAATTTATATATTTATTTATATTTTCTTTATAATTCTATATATATTTTTCTATATATTTCAAATCTGTTATATAATAATATCGATAATAGAGTTTCATATCTAGTGATAAATTTTCATTTTCTCTGAAGTGCTGAAAGAAGTGAAGTATTTTTATTTTTAAAGTTTGTTGCATCAATTTTTTTTTATTTCACCAGAAGAGTTTGTGAACAAAGTGATTCTTTGGACATATAAAAGGTTTTAGTAAAAAAAAAAAAATTCAAAATAATTTGATCCACCATATTTCTATTATTCGGCCCACTGTGCAAAGGTTTATAACTATCTTAGAGAAATAGTGGAGAGGTGGTAATAAACACGGAATATCACCAGCGTCTTTTTTTGTAAAATAGTTCATCACCATAATTCTAAACACAAAGTGTTTTGCTGATGAAATTTGAAATATATAAAAGAGCTTTGGGCTGCTATAAAATAACGCAATTTTTTTTACCAAAATTACGTTATTTTATAGTAGGTGGGGATCATAAAAGAAAAATTACTGAGGTATTTTTTCCCCGAATTCCGATTGCTTCAATTTTTTGTAAATCAACCTCATTTGATTTCATCATGAAGATATAAAAGTTTTGAATTTTTACCATGCTTGGATGTTAACCATGTAGAATACAAAAAATTCAAAACCCACCTGTTAAAATGCAAAAATCTGGCTCGGACAAAATAAAAATATGTGTTTGTGTTTTTTTATAGACTGGTAGACGATTAGTTTTTCGGTCTGCTCCACCACAAGCACGTAAACACGTGGAGATTTCGCGAGAAAAGTATGATAAAGAAGAAGAAGAACTGAAATACTTTTTTACATAAATTAAACTAGTTTAAATAAACATGATTTTTACATTGCTTTTCTCGTGTGTAGTTATGTTTTTTTGTTTTTTTTTAATATTAATTATGCCACAACCAAATATACGACCATCGCGCGTTACGGCGATCAGTCAGAAGTAATAAAAAGTAATCATCGAAGCAGTTACCTGAACAATTTGAGAAAGTTGAAGTGAAAATTAGTTACAAAAGAGTAAAGAGGTTTTAAAAGTGGGAATGTAGCAAGAAGACCAAGACAAGCAAAAATTAACCGAAACAATAACAAAGAAGAGATTTGAATGTGCTAAACAACCTCGGATATAGACTAAGAAAAACTAGTATTTTATGATGAAAGGGCATTTTGTGCTGTGGACAATAGATCGATAAGAGAAAAAAAGATATATTAGCATTATGCTTTAACGTATTAAGTATTGGGGTAGCAGGGTTATTGCCAAATCGCAAAAATGATTTGAGAATATAATACGCATAAATGGTATTTATCTCGAAATCATTGTAAAGGAAATTTTCTCGAAATTTGAAATAGCTTAATCAAGATTTTGATTTCAAAAGAAGAAAAAAAATAACCAAGAATAATGAAAGAAGAGATTGCTGCCCCGGCCCAAATTCTCAGTCGATATAGCAACACTCCTTTGCGGCAGCAGGCGATAAGATAGTCGATATATGTACTGAAGCCCTGTTTTGTCTAATCATTTTTGAGATTAGGGGCCATCCATTTATTACGTACTTAACGAGCAGCAAAGGGGGTTTTCCTAGTTAAGTTATTTGTGCACGAGTGCGAATGGGGGAAGAGGGAAGTTTGCAACAAATGTATGTACGCAAACGCAAAAAATTGAGCTGGCAGTTTGCGTTCCCTTGCCCCTAAATAAAAGGTGATCGCTGCTCACATTTATGGCCTGTTAAGGTTATAAAGGTTAAACAGCGCAATGAAGTGATCACGTTGGCGAGCGTAAATGGAAAAAAAAAGCATAAATAATTTTAGATAAGCTAACATTATTGTTAACTTATTTCTAGAAATTAAAACAAACTGTAACTAATAAATCGGCCGCCTAATATATATATATATATATATATATATATATATATATATATATATATATATATATATATATATATATATATATATATATATATATATGACTCAAAAGGGTAAAAAATAGAAAAAATATTATCGTTGGCTAATAATTTGATAATGGACTGTTATATATATATATATATATATATATATATATATATATATATATATATATATATATATATATATATATATATATATATATATATATATATATATATATATATATATATATACATATATATATATATATACATATATATAAATATATATATATATATATATATATATATATATACATATATATATATATATATATATATATATATATATATATATATATATATATATATATATATATATAACAGTCCATTATCAAATTATTAGCCAACGATGATATTTCTTCTATTTTTGACACTTTTAAGTCATAATTTCTATGGTGACTCCCTTTAACATTAGGAAATAGAAAAAAAAGGTATTATAATTAGGGCTTCCAGTTCGAACATGTTCAGGTTCAAACGTTCGAACTTTGGTCATTTTTTAGAGGTTCAAGTTCGATCTTTTTTCCTTTAAAAGTTCGAACATGTATATATATCAAAACAAGATTCTTTATTATCATTTTTTAACACTTTTAAACTTAAACCTTTTTTAAGCTGTGTCTTTTTTAGACAGTTTTCGTTACTCTTAATTTTGTTGTGCAATACTTTTTTCAAAGGCAATACTTTTAAAGTTTAAGTCACAAAGAATTATGTAACAAATGATTTAGAACGTCAATTTAAAGTTTAAAAATTAAAATAGTTACGTGCATTACATATTTTTAATTGTTAAAGAAATACCATGGTGATATCCATAATATAGATCATCAAAATTTCTGAATTAAAAAAAAAAAGACGAGTTAATATCGCGTTGACGAGCTAATTAAAGTTTTAGTTGTACGAAATAAAAAACATGAATAAGTTTAAAGATGTAAGCACAACTAGAATGTATGAGACATTCTAGTTGTGCTTACATCTTTAAACTTGAATTGAAACTGAGAATTTTCCGAAGAATTACAGAGTTCAAAGTGTAAACTCTGTAAAATTATTCTCAAAACACCTGACTCAACAACAACAGCTATTACAAGGCATTTAAGAACAAAACACAAAATAGAAATTCTTAAATACAATAACTCTGTGCCCAAGGCTGCAGTAAACATTCCTGCTGTCAAAATATTGCAAATTGATATTTTTTTCAAGGATGACCATGAAACTCTACCTGAATCATTGAGTCGACTATCAGCTATTGATGGAACCAGCTTTCACACCATTGCTAAAAGTGAAACTTTGCGATCAGCATTTCGTTCCCAGGGATACAAAATTTCTCAAAGTCCTTAAACTATTCACGATCTTGCCATTAAATACTTCACGTTAATCAAGAAAAAAGTTATAAGTTCTTTGAAAATAAAACTTGAAGATAAACGTAAATTTAGTCTTACATTCGATGAGTATACTTCAGTAAAAAACAGAAGATATATGAACTTAAATCTACATCATAATGAAGGATTTCCATCGCTTGGAACAAAAAGAATCTAAGGTACAATGCCAGCAACAAAAGCTATTAAATTGATCAGTCGTAAGCTTAATTCATTTGATTTAAATTTTGACAAAGACAGTAGCTTCTGTTATTGATAGAGCTAGCTTACTGAAAAAAATTGTTCATAGCACTAAACCTGAACATCAAATGTGTTACAACCACGCTATTAAATCGTTTAGGAAACTTCAGTAATTATCCTACAAATTAGTTATAAGACCAACTTTATAACAAATCATACTTAAAATAACTTTAATAAATAATCATTTACCATTTTCTGTTATTGACCAATTTTTATGGCTTTTAATAACAGTAGAGAGAGGAATATTAGCCCCGAGCCCACAAATTTTGATAATTTATGTTTTATGATTCACCTCATTTTATATATTGCATTATGTACATTGAAAATAATAAATAAGGTTCAAAGAGTGTTTAAAAAATAAAACTTATATTTTTTAAAACACCCTTTTAAACGCCCACACAAGACAAACTTTTAAAGAGAAAAAAAATTATTCTTTTTTTTTAAACAATTTTACAAAATAAACCGACTTTAATCGATATTTTTTCTTTAATAACCTCATTCAGTAAACATTTTATTACTAACTTTTGTGAAATATATATGCATTTTATATAATTAATCAATTAAGTGATCACTTTATGTAACTAATACAGTTAATTCCTGATAACTCGAACCTCAAAGGGACCAAGGAAAATAGTTCAAGTAACGAAAGTTCGAACAAAGCGACTATGATATAATAGATTATGATAAAAATATATGTTGGCATTATATTGTAGTTTATAAACAGTCTATATATATCAAAATGTGGACATTCTATATTGGTGCAATACTTTTAACAAAATTTAGCCAATATTGAGATAAATATTGTACCATTATTTCAACAATGATGCTTGCTACTAGGGAACTTAATCATATTTTCTCATTTTATTTCTTGTCGTCTGAACCACTATATGTTATGACGACATATGTTATGGCGAAAAAACAGATTTAATGTCAAAAGAGAGCGTTCTTTGTTGTTTCTAGGTGCAGTTTTAGATAAAAATGTAACGTAGAAAGAGCACATATGTATAATCCATAATAAAATCTCAAAAAATATAGGCCTCTTATATAAAGCCAAACAGTTGTTAAACCAAACTTGTTTAAAATTTATTTATTTTTCTTTTATTCATTGCTATCTAAATTACGCTAACGTTGTTTGGTGCAGCACTAATGTATTTAAAAATAAAGAGCTTTTAGTTTAACAAAAACACGCTTTAAGAATTATTGGATCGCTTTTCGCACACTTAATTTCTTTTTAATAAATTCAAAATACTCAACGTATTTCAACTTAATTTATCTCATACTCAAAGTAGATAATAAAATGACACCCATTTTATTTAACTCATTTAAGTTCTCAATTGCAATCAGAGGACCTAAATTATGGAACACGTTATTGGATAATGAGTTAAAAAAAATTCCTTCCCTTGATCAATTTAAAAATAAAATAAAAAATAAACTTTTGATAGGGTAGAGCGGGACTAGTTGAGCACAGGGGCAAGTTGGGCAACTAATATATCTCAAAAACTACTCATCACATCGCAAAATATTAAATGGATAAAAGATAGGTATTTAGAATGGTAATAAAATGCGCATAAAATGGTTGTTAGACCGCGGTTCAGTAACATGCAAAAACACTTTTTCGATTTTGGACCAAAAAAGTAAAAAAAAATGTTTGCTATTTTTCTTTTAGATGCTTAAAAAAATATTTATCTGGAATCACTTAAGTGTTTATATTTTACCCATTTATTTGGCTATTGATTACAATTATCTTTTTTTCCCCGAGACTTATAGTTTTTTTTATAACCTAACTGATGTGTCGCCTTGTCTAGTTGGGGTAAGTTGAGCAGATTTGACAACGATTAATAAAACGGTTCTATCAGACGCGAAGTTGAAATTCTGTTTGATAAACATTTTAACATTCACATTTTTAAAAAAATCATTATAAAATACTCATAAAAATTACAAGGTAATATCTTGAACCTTTTTTTGTAAATATGTTATTATGGTTTAAAATAATTTTATTTTTTAAAATTTTTTAAATATTTTTACTTTAATACTACATGGTCAATAAAATCTTTAAGTTGAGAAGTTCTTGAATAAATTTTTAAAATATAATCTTGTTTACTATGTTTATTATAACAATATTATGATAGTGTGCATATCCAAAAAAAACATATAACAATTTAAAGTATAAATAATCAACACATATATAAAAGATGGTTTTTCTTTTTTATATTGATTATTTATACTATATATAAATAGTTTATATATATTATTTAATATTACTATATTTAAGTAAAAAACTTTAAATACTGGTATATAACAGTTAGAGAGTGTGTGTACACACAAACACATATGTATATATACATATATGTGTGTGTGTGTGTGTGTACACACACATATATATGTATATAAAAAGAAATCCTCAATTATCTATAGGGAAACCTGAAGCAACTAGCCTTGGTAGGGCAACATCATTTAACGCTGCAAATGTAAAAGTGTTTTTTGATTAGCTAGGTGAAGTTATGGATATATACAAATTCAGTGCTTCACAAATATGGAACGTTAACGAAACTGGTGTAACTACAGTTGTAAAACTACTAGTAAGATTGTGGCTGCAAAGGGCAAGAGAAATATTGGTGCTATGACGTCTGGAGAAAGAGGCACTAATGTCAGGATGGTAATTGCTGTGTCTGCCTCAGGAAATTTAGTGCCTCCAATGTTTGTGTTCCCTCGCATAAAATTACAAAGATTATTTAGTTAATAATGGTCCATCGGACTGAATTGGGGTAGGTAATGGAAGTGGCTGGGTTGCAGATATTGAATTCAAAAATTTTATCCAACACTTCATTAGGCATGTGAAGCCTTTAAATGAATATAAAATTCTGTTGATTTTGGACAATCACTCTTCTCACTTACATTTTGGAACACTAAACTCAGCAAAGGAGAATGGAACAGTCAGGTTGTCTTTTCCACCACACTTCAACCATAAGCTGCGGCCACAGTGTTGCAGTATCAGTGTTTGGACCTTTTAAAAAGTACCTACCAGTTGCACAAGATGCATGGCTGAGAAACAATCTTAGAAAAGCCATAACAATTTATGATATACCAAAAATTGTATCTGATTCATTGCCATTAGCTATAATGTGTACTAACACTACAAAGGGTTTTCAAAAAACTGGTGTAAACCCGTACAATGCAAACATTTTTGCTGTTGATGATTTTTTACCATCATTTGTCAGAGACCGTATAGAACCAGCAAATCTTGTATCTGAGCTATCACAGGGAGCTTATTCTGAAGTACGTTTAACATCATCCTCAGGTAAATCTGTCAAAAATAGTATTAATAAAGAGACAACGTTACTTGTTCCTGAAACTCCTAAAGCATTTTCTCCAGAAACTGTGCGACCTTACCCAAAAGCAGCACTAAGAAAGAAACATTTGACGACACGATGAAAAAGGAAAGCTACTATTTTAACAGATACTCCATAAAGAATTATATTATAACAGCAGCAAGCTAAGAAATTTAAAAAAGTTGACAAACAAAAAAAATTATCTACCTGTTAATCTCTTTTAAATAATAATAAAGAGCATGGTAATAAAGAGACTCAGTTATATAGTATATTAAAAAAAGTTAAGAAACATACAAACAAAAAAACTGAGAAGAAAGAAATTTTAAAGAAACCAAAAAAACGTTTTGCCTGTCAATCCTTTACAGATCATGTTAATAAAGAGACTCTGCTGTTTAGTATATTTAAAAAAGTTCAAAAACAATCAAACAAATAAACTAAGATGGCAAAAAAATTAAAGACAAGTGCAGAACACGATTATGCTTGTGTTGTATGTTGGGAAACTTATTCTGAAAGTCTACCAGAAGAAAATT
>NC_088926.1:5982500-6037500 GCF_038396675.1 Hydra vulgaris | reverse complement strand
ATCTGCATTGTGCATTTGAATTATTCTACCTTTATCAAAGTCTGAAACGTGTTTTTTCCTAAATTGGCAAAAATGAATTTTAACTGATAAACAAATGATATAGTTCAAACTAAATACTAAAATACTATAAGTATGAATGTCTTATACCTATTTAATGGTTAAATTTTTTAATTAGTAGAATCAAAAGCATCTAACTTTGCCATTGTTGCCATTTAATTATATTTTCTAATTATATAAATATGCTAAAAAAATTAATTCAAATAAAATAATATAAATTTTTTTGAGTCAAAATGTCATTTTGAAAAGTTAAAAACAAATTTACTTAGCAAAAAAACAATATAAAATCACATGTAACACATGTAATGAGGAAAACTTTAATGGGAAATATAAAATATAATGTTAAAGATATCCTTTTTTACCTGTTGTTAATTTGAGGGCCCGCCTTGTTTTTTTTCAATTTCTTTTCATTTTAAATATTAAAATAAAACTCTTTTTCTAAATTTATTCTAAATTCTAAATGCAGGAAGTAAGTCTTTTTCTAAATTTAGAAAATGCAAAGAACATTTATCATATTCAATGTTCTTTTCATTTAAAATTTCTAAATGTAAAATAACGCTCCTTCTCGTTACTTTTTACTTTCAGTTTAGGGTTTCTGAACACTGTTTAACAGTAACAGTAAAATAGCTGTTTTTTTGACTTTTTAAATGACTTTTTTTACTGTTTTTTGAAATATTTTTTGTATTATTACTGGACTTATATTCATCGATAGTTTTTAAGTTTCATAGTATTATCTCTAAGCGTTCAAAAATTATGACCATATATAGTTCAAACCCCCCTCAATTTGAGGGGGTTGTAATTTTTATATGGTCATAATTTTTGTATGCTGAGAGATAATACTATGAAACTTAAAAATTATCGATGAATATAAGTCTAGTTGAGAATAGTACAAAAAATATTTCATCAACTTGTTGCTCTCACGTTTGGGGCAGGTGTAGCAAAAATTTTGGGGCTTTTTTGTTCCCAGCCTCCAATCACCGCAATTTTTTGCAAACCTTTATTATTTGATATAAGTATAAACATAAAAATGTTTGGAGTTAGCTCCATGTCTGGAAGTTAGCTATCTCAAAGATTAAAAAATGCTGGATCCGCCACTGACTGACATCTATCGAATAAAATAGAAAAGAAAATTACTTTATAATCATGACCAATGTGAAGTTAGGTGTTTTTTAAGTCAGCAATGTGAATTTTTGTCAATTTAAAAAAAATCGTGGTTGATTTGTCACATACATTTTTTTTTATATTTTAATAGTTTTTTTTTAAGTGAAAAGTGTTTTATTTTTAACACATTTTATAAAGTTACTATAAATAACAAGAATTAATATATAGTACAATTTTATTAAGATTTTTAGTGTAATAGGTTGTAATTGAAAATTTCAATAAAAAATAAACATAGGTACCAGTAAGGACATGAGTCCAAGCAAAATTTCAGAAGTAAAAGCACTTTTACAACATTCAGAGCATTCACAACGGAAAATTGCTAAAATGTGTAAAGTTTCGCAACCATTTGTCAATTAAATCAAACACAAAATGGAAAACGACATCACTCTTTCTCCAAAAAGGAAAGGACGGAATGGATCAAAACGTAAAACCACTCCTAAGACAGACAGAATTAAAAGAGACATTTGTCTGGAAAATAGAAAAAA
Source organism: Hydra vulgaris (assembly GCF_038396675.1). NCBI lineage: Eukaryota > Metazoa > Cnidaria > Hydrozoa > Anthoathecata > Hydridae > Hydra > Hydra vulgaris. The sequence goes on along the minus strand of NC_088926.1, from coordinate 6,035,797 downwards.
ATCATCCCTCTTCCTGTCAAAACTTGTTCAAGAGTCTGGAATACAAGTTTCGGAGCGCACAGTGAGGAGACGGCTGGCTAAAGTTGGTTTAAATCACACAAACCGGCTAAAAAACTAAGAATAACTCCAGCAATGATAAAAAAGAGATTGCATTGGGCAAAAAATCATAAGTATATGACTATTGGAGATTGGGAACGTGTAAGTTTGTCAATTTTGAATGAAATATTGTTAAAAAAGTGTTTAGATGTTGACATAAACTTAATTACAACCACACTATGATGATTTTTTCAGGTTTGTTTTTCAGACGAATCAACTTTTGAGATCTTGTTGGACAAAGCCACCTTCGTCCGAAGAAGACCAAACGAAAAATATCACCCAGATTGCGTTGTACAAACTGTTAAACATCCAACTAAAGTTATGGTGTGGTCAGTTATCAGTGGTAAAGGCACAGGAAGACTTTATATTGTCAATGGGATGATGAACCAAATACAGTACCAAGAGATTATGGAAAGCCAACTTATCCCCCAAATACAAGAATGGTTTTCAAACAACAATACATTTACGTTTATGCATAATAGTGCTCCATGCCATAAAGCTAAAAGGATCACAAACTTTCTTAAAACAAAAAATATCCCTGTTTTAGGTTGGCCAGGGAACTCTCCTGACCTGAATCCGATTGAGAATTTGTGGAACATTCTCAAGAAGGAAATCTCTTCCGAGGTTTCAACAAACAAAAGGGATTTGATTGAAAAATTTCTCTATCGTTGGTACCACAATGAAAAAATTAACACAGCAGCAAAAAACTGTATTAAAAGTATGCCAGACCGAATAGCTAAAGTCATTTCGTTAAAAGGAGGAATGACAAAATAATAATATGTTTTTATGACTTGCAATCAAAAAGAGTAACTGTTTGTTAAAATGTGTGTATATTGATTTTGAAATATTATTTTATTATTAAGGAAACATGTTTTATCAATAAAATATAATAAAATAACTAATATTGCAATTGTACTTTTGGTATACTTTTTACAAACCCTTGAATTTAAAAATACACAAAAATTGTAGGTGATCACAATATTGTGGCCAGGGACTGTATTTATATTTTTAAAAAATAACAATTGCTAAGAGTTTTTTTATTAACAATATAACAACACGTTAATTAAAGCAATATGAATGGTAATTTAATTTGATTTATTTTTCAATAACAATTTAATAAATAGTTTAAAATATAGGATAATAAGTAACTTTAATAAATAACTTTAGTTCAGTTGTTATTATTTTTTATAAAAAAAAACTAAGTACTAAGGAGTTTCCTATTTTAATAGTTTCTTTTCATAATCTTTTTTTACACTTGGTATGACTGGTATTGTGGTTTATCCTCCTCCGGCTAATTGCCATATAGAGGCCACATTACCAAGGCCTGCAATGACTGGTTTAGCAACTTCAATCAATTCTTTCTCAAGTAACTTTGTCGTCTACACTTGATATGACTCTTTCTTCAATTTATTGTGGTGTTGAGTTGTTTTTTAAATTCAGCCTTAATATTTTTTAAAGATGCTGTTCTTGGTAGGTGAGGTCTATTTATTGTTACCACTTTGCGTACCTTTTTAATGGCTGGCCGATAATAACCTCAGTTATTTCAATTCGAGGTTTTGTATTTTCAGAACTGTTGTCCAGTCTCTCTCCGTCTCCTTTATTATTGATGAACCACTATTAAAAAATTCTTTTTCAATTTTCGGCTGTTTTTTTTTTTTTTTTTTAATTTTATTTTAGACGCCCAAAAAAGTCCTTACAGACTTATCACAGAGCACCGCGGAAGAATCTTTCTCCTACCCCGAATTCCGTTTTCCTGTGCGCTTCTTTTTTTTTGTTTCAGTGTTTCCTCCACTGAAGTTAGCAGATTTCTTTTTCTCATTGCAGTTAGAACGGCACGTAAATCTGTCGAAGAACAAACCACATTAAATAAAAACCCGTTAGACGTTGTTAGACGGGCAAGTAAAGCATGAAGTGTTCTATCTTATTTTTCTGACCTTCTCTTTTTTTCCACTAGCCTTAATTATTTTTAAAAGAAGATAGCGTATTACACTTTTAAATTGTCCATAAGCTAATCGATAATTTTTTTTCATCATAATCAAACTTTTTCGTAAACTTTTAAGTTGTACAACTGAAAAATACAATTACTCTCTGTAATGCTGTATTAAAAAATAGCTATTGCGTATAATTTGTTGTTTTTCTTTTTTTTCTATTCTATGTTTTGTTCAACCTTACAGGGAACCCCGGAATTGATATTGAACAGAATCGGGATTTGTTTACATAAGATTAGATGAAACATTGAATTTTTAAACCATCTAGCAAGCAGTTTATTGTTACAAATGATTTTGGAAGGTTTGAGGAACTAAATATCCTATTTTGTTGTTTGTTAAAATAAATTGAGACTTGAGTTAAACTTAAATTTAGTTTTCTAGAAAATAGTACACAAAGTAAACATGTTGTGACACAAAGTAAACATTTCGTGACACAAAATGAACATTTTGTGACTTTTGGTATTACTAAACATAATTTTGTATTATAAAAAAATAATAGTATAGTTCGATAACATCTAAGTAGTACTTGATGTGCACGAAGTATTTTAGTGTGTTGAAACATTGCGTCAGGGGTTTGTAACTACTGCGCTAAAACTGTTTCTCCACGCACCTTTAACAAAGTTTGTGAGTCTTATAAAGTTTGAAAATGAAAAAAATAAAAAAAGTTTAAAAAAGTTATAAGCAACTTTGACATCTTTGAGGAGGTGAATTGAATTTAAAAAAATAAAATAGAAACTGCAGTTTAAAGGCACAACTTATTTTCATCTGAATATCACTCATAGATTAGTTTTTTAATAATTTAATTATCTATACTGGATTTTGTTTTACAAATTAGAGTCTATTTTATTTTATTATTTTCAGTTATTTAATTATTTCGCTATAGCAAGCTGTTGACAACGGCTTTTGTTGTTGATTTAATTAATAAAAAAATTAGAACTCAAATCTTTGTATTGTAATCTTAAGCTGGACATTTTGCTTCAATTTTTTGACACAATAAGCTTTAAAAAAAAATTGATCGAAAAAGGAAGAACTCGCGTCATAATAATGATGCGAGTATATAATTATAATTTCAAATATATTCAAATCTGTAATAAAATCTCTTACTATTTTACAAAAAATAACATTTTTAGTCAAAAAAGTTTGGATTTCAAAAAAATTACATAATTACATATTCAACTGAATATGTAATTGTTGAATTAGTATATCAAATAAATAATGATTTAATGAAAACAAATTTACATCGTGTCTTTTTACCAATTTCGTTAAAAGCTTTTAACAATTGTTAATCATTGTGTTCTGTTGTTCTGTCATGAGGTAATTAATTATATGAACTATTAGATTAAAAGTTACCTTACTGGTAGAAACTGTATGTTCTAAATAGAAATATAGAATACTTGAAAATCTGATGTGGAATACCAAAGAGTTGATACTTACGGCTCCCTAAATTTCTTTTCTATTTATAGTTTTAAATTATACATAAACATCTTAATTATGCATAAACGTCTTTAATTGTGTATAAATGTTTTAAATTATGCATAAACCCTTATGCTTGTAGTTGATACAAACTTATTTTAATTTCATCAAACAACTTTATGAATTAAATAAGGTAAATGATTGGTTTACGACAAATTAAGTCCAATTAACAACCCCCACCACCACCACCACCACCACCACCATCCTTCTTAATGGATCCATTCCTGTGTGAAAATGAATGTAGATTTTTTTTATATGAATGTTTTACATGAAGTTTATAACTCTTATTTTTATATAAATTTTTATTTATTTTTTAAAACTTTTATTTTGAATGAATAAGTTTAAATTTCATAATTGTAAGAAAGAAAGAACATTTACTAGAAATAACCTATAAAAGTAACTTTAAAATTAACACAGAGAAAATTAACACAAATAAATTAACACAGAGAATGCAGAATTTTTGTCTTGACTTATGTTATATTACCAAATATAAACAAAGTTTTATCTCTCATGTCTAATAGCAAAGTTTAAAGTTTTTCAATATTTGTTTTGTTGTAAATAAACATAAGAATATAAATATCTATTGCAAATGCAAATAATATCTTGATTGAATCTTTATGCAAAACAAAACTTGAGCAATTTACTCACCGTGCATCTGGAGTCGTGCATCGTGCATCGTGCATCTGGAGTCGTGCATCGTGCATCTGTAGTTATTTTATTTGTTATACAACTAGTTTTATTTAAATGCTTTTTAAATAACATTTAGAAACGACGATAAAACAATATTTTTTCCCTTTGACTATACTTCATTAAACCATTTTTTTTTTAAATAAAAAATAATAGAAATTAAAAAGTATTTTTAAAAATATGTAATATATATATATATATATATGTGTGTGTGTGTGTGTGTGTGTGTGTGTGTGTGTGTGTGTGTGTGTGTGTTTGTGTGTGTGTGTGTGTGTGTGTGTGTGTGTGTGTGTGTGTGTGTATAGGGGTATCCTGAAAAGATCTTAAAGGGGTTGGGAAGGGGGTGGTTTGACGTATCTGATTGTTGCCGACTAAGTTCTTAAAAAAAGTAAAAAAAACAAACTCTAAATCTTAAATTTTTTATATATTCAAAGAGCTTTGTTCAATTTATTGTTTTTACTGTTTATATTTAATGGAGATTGTATCTTTTTATTTTTCATTTAAAGAAGATTTTCAAATCTAAATTGTTTATATATTAAATAGATGCTCTATCTTCAATTTTAGTTAACTTAATATATTTTTTAACTTTGGTATTTTAGGTTTTCATAAATGATTACTTTACAGTTGTTTAAATCCACATAGGGGCTTCTAGAAGCCCCCTATGTGGATTTAAACAACTGTAAAGTAAGATAAAACTCTAAATAAATCTAAATACTACATTAAACTTCCTAACCTTATGAGAAAGTATAGTGGCAACTCTTGTAATCCTAAACTTCTTTAAGTCTCTGTAAAAAATTCAGGAAGTAAAAGAAAAAGTTAAACCTATGATAAGTAAATTATATCGGTAAATTCAAAATAAATGCTTTAATTTTTTACAAACACAAAAGGTCTTCAATATAAAATGAGCTATGTATAAAATTTATAAATTTATAAAAACCTTTAACGAATAATTTCCTTTATATGTTTAAAAAGGAAGTAATTAAGATTTATACAACAAAAAAATATTATTAACTAACATATGGTAAAACTTTTGTTTTATGAAAAACAAAACAAGTAAAAATAATGAGAAAATAATTATTCTCTATTTTTATGTTCTTATGTGTCATGCCCTGTTTTTTCAGGTGAGCTTCTTTTGTATACAATATATATTTTTATTTTGTAATAAAATAAAAAGAAATTTAAAAAAGGGTTGTATTAATCTTTTAATTAATCATATAAGATTTTAATCATTTGTATGATAATTTTGTATATAGCCATCTGGTTTGTTCTCCTCCTCTTTTATAAAAATACGATGTGATTTCCCAAAACCAAATACAATGCATGATTTGTGCTTAAAATGCTAAATTATGCTACAAAGTATAATTTTTTATAAAAATTTTTTTTATTGTTGTAATGCTAAGATTTGAATATTGTCAGTACAACAAAACTTGTTAATAAAAAAATTAGTTCTGTAAAATATTTGACGTAAAAAAAAAAAAAAAATTGGTCAAGTCTAATGGAATATTAGAGCATTCAAAAGAGCAACTTTAAGTGATCTTTTTAAATTCAATGAATCTATTTTTTGAAATTTAATTCAAGAAAAATAACAAACAAAGCTTTTTAGGTTCGAAAACAAAAGTATGCAATTACGAGTAGATTGCACGCATACGCGTTTGTATATCGCGTGCTTATTCTTGAATATAAAATATATCTTAAATTCTTTGTAAACCTAAGCTCTCCTACTGAGGAATACAAAATGGTTTTCAATGCGATAAGAAGTCATTTATAAGCATGTACATTGTTTTTTTTTTTAAATTACATAGACGTTAAGAAAACCTTTATTATTTTGAACAATTGTAAGCTAAGTATTTAATACAGCAGTATTACACCTTGATATAATACTTTGTAGCGGGTCTAATGGACATAAAATATTTTCTTTTAATTCCTAACTTAGGTATGTGATAAGAGCATTTTTTTTTTCTCTTAATGAAACACAAAAGATGGAGACATAATTAAAAGTTATATTAAATTGTATTAATGAATCGTTTTGCAGGATGCTTCTTTGCATTGATGACAAACTCCATGAAGACAAGTGGTAAGTCAAAACAACTTTTTTATTTTCAAAGCCACATCTAATATTTAATTACAATCCTAAGAAAAGCGAGGACTAATCAAGATTTTGGATTGGGAGGATGGTGTAATTTATGTATGTAATATAAAGCACAATTAAGCTTTACTGACAATTTAATAGTTTATAATTGAAACAATCAAAAAGTTTAGATTTCTTTAAATGTTCAATTTATTGAAGCGTTTATAATAACGTAAGTTTAAAATTTTACGAAATGTTTTTTAAATTTTTTTTGAGGGAAGCCCCTTTCCCCTACTTAAGAAAGAATCATAAGAAAAAAACTTTTCAGTACTTACTTTTTGGGCATTAAAATGACCATAGATTTCATTTATAAAATTTACTTTATATAAATGTTTTGCCATGATTAGATTCTACATTGTAGAAACTTTAGATTTTTTAAGAGCGATACTATGCTTTTGACTTATCGAAAGCATCGTAAAAATTTTTTTAAAAATCTGGTTTAAAAAAAATAATTTGAGTTGGAACGCTTCATTCTGCTGTACTTCTATTTCAAACAAGCAAAAACAGATCAAATTATTAGCAACTTTTTTTATTAATTTGTAAAGATTAATTTGTAAAAAATTTTTAATAGCGTACATGATGAGTCGGCTCCAATTGAAGATATTTAACTAAACTTTATCACTGTGATTCATACGTCCTTTTTTAAAGTGGACATGTGGCTTCTTTTTATTTTACAAAAATGATCACCAAGGGGATGTCACTAAAACTTATATAACTTTCAAAGTATTTGAGTTATTTGTTCTTTAAAAAGATTAAAGCCTAATTTATCATCTAATACAAACATTGTTAAACCAATTTTAAAACAAACTTTACTTAAAACAAAGTTTTTAATTTTGTATTTTATTACAATATGTTTTGTTGTTTGTAAATAAAATAAATTACATAAAAATTTAACATTATTAATATCAATAAATCAAAGATTTTAAAAAACAGACCGGGACCCAAAGAAGACCCCTTAATAAATGTTTAAAAAATTAAACGATTTAGTTAAAAGCTATTTGTTCAAATAAAATAAACATATTTTCATCATTTTCAAATCTACTATTACAATTTAAGTAAGACTTTCATACCCAGTGGGCACAGTACGTTTTTAAAACGTCTAAAAAACGTTTTAAAAACGTACCGTGCCCACTGGGTACCCCTTATTTTCTTTATATAGTTGCTTTTTAACTAAAGTACTTTTGAAGTATGTAAACATCTAGTTCTCCGCCTATTGTTTGTAAAAGGCTAATTAGTTTGTAATTTGACTAACTGTATTATAAATTCGATACAAACGGACTTTCTGAATCGTGCCAAGTCTCTGACAATGATATGACGTAAAACGAGATATCTAAAACATCTTTAAATTTCACAATATTTTTAATGCTTTTTTATGTGTAAGAGTAGGAAAAGAATTTATCTTTTAATTTTAACTGCAATAGATTCAAAAAATAATATTTTTATTCAATTCATTTGAGTATTTTAAAAAGTGTTTACGTATTTTTTTTCAGCAAAATTATTAACCAGATTGTTACCAAGAGAATCAAAGTTTGAGTTTTCGAAATCAAGTTTTCCAAAACCATCATTTGGAAAAAATTTAAAATTTAAAAAAATTAAAAAAAAAGTTTACATACAAATACATTTTTTTGCAACATACTTAAATTTTCATTTCCACTCATTCTGTTATTTTGCTAAAATTCACAAACCAATAGCATCTTATAAATAATATGTAATCAGCGCCGTTTCGAAGTGGGTGGGGGCATAGAGAGATGTTTAGCCCCCCTAGAAAATTAATTAGTCGGCAAATTTGGACACTGGAGTTGGCGAAATTTGATTTGTAGTTGGCTGTCGGCAAATGTAAGCCAACGAGCCCTTTCTTTAATTTTTTTTTTAAAGTTCCTAGTCGGCGAAAAAGATTTTCTACGCCTACGGCAAAAAAATGATACGTCACCTTACCCTACCCCCCCCCCCCCCCCTCTCCTTCACTTAAGGTCTCTTCGGGACGGCCCTGGATGTAATTACATTTTGTTTTTGTTATGTACTTAAATAAAAAGTTAACTTTATTTTGCCTATGATGGGTTTTTACAACACTACCGTCTCGCAAAAATCCTCTTTAATATAATTATCAAACTTAGTTTAATGATTTTTAAGATTAATGGTTTAAAGATTTTTCTGTTATCTTTATTCTATCTTCAACGTCATACAATTTTAAAAAACGATATCAGGTTAATAAGTCAATGAAATACGTTTATATTTTAAAAATATTTTTAATTTTTTAACATTCAAACGTTTTATTTTCAAATTATATTTTTTAATATAATTTGAAAATAAAATGGTTGAATGTTTGTTGTTGATAAAAACGAAATTCAATAAAATTTTATGACCAAAAGCAAGGATAAAATAGTAAAAACTTTATCTTTTTATAAAACAAATAATTAAAAAGATGTTTAATACTTTTGTAAACAAAACACAAAAAAAGTTTCATTATTTGTAGGTTTATAAGTTCTTTTTGTAGAGTTATTGTTAAAACAATAAGTTGGTATTATTTATATACTATATTTTATTTAGATGGTAGATTTATTTTTTTTAACCAGAAACAAAATTTTACATTTTAACCGTAATGCTAATGCGACTTAACGGAGATAAATTAAATTCGACAAAAATTCGTAAAGCTGAGAACAGAACTGGCACCTGAAATGAAAAAAAATTTACATGTTACACAACCATAAAATAATAATAATTCATAAATGAAGATCTTCCTTTTAATAAATCGAAGATCTTTTTTTTTTAGTAACGAAACTCAATTTTTTTTTTCCAAAATAAAATTGATGACATAAACATACTTTACTGACTTCACAAGTTTCCTTTCAGCTTTGTTGTGCGTTTTTAAATAAGGAACAGCTTCCACATTTCACCAGCTTTCCATTTCACATTTGACCTTTTTTCTTAGATAAAGAAAAGCTAAACAGGCAATGTAGCCGTAACAATATTTATTAATTTAACACCATTTCTAATATAATGTGTAAAACAGAAGACTCAATATTAACTAAAACTTTTATGAGAGGTAAACAGAGGAGCAACAACTGAATGATGAAATTTGTTTAGAACTCATAAATTTCTACCTCGTCAATCTTTAAACAGGTTTTCTTTGCAAACACTCTCAAGAGATTGTACTGTTCTCCTTGAGATGTTATAATTAGCAGGTGTGTGAGGCATAGAGTCATTTTTTAGAGATTTTTATTAAACAAGTTTGATAGGACTTTGCTAGCAGTTATTCAGCTGGAAAAACTTTTTAAAAAGTTACGCCTGGTTACTTTTGTTTAAAACCTTCTAAAACAAAAAGAGTAATACCTTAAAATCAAGAATTGGTCATTTCCGTGAAATTAACTTAAGTAAACCGAAACTCTTTGATTTCATGGGTAGTTTACTCGTCTTCACAGCAAACATTATTTAATGTTTGCTGTGAAGGCGTTTAATTAATTTTTTTGCATTTTTTAATTTTTTCGTATTTTTTTTGTCTTTGTCAAAATCAGATCCCATGACAAAATGGGTCGAATCCATATTCGTCAAAAAGCCATTTGGAACCTTCATTTCATTATTGAGAGCAAGTTGAGTGGATTGAAATAATATCATATCAAACATCGATAGATTGTTGGTTTCTCATACTTGTTCAATGACTTTTCTATTTACTTTTTATTCCTATATTTCAATAAGCTCATTTTTAATAGAAAAATCTATAATTTATTTTTACAGTTTATGTTGCACGGGGTTTTGTATTTTTCCAGAAAATAAATTAGTTATAAAATATTTCTTTATTTCTAATCAATTCAACTCGAAAGGCATTTTACAAATAATCCTTTAGAAAACCAAATGGCATATAGTAGTTTTGAACCATTATTTTTTTTCTTCTTAAAAATCGATAAATACGCGATTAATCGATAAGAATGTTTGATAAATTGATAAATATAATATGCTATTAAATCGTAAACAACTAAATTGCCATAAGTCTGAGAGTCTTCCAACGATTTTTTAAAAGTTTGTCTTTTGAATGCTATTTTAATTTATTACTTTAATAGTTTTCAATTTTTATAACTTTTTATTTACAAAAACAAAAACTCTTTGCATTGAAAATTGTTTTTGAAAATGAAAAACAAAAATAATTCAACATGCCCTCCGACAAAAAACTTTAACAACGGAAATTGAACCCAAGAAGCGTTTATTAATAATATATTTTTTTCTCTTTTAGATGTTTCAATTTTTCAAAAAGAGAAAATTGATTTATGTCAAGTTAATACTATCAAAAAATTGTTAGCAAGCTTTAGAATGAGTTCCGACTCTCCGCAATGCATTTTGCAACGAAGAAGAGGTATACACTTGAAATAAATGTTTATTATGAAATTGCAACTTTTTAAATGTACATGATATTATTACTTTAAAGATCTGAGAAAAATTTTCATTTCATTATATTATAGACAACGAAAACTATAAAAAAATGATTTTTTATGCCCTAATTAATAAATAATGTAATGTACTTTATAATTGCGTTTTATTTCACAGTGACATAGTTTACCATTAATTTTTCAGTACTAGTTTAGGATTTTTATTTGACTATAAATTCAAAATAACGGTAATAAAAATTTTCGAAGTTTTTATTTCTTTTTGTATCATTCAAAAGTTATTATTTGATTTATTTTAGTTTCACCTAATCAGTTCGGCTTTAGTTTAGTTTCACACAATCAGTTCGGCTTTAGTTTATGGTTAAAGTCATATGACTTTAACCATAAAATAAACCGTAACTAAAGCCAAGCTGAGAATGTATAGATAATTAAGTTACTTTAGATTTTAATAACATTTCTGAGCATTTTTATAAAGGAAAACTATGCAGTTTCACGAAACCAAATTTGAATCAAATGAAATTCTCATTGTTTTGTGATTTTCTTTTTTACAATTAATTAAATTTCAATTTTAGATATTGAACATTTGATCTCAAGTTTTGTTGAAACTCTTTTTGAAAGTCCAAATAAAAGAGCTTCAGGTTTGATAAAATTTATTATGTATTTTATGTAATTTTTTGCTGTTACTTTCTTAACTTGCTAAGGTATTAAATAAATTCAATTATATTCAACAATATTCAATTATATTTTTGTAATGTTACTAAAACATCTTTTATATATTGAGTTTTATTTAGTATAATGGATGGCCAGAAATAAAATAAAATTAGCATTAAAAGTATTTGGGAAAAACTTTATTTGTTATACCAGCCTATCAGTAGATTTTTTTAATTGTTTTATGTGGCGATGTTATTGCGAAGAGTTAAGTTTAAAACTATTTAGTTTAAAACAGTCTGAGGTTGTGTTTTCCCTAATTATTTGAATGGTTGATATGTCCAAAAAGAGTACCTATTTCAACTTGTAGAACTTTACAAATAAATAATTGAATGATAAACAATGTGAGAGGAGTTATATTTGGATCAATGACATATTTTGTCCTCTATTTTCAGCCAACTTTAACATGGCACAAAGAAACCTACTTTTAAACATGTTTATTCAAAAGGTTTTGTGGCTATTTTCTGTTATATATGTGGCGGATAATACAGTCTGGTTTACCCTTTAAATTTTAACGCAGTTTCTTAGAACAAACCTCTCTTCGTTATAATTATTTTGACTTGAAATAAAAAACATACGCGCTTTTAACACTTGTTGAACTTTTTTTTTTTTTAACATAAAATGGTATCAAGAGATATTTGTGAGTTTTTTTTTTAACCATACAATCGAGTGATAACATTTAGTAATAACAGTGAACTACATAAGAATATATGCTCTCATCAAAGAGATGCCATCGTCAATTAACTTTTGCAGTTTAAGAAGATGACAACTTTTAAATTATTAAGTAAATTTGTTTAAAGATTTAAAAAGGTTTTGATACGGAGCCATTCTTACTGCAAAACATGGTTTAGATGAAGAAAACTCAGTACAAAAAATCTTAGAGAGGAGTGATAGATCGCAACATGATATGAAGTAATATTGCACAATGGTATGATGATGTTTAATTAATGTCAATTGTCTTAGGGATAAAGCAACTTTATAAAGACTTAAAGAATGGCTTGGTAACTCCAAACAAGCCAACGAAAATATCAACAGATATCAGTATGATTAAACGTCATCGGATATAAATATGATCAGATGTAAACATTAAAGCAACCATGGCGCAGTGGTTAGAGCGCTTGCTTTAGAAGCAGGAGATCTAGGTTCGAAACTAACTCTGGACATATTTTCGCGTCACGGTAAGGAAGGAGGCATGAATTTCCTAGTTAAATGCACTTCCGTGGTGCTCTGTGACAAGACTGTTAGGTCTTCTTGATGCACATAAATAACAAAATAAAAATAATAAAAATATATATAAACATCATCGGATATAAATATAATCAGATATAAATATAATAATGGCTTTAGAAAAAACTTCATTTGCTTAATGGCAATCAAAAAATAGAAAAAGAAGCGAAGATCTATATTTATTACATGGAAAAACTTTTTTTTAATCTATTGCAGAGAAACAGCACAAGCCAATAGTAGTAATACTATCGATAGTAGAAATATATTTAAAGAAGTTTTCAAGATGATAAAAAGCCACAAAATAAAGTTATATGCATTCCAAATGGTAAGCCTAAGATACAACGCAATTTTAAAAATAAAGTTGTGAACAGGGTTGGCCTATTTAAATCACATCGATTTAAATCAGTGATTTAAATCAAGATTTAAATCAAAAGATATTTTTGAATGACTAATGATTTAAATCAAGTTTTTCTTTTATGTTTGATTTTTGAATAATAAAAATTTATTTTTGCCATATTTCAAAACAAACTAATTAAGTATAGCAAAACTATGTGTTCATAGAATTAATGACTCAAAGTATAAAATAAAATTAAATAAAACAGGTAATGCTACAGTCAGTGGCGGATCAAGCTTTTTGGGGGCCCAGGGCTTAAAAATAGCAAGGGGCCCTAGCCCTACACGAATATTAAGATTTCTAATTGATTATGCGATTAATTGATTTTCGGTTATTTAAATAAAATGAAAGACAATATTAAAGATTAATTGTTTTTATTATTATTATTCCTATTCACTAACAATCACAAATATCGTAAATATTTAAGCATAATAAATTCATAACAAAAACAAGTTATTTAATTTTAAGATTTTTAATGACGCAGTTTTCGAACCTTTATTAGGGCATATTCCTTTATAACCTCATCGTAGTTTAATGACTTTGTAATTTTATGTTCTATGGATAGAAGCATTAAATCAGCCAATCTGTCATCACTCATTGTATTTCTTTGCTTATTTTTAATATAGCTCATTCTGGAAAATGATCTTTCTGCTTCACAATTCGTTATAGGCATTGTAAGGAATATTTTCATTACTGTTTACAAATTCGGAAAAGTATCGATAAGGTGTTTGTCATAAATTATTTTTAAAATTTCAGCACAATTAATTTGGCTTTGCTCGTTAACTACAATTATGTTAATATATTTTTAAAATGAATGCATTCGTTTTTCAGCGTGACAAAATCTTCAATATCCTCTTTATAAAACTTACATGCATTCTGCATACTGGATTCATCTATTATTTTTGTTTTCTTGTTTCCAATATCAAATAAGAATTTAAAACTCTCAGAATTTTCCTTGTATATTTTTTTTCTTTTTTGAAATTCATATTGAAATTTGTCCAAAACGACATTTAAGATTTCAATTTTAAATTTGTTTTTCCCTGTTAAGTTGCTCCCACACCCTGTTGTACCGCCTGAGTATCTTAGTATTCTTTTTCTTTTATCTTAATATACCGAACTAAGGTAATTAGTCAAAGTTTTTGCTAATATCTCGTATTGGGTCAATTCGGTGTCGATATTGTTTCTTTTTTCTTTAATGAATCCTTCAAGTGATGAAAGAAGAGCGGAAGCGTCTAACAAATCTAGTCCGGCTGTCTGTAATTTTTTATTTACTTTATTAATTCTTTCCAGAATTTGTTCCCAAAAAATAACCAAAATTCCATTTTCCAATGAAGTCATTTTTGAAAATAATGTCTTCGCTTCTTCTCTTTGGTCCATTTTTTCTTGGTCATCGTTTGCAATTGATTTTAAAACTGTTAAAATTTCTTCATAATTATTTTTTAAAGCTTTAACAGCTTCATAATGGCTGCACCATCTGGTTTTGTCTAAATTTTTTTAGGGTGTGCGTTTTCTCATTTAATTTTAAAGCGTCGGTAATTGCATTCCATTTTTTAGTAGAACTTGAAAAAAACACAATTAATTGCTGAATTGTACCGAAAAATATTACAACTTCATGCACAACTTTTGCGGCTTCTATCCCTATGAGATTTAAACTATGTGCTGCACACGGTGTATATACTGCCAACTGATTTTCTCTCTGCAGTAGTGCCCTTAAGCCGTTATATTGGCCTGACATGTTGGCGGAATTGTCGTATGATTGGCCGCGACAATTTTTGATGGACAAATTATTTGTATCTAATATTGTTTTGACTACATTTAGTAGAGGTTTTCCAGTATGTGAAGTGATTGGGGTAATTGCTAAAAATCGCTCGAATACATCACCTTGATAGCAATATCTTAATATATTAGCGAGTTGATCAACATGCGCCACATCCAGGGTTGAATCAACAACAATCGAATAATATTTTGTCGAATTGACTTCCTCTATAATTGTTTTTGTTACTTCCTTCGCCATTAATGTAATAATTTCTTCATACACAGTTTTGGTTAGGTAAGAAACAGAGTGTTTTTTTCCTGAACATTTCTGTATGTGCTCTTTAAGAAACGGATCGAATTCAGCAATCAATTCCAAACAGCCCATAAAATTGCCATTATTTGGAACACTAAATGTTTCTTTGTTTCCACGAAATGCTAAACCTCGTTTACTCAAAAACTTAACAACAGCAACAATACGCTTCAAAATTTTATAAAATTTATCTGATTCCTGCTCTAATTCTTGCATTAATTGTTTATCGATTGTATTTTTCCTTTCTTTTCGCGTTGTCCAATTTATAATGGCGTTCTTGTGCGGCGTAGAATTTTCGTGGAGTATGACAAATTCCTCTCCATGTTTCCAATCAGAGAACCCTTTGGAAAATGCTTGTACGTTTATAGAAAATAGTTTCCACATTAAACAATATATGTTTCCTGTGCTTTTCGAATAACATATCCAATTTCTTGACACTGGCTGTGCATTTTTAAGCCGTTTTTTAAATAGTTTTTTTGGAAAAATATCGATTTTGTGTTTTTGAAATTCTGCACGAAGCTGCATAATCACGTTTATGGAAACCCTTATTTTGAAAATATGTCGTATCTTTGGTTAAACAAAAATTAAGGAAATCGCTATATAATATACCCGGCCATGTGCCCAAATCACAAAAATTATCTTCGGAGGGCAGTTCAACGATGTATGGGGATGTTTGAATTTCTGATGATTCAAATATTGAAACATTTTGATCATTATTTTTATCTTTAATTTGAGCTGAAGATGTTTCGTCGATCTGGGATTGGATTGAAAAGAAGTTGGTTAATGTTTTACATTTTTTTATTACGTCTTGCTTCTGTTCTGCTAATTTTCTTTTTTGACACCCACTTTTATATTTACGACCCGTCATCGTTAAACCTATATAGAAATAAAATTTATATAAATTTTATTTAATATGTTATAATTTTAATACCGAGCGAATGAAAAATAATCAGTGGAATTTGCACAAAAATAAACTTAATCATTCAAAGCTGAGTCGCAGGTGCACTATTTTTACAAAAGCTAGCAAAGACACTTAACAATTTTTCAATACAAAAGCATTTGAACATCATGGTAGCGATAACAATGCCAATACAATTTTTATTCTCTATTCTAAAAATTTAGTTTTCGTTCGCTTGAATTTTCACATACACTTACTTATGTTTGAAATAATTAATTATTTAACCACTTTTACATTTGATAAATGAATATTCACGATAATATGTAAAATTTCTCTTTTTTTATACGGGCCCCTTACTGGTCGGGGCCCCGGGCTTTAGCCCTATTAGCCCATATATAGATCCACCACTGGCTACAGTGCACAAAACAAATCAATAAACATAATTATCAATTAAAACTAAAAAATTTTTCTCCTGTGTGTAGCATTCAAATTAATCATCAACATCAAAGAGAATAATTTTCTGCTGATTAACTGAAGAAAAACTCAAGCATAGCAGCTTTTTTCGTACCCAATCTCGTACCTAATCTTTTTCTCAGTTTTGAATGTACCAAGTCGTAAAAGGAGAACACACGTTTAACTCCTGAAGATGAAGCTACCGCAGTTATCAATTGCAAAATTGCATTTAATGTTTTACTTTCAATGTTATCACGGTGTGATCTTCACCACTGAACAGGCGATAATGCTATTAAAACTTCTAAGCTAAATTCAAGTTCCAGGAATGGATATGACTCTCCTCTAAATTTCATAACAGAAGGAATAATATGTGGGTATTGTAGATTGGCATATTCCAACGCAGTAATCTTTTCAATTTCATTCAACATTCTACCTTGGTAATGAGGGTGAAGAAGATTAGCCAGAAAATGGGATGGTGTCGCTGCTTTTAAAGCAAATAGATTCTAAGCAAGCAAGTAGATCTTCTACAGATCTCTTAATGACTAAGTTAGAGACATTTTGTTGCACTGTAGTGTCAATTATGGCCCGGTTAGACTCACAGATTTTTAGCAGAGTTGACCAATTTGCAATATACACTTTTAGACAGTCACACATGGTATTCCAGCGAGTATCTTGAGGCAATGCAAGTTTTTTTCCGCCAGCTTTTCTATATTCTGCCAAAGCAAAATGGTGGTTCCTAAAATATTTGACAATATTTACTATATGATCTTTAACATTGTCAATTTCTAGGTCATGTGCTAAGAAACTCATTAAATGTGCAGAGCAACCATATTTAACTACATCAATATCTGATAGAGATTCAATATTATGCCTCATTTTTAATACATTAGCTGCATTGTCAGTAACAATGCTTCCTACATGATACCCAAACTCAAGCTCTATATTTTTAATTGATGAAACTGCTAGTTCTTCAAGATATTCAGAAGTGTGCGAGCTTCCAGATGTGTCAATTGTGTCAGCTAAATAGACATCACTTGTTTCAGTTGTGACTGTAACACAAATTATAGGCTCCTTGTGAAAGTTTGACCAACCATCCAGTGCTATATTTACAATCTCTATATTTAAAGCGTCTTTAATGTTACCCTTTTCTTTATCAAACACTTTATTCAGGAGCTTGTCAGCTACGTTCTTTCTTGTTGGGACACTATAGCCTGGCCTCAACATCAACATAATTGAAATGATGAATTTGTTGCAAAAATCATTCTTACAACCTGCTCAGGCTTTTTTACTCAGACTTGTTCAACTAGTGACAATAACTCAGAACTTGTATTTTTATTTATTGGACCATTATTATTTATATTTTCTGTCTATTATTTTTTTGCTGATACATTTAAATAACATTTTTCTGCTAAAACAGATTATTCTGAGGGTTGCTTTGTAACATTAAATTGAATGTTGGAAGAAGTAGTTTGAAATTCAATTTCTAAAAAAATAATTTGAATTAAATAATACTAATTACAAAAGAAATTAATTATTATTAAGTACACATTATATCACCTTCTGCATTGTTTTCGTGACAACATTTTTTTAAGTGTACTTTCTCCTTCTTGCCACCAGACCCTGCAGTTCTTTTTTCCATATCTTACATATTTTGTTTTACATCCCTTGCCACTTTTTGTTTCAAGCTTTTCAAGTTTACACCACGCTGGGTTAGATCTTCTTCCAGACATTTTTTTGTTTTTGTTCAGTATGTTTTAAATATTTTTGTTTCTGAAAAAATATAGCTAGATTTTTTAACCATTTCAGAGTAATATCTTTAGTTTTGACAAACAGTCAATAATAAATTATAACATAACAATATTGGAAAAAAAAAACTTAATACAATCTAAACTTTATATAATAGATATCCAGAAAATCCTAATACAATCGCATTGCGTGGATAGTTTTTTGGAGGTGTAAGGTTAAAAGAAATGATTTTTAGAGTTCTGATTATACTTCTGACCTGTTTGACCACTGCATTATGTACAAAAAACACTGTCAACCTATTTCATATTACTATAGATTATATTAAAAGTTCATCAAAAATTATTTTATTTAAATAAAAAAATCAATTTTTTTTATTTTTATTGAGGTAAAAAATAATAAAACCATGTCTTAAAATCAAAAACCCAGCTCTCTTAACAGTTAAGAAATCTTTTGTGAATTGAAGGTATTAAATTGTTAAAACACTTGGTGGAAACCAGAGCCTTAAAAATGCATTAATAACCTCTGCTTGCATTATAAACAATAGCAGTAATCTGTTTAGTTAAAAGAATGCATAATCTGTATTCAAAGCACAAACGCAATAAAAAAATCCACAAAAAGACAAAAAGTTTCAATTACCTCGGTAACTACTAATCATCAAAGATTTTTAGTATTACCTTTGTATAATCAAAAAATAAAAAATAAATCTAAAATTAAACACCACTTTACAATTAATAAATGTAATGCCACTTTATTAAATGCCACTAATTAATAAATGTATTGCCACTTTACAATTAATAAATAAATCAAAAACAAAAAAAATCTAGAAGTACTTAAAAAAATGACTAGTTTAATTCTTTCCATCTTTAGATAAAGAGCTTAACGGCTGAAGTTGAATCATTTATTCTTAAAACTTGTTAATTTTTAAGTTTTATTATTCAGAGTAGTCTTGTAACAACATTCTCGGTATGTTTTTTCTTTTTCTATTTGACATTATTTTACCAAATAGAAAAGCTCAAACAGCGATCAAATTTATTCTTACTAGTTAAGTTTAAAAAAATATGTTTTGATAAAGGATGCGGAACAAAAGGAATCTTTATATCTCTGTTTTTGTCCAGGAACTCTAAAAATGGTAGACATGGTTTTCAATTATAGATAAAAACTGGTTGTTTATCTGATCTGAAAGTCTTAATTTTTTTCCTATAAGTAATTTATAAACTTTAATTTACATTTTTGCAGCTCCTAGATATCAACTCATTGAAAAAAAAACTTGTCCCACATGGGTTTCATGTGGGTACCCATGAATGCCACACGGAACCACCTTAGAAATCATGTGGGACGAGCGTTTTTTTTTCACTAGGAAAACAATGAAGAAATATTTTTTTTAAATAAATATTAAGATATAAATTGAAATAAATTTAAAAAATAAATTTTTGACTTTTAAATCCGGAGTCCTATTTGGAACTCCGCATTCCTGGTTTTGACAATCTATATATTTGATAATTAGAGTTTTACCTGTTATTAAAAAGTTTCTTGAAAATCTGATTAAACATATATGCCTAGTATTAACAGAAAATAATCGGTTTTAAACAATATTGCTCTCCACACAAACTTTCTTCATACTAAAATAATAAGATACTATTGAAATTATAAAACCTTTTAGCTGTATTAAAGTTTGGATTAGAACTGAGTACTCATAATGTCACTCTTTACCATTGTTATGAATGACGTCATGTCAACCATTTTAGCTTGTAATAAATTAAACTTATTTACTTAACTATTCGCTTAACTATTTGACTATAAAGTTATTAGTCAACTTCATACGTTACTAAGTTATACGAATTTGTTTACCTATTATAAATTCTATATAAACTTAAATTTTAAAATGATATCGTTAATGATGAATATTAAAAAGAAAAACTTTACATAAATTGTATATTGCTTCAGCTTTTTCAGCAAAAGATATTGTTTCTAATAAGGACATCATTATAGAATTATACGGTAATACCACTTTCAATATTAATACCGTCTGGTTCTCTGCGCGTTCAAAAAATACTAATTATGTTGAAATGCTATGACTGCTTTATTTTGATTTAGTTGGTTTATTTTCTGTTCTCTGCTTTATTTTAAATTTGGTGGTTTATAAACCCACCAAATCAAAACCAGTTTGCTGACACTTTCAAAAATGTTTTTTTAAAATAATTTAGCGTCTTTTCCCAAATATGTTTTAGTTATAAGAAAAGTAAGATTTGCACAGAGATAAAATTTTCATCCACTCACTACAAAGACCCTAAAGCAATAAAACACACTAGAGCAACAAAGACCCTGCAGTTATAAAAATGGAAATTAACAAAGTATAAGAGTTTAGGTTTTTTGTTTTATATTGGACACCCGTTAATATCCATGTTTTCTGTTCTGTATTTTTAAATAATTGGCCGTTTCCGTTTCTTGGCGTGATTTTTTTTTCTTGTTGTTTTTACAATTAAAAGCTGAGACTTGATCGAATATACAATATATTATAAAGAAAAATTGTTACAAAAATATTTTTATCATATTTTAGACTACCTGAATGTGTGAATATGTATATTTCTATCATTTTATTTATTTTTTTGTGTTCTGTCTCTGGTATTCGCTTAGTGAGCCATAACTGACCATGCAATTTTACTTGTGATCCGCTGTGTGGGTCACAATTTTGCAATATGTACACAGTTTGCAGTTTTATTTGCTCATAGATTGCGGTTGTACAGTTTGCACACGGTTTGACCCGTTGTGATAGTAAAACTTCCACAATTTGCACATGGTTTAGCTAAGTATAGCTTAAGTTTTTACAGATACAGAAAAAAAATCCCATTTGTCATCTTATTAGTTCAAAAGATATAGCGTTATTAAAAATGGCTTCTTACAAAAGAACTTATTCAAATTATGTCAAATTTTAAAAATCAGTTATGATGATAGTAGTGATGATATGGACATTGATGGTATAATAGTGATGGTATGGACATTGGTGAATTATCAGCCAATGAAAGTGAACTTGATTAGGATTTGGAGTATTAAAAGGAAGATATACAAGTGGTTGTAAATCCTCATATAGCTACCCTTGTCGATTTTCAGGACAGAAACTATCCTCCTTCACCAAATTTTCATCAAATAATTTTTCAGGCTCCTAAAACGAATCTTGATTATAGAGAAAATTTAGGAAATCGAAAAAAGTAGTTGTAAGGATACAGATTATGAAATCTTGAATTCCGATATATTGATTGAACCCAACAGAGGATATGGTACAGCAGAAAAAAGGAGAGAACGAGTTTGCGTTGGTATCGAACAAAACAGTGTAAATGAGAGTAAAATCAATAAAAAAAAAATGAGTTAAATAAATATGTAGACAACAAAGAAAAAGTTGTAACACAACTATTAGAAAATTTGCTATTTCGTTACTTGTTTTATCAGTTATTTGGCAAATCTCTATAACTCCTTCTCTGATATTACAATGATTATCCGCAAATCGCACAGCGATTGCTAACTTATTACTGTGTGGCTATACATGAGCTACATAAACACACGGCTAGACTTTGTGCTTGCAAGTCCAAAAAACAGTAGGCTAGCTTTTACAATTTAATTTCATAATGCTACCGATGAAAAAAGTTTAAAAGCTGGAAGGAAAAGACTAAAAGTTGTGGTAGAAAAAGGCTACCCGGTAGAAGAGGACACCTGAATCTCTATGTTTTGGTATACGTTTAATTTTTTTAGCACTCTAATATTTTTAAAAGTAATGATGCGCAATTACTTTCAACTTATTATGAAGTTTATACACTTTAGCAATATAACAATAGCTAAATTAATAATATAATTGGAGTATACACACTATCCGTTACTTAAAAAAGCTGCTGTAATCAACAGATAAAGGCCATCCAAAATATGTCGAGTATGCTTTGCAAGTGAAAAACTATCAACAGTATGTCAACCACTAAAAACTAGATATGCTTGTCAAATTTGTTCATCTAAATCAGGATTTCATCCAGAGATCTGTTTTGAAGCTTATAACACTAAAATTATTCCATCCTTGCAAGCAACAAGATACAATGGTTAATTAACTTATTTACCATTGTAGCTTGTTGCTGGTAAGAATGGAATAATTATTTTATTTTACAACATACTTATAATTTCATATTACAAACTATATAATTAAAACTTTTATTTTGAAAATTTTATAATTTTAGAAATCCACTTCATTTGTACGGTTTTTATGAAAAACCTTTATTTTTTCGCCATGAACTAATGATTGCTAAACTATTTTCGTAATTTTTAGTTGTTTGTAATTTATGTTTTCAATTTATTTTTGGATTTTTTAATCAAAAAGCAAGTATTTGAAGCTTACTAATGAAATTGTATCGGGTAAGTAAGTCGTGCGACGTCTTACTTACCCGATATATAAATTTTTAAAATAGTTAGTTAAAAAGTTAAAAAGTTTGACAAAAGTTTGCTTATTATTATAGCCACCTCAAATTTTTAAAGTATTAGAATCGAAAATAGCAGTCTTGACTCTGGGAATATTGCGGGAAAAATCACGAAATGATGTTCAAAATTGATTAGAATTACCTTTCAAAAATGGTTGAAAATTAAGTTGATATATCGCGGCGTTAGAATTATTTTGTTATATTTCCACATTTTTTAGTTGTGAGATAAAACAATTTTCTCCGCAACATTTTACTTAAAACTTAGATTTTAATTCAGTAGAAAGACATTTATTTGAGGTACACAACACTATCAATAACTCAATTTTTACCATAAATATTGTTTCTTGTTTTTAAAACTAATTTATAAAATCAATATTTAACGTATAAATGTCAAAACTGGTAGGCGTATGTTTGCCCATAATAGATCCTAGCCCCAATGATCACACGGACGTCCATAGTACGTCCAAGGACGTCCAAAACGGTCCGTTCGGACATCTAAAATGGACGTCCACTGGACGTACCAAATGCAACAACTTTTGTCCGTCCATTTTGGACCTATAGAGTAGGTCCAAGGTCGTCCAAAGCAGTCCGTTCGGCGGTCCACAATAGACGCTTTTATTCATCTTACGGACGTCTAAATTTTGTCCGTTCATTCAGCGTTTACTTTATTCTGCTCATTCTCATATCGACTCCATTTCTAGCAACTATAAAAAATGGAGCCTTGATATAAGAAATGAAGTCTTTTTCCCACAAAGCCTAAATTTAATATACACGTGTTTTTGTTATTCAACGGGAGTGGCAACCCTCATTAGGATAATAATAAGGTTACTTCATAAATAGTTAAATCCCAGTATTGACACAAATCATTACAAAAAAAAATAAAACGAGTAATATTTTTGACAATATTAATATATAAATACAATCTAGCAAAAACATTAATTTTTGGCTTGTTTTAACATGTCGCCAATGGCACCCTCGATCTTTTTTTTTTTTTTTTTTTTTTTTTGTTATTTCACCTCCCCAAGGCCCAGAAGGCCACTACAGATGAGGAGGCTACTTAATTATGGTCATAACCCTCTCTCAACTCTATAACTTCGAAATACGAACCTTGACGAACAAGGCCGCTGCGCGGAGATACAAGTTGAGCGCGGTACTACCAGGGACGTGGTGGGGATTGAACTCGGAACCTCTCGCTTATGAAGCGAGCGCTCTACCACTACACCACTACCGCATCTTGCTTGCATCATAACCAACTTTCTCACCAACAATAGTTTATAAATAAATAAAATTTATCAAAAAATTGTCTGTCAATCATAGAGCATGTTTTAGAAAATCAAAAAAAAAAACAATTAAATTCAAAAACAAAGTAAAGAAACTTTGCTTTTAAATTTGATTTTCAAAAAGTCAACAAACTAAAATCATCCACAATAAAAACTTATATTAAAATACTTGTTATTAGTTTTGGAAAGTCCCACATAAAGAAACTAAATTAAAAAATAAAAAACGACCGCGAATGTATTTGCAAATAATGAATAGGAGAAAATGAGCAATGTCCTACTTTTTTACGTTCTGCTATTTACTGTTAACAAAAATATTCCAGTAAAATTTTCTTTTATGCATTTATAATAAGGAGTGCTCATAAATTTTATTTTATCTTTTCTTCCATCGCAAAATAATGCCTGTATTCCATGATAGCATTCAAAGCATTTTTAACTAATTTCCGTGGAGTCGCTCCTCCCGCTTTTGTCATTTGCGTAACCTTAAAAATTATTTAAAATAAATTAAAAGCATGATTAAATATTGAACATATAATAAATTTAATACCATTTTTTTAATATATGTATATATATATATATATATATATATATATATATATATATATATATATATATATATCAACCCTCGGAATTATGAAAAATGAGGACCTCATTCTTTTAGCGGTCGGCATCAAGTTGGCAAATAAAATTTAATACAAAGGTCTTACTATAAAACATAGAAACACTTTTAGTCGACATTGCCGAATGCTGACCCTAATTCCGAGGGTTGATATAAATATATATACATATATCCTTATATATATATATATATATATATATATATATATATATATATATATATATATATATATATATATATATATATATATATATATATATATATATATATATATATATATATATATATATATATATATATATATATATATATATATATATTTATATATATTTATATATATTTATATATCTCGTTGTCGAAAGAGACTTTTATGGTAAAAAGTCTCTTTTGACAACAGTTTTGTGACTTTAACAATTAAGCTACATTTTATTGTCGTCGAAAAGTCAAAGTAATTAAATTAATGCGGAAGTACATTAAACTTTATCGTTTTTTAAAAAACCGCAAAAATAAAGACTAGAAAGTCTTTTTAATTAATAACGTTTTTGTTTTATTAAAATATGTTTTTAAAACATGGGCGGAGTGTTGCTACATCAACTATCTTTTAGCCTGCTGCTACAAGGGAGTGTTGCTACATCGACTATCTTATAGCCTGACTCGCAACAGAGTGATGCTACGTCGACTACCTTATAGCCTGACTTGCAATGGAGTGCTGCTACATCAACTATCTTATAGCCTGACTCGCAACGGAGTGCTGCTATATCGCTTGAGGGTTTGGTTAGGGCAGGCAGTTGTTAACTCAAGCAACTGTTAACTTTATATTAAAGCGAGTCGAAATAGGTGCATAAAAATTGATAAAGAAAAGCTTTTTTACAAGGTGTGCTTTTTTTCGGAGGCTTTTATTATAAAAAAGTAATATTTGCGTTACATATAGTATTGCTACTTTATTATTATAATTTTATAGTTTTCAATTTTTTTATATTTAGATTATCAATAATAAGGCAACACTAAATTGTCGTGTTAGTTGTTGTTAACACATCAGATACAGTTAGATCTTAAATAAGCTGATAACTGTCTTGCAGCTAATAACTGTCTTGAAGCTACATTAAATAGATTTAGTTGAATTTGTTGCAAGAATTCATAAAATGCATACGTAAATGAATTTACCCGTATTTTACGTTTTTTGCAGTATTTGCCTCCTGTACATGCTCTTAGTGTGTATTCATTTTGTTTTATTTATTTTTTCTTTTTAGGAGGAGAGTATTGTTGCAGTCCGAAATGTGATAAGTTTATGTCAAGATTGGGAAATCCAAACAGTGCTCTTATAAAATGTATGCGATGACACGACTGCAGGCTATACGCAGAATAAATATGAATTATTCATGATATCAAAAACCATGGTATCCTCTCAGCTCAAGCAGCTGGGAGGATACAATGTATTAAACATTATACTAGATAATATAAAATTGCTGCTTACTTTTTTCTTTTTTTTTTAATTTAAAAACTTGCCTCTATATTTTATTGCTTTTTATTTCCTACAATAAACATTTTATTTTTATACCCGTTAGACTTTATAAATTATTTTTGTTTGTTTTATAAACAAATTTTAGTAAATGTTAGTAATTAACAGTTATTAGTTTTTCTCTATAATGACTTTTATTCATAAGGACCAAGGACGTATAAATAGATAGACGTTCAACGCATTGTTGTAGATCAGAGGCACCGTAAATTACTGAAATTCTATGCGGGTTGGGATTTTTAGCATCATTTTTTTAAGTAATTTTACAAAATAAAATGACATTTAGCCGACATTTTTTGCTTTGCAAACCTCTTTTAGTAAACATTTTATTACGCGTAAAACACTTTGGGAAATTTAAATGCATTTTATGTAATTAAGAGCGACTTTCTGTAAAAATCGGCCAAAAACACCAAAATTTTAGAGTGACCTCTTTCAAAATTGCTAATTTTTCAATATTTTGTTGCTATTTATACTAGAAGCTCAATTCGAAAATTTAAAAAAAAAAAAATTAATTGGTTTTCTAGATATTAGATGTCAAAGTTTGACTAAATTTTTCAAAATATTGACCAAATGGTGTTGAAGACATGTTTAAACTTGAAAAAAAAAACACAAAGTAAATACTTTACAATGAGTATTTTCACTTGATTATTGTTTATTGGCTAGTTCAGACCGAAAATTAATAAAATTGGTAAAGAAAATTTTTTTCCTTGATTAAATATCATGCTTCAAAATATGCAAAAAATGTTTTTTTTGTCATTTTTGATCTTCGTTTTCATTCGAAGCCGCAAATATCCCATAAGTTTTTTTGTTATAATAAATCTTTATCTTGTTAAATACCTAAAAGTATAAAAACACCTATGGGGAAGTTAAGGCTTAGCCGCAAAATCCAACTCAAAAACTAATCTTTTGACGCATTGATTGTGACGCAATTATTATTAAAGCCCTGGGTTTACGAAAATTCTATATGACATAACGTAAACATATTTCAATTATTTATCAGACAGAGGAGTAATAGTTGTAGGGTATAGGCATATTTGAGAGTTATTTAAAAAAAAAAAATACGTGTTGTTTTACAATAACTTTCTTCTTCTAAAACTTTCTTATAACTTTCTTATAAGACTTTTTAGCTCATTTCTTCATTAGTTTATTAGTTTTTTCAAAATCTTTTGTTGCTAAGAAGTAATCACCGTGGTGATTAATTGGAGTTAGAGGACTTATTTTACATAAGATCCCATCATCTAAATATACCATGCTATCTTTCGATTAGGCCAATGGTATAGTTTTTTTCAAAATGAAACACTTTTCATACAGTCAATTAAAGTACCAACTTTAATTGACTTTATGATAAAAATATTTAAACACAAAATGTATGGATAAATGAAACTTAATTTTTAAAATAAATAATCATTTAAGTTTTAATATTGTTTTTGATGCAGTGTTGGCTTTTTACTTAGTTTTTGGTTTAACAATATATACAAAAATTTTTTTTCAACCCAATTATCTTTCAACCATATAAAAGAAAGTTTGCTTGCAAGTTTATGTATTTCTTCTTGATGTTTCTTAGCTTCTTCATTTTAAACTTTATAGTTATTGTCTTCTTCATAAATCAGAGCAGTCAATTTTCCAATTCTTAATAGCTTATTCCATTTAGAGAACAAAGAACTTATTTCATGGCTTGAAACAAACTTATCAGCTGTATGATATTTTCTTATAACTGTGTTTACATCTGCTGATGAAATCTTATTTCCTGTATTTTTTCTATTTATGAAGTACTCATAAAGAAGTTTATTCAGCTTAATGAAAAAACAAAAGGTTTTTCTTGTTGGCAATGCCCAACCTAATTTATGGAACTTTTAAGAATATATGTTGTTTATTGGGATAGGCGTGATCTTAACCAATGCAGTTGAAAAATTAGAATGAACTTGCAAAGTTGTTTTCAACTTTTTAGTATAAACTTTTTTTACTTTACCTAAAAAAGAAGATTGTTCAGATCTTTTGTGCTGTTCTGTCAGCATATGCTCTTCTAACACAATAATAGTTTTAAAAGATTCAATACAACCAGTCTCCTGGCAAAAACGTTGTGTATTTAAACCACAATTTCTTATCTTCTTTTTTTCACTCAGGGTTTTTCCGCCTAAAGTTTCCTTTATTACTAATGAATAGAGCAAGCAATTCAATTGATGATTCAACTGAAAGGTTTTTGTAAATCACTTTAACTCCATCTCCAATTTCATAGTATTGTCACAAAGTCATGTAGTTTTCTTGGAACTCATAAGAGTAGTAGTTGTTTATACTTTGAATTTTAGGACCAGTTAAATAAACATTCTCAATTTTTGCTACACTAACCACATCATTTTGACGCCATAACCATATTTCACTGCTTTTGCAACATCTACTGTTACTATATCATTACTAGCTTATACGTAACTTCTTGGTATTGTTTTAGCGGATGTACTTTCCCTATCGAATTGGTCTTTTCCATAGCAAGGCTCATTAAAGTTGTACCGTAGAAGTTTAAAGTTTTTATATTTGCAGAGCTTGTACATAGCTTGTGCAGGTTGTGCATAGATTCAACAGAATAGTTAGCATTATCTAATTTTGCAAAAATATTTACAATTTCTGGCTCATCTAGGTGAAACTGATTTAGAACTGATTTCGCAATAGGGATAAAAGAGCAAACACCTTGATTGCAGCGATATAAAGTTCTTTGATAAACATGCTTTTTTTTTGTAAAAAAAATCATCTATATGCATACTTATGCCTTTTTTCCCAAAGTAGACTTTATGACCCTTTTTAAACTTCACGGGTAATATCTTCTGTCAATAGTCTTTCAACCAAAATGCTGTTTTTTAATCTAGTTTATATGCATCATTCTTTGCCTTTTTCCGTTGTGCATTTCCTAATAGGTGCTTCATATATTCTGTGATGCTGCCTATTGCTAGTTTAACATCATCACCAACATTGCATCTACATTTGGAGTAGGTCACATGTAAGGTCCATAATTATTCCATTCAAAACAACAACACGTGTTATAAAAAAATATAACGTGTCGATTAAATGATTACAAAAAATATTACGTGTCGTAATATTTTTTGAAAATGATTTTTTGAAAAAAATGTTTTTAAGAAAGTAAACTAACTAAAAATACGAAAAAGAGATTTACTATAATATAAAATAATAATACTCAAAATAATACTTCGGAGTAATAATTACACTAAAAAAATATGATAGAGTAACAAGGAATCATACTCCATTCAAGCGCTTATAAATAAATATAGAAGCACCTAGAAAATATCTATACTATTTAAATGTTATTTTTTATTAAAGGTCAATACAAGTTTTTTTAATTGAAGCTTACAGTGAGCGCAGAGCTTTAACCATAATCGTGTCACAATGCGTCAAAAGATTAGAATTTTGTTTTTGAGTTGGATTTTGCGGCGGGTATTATTAACTTATTAAAACGCATATTCAAGATCTTCTTGGATATGCGTTTTAATAAGTTAATAATATCAAATTTAGCAATTGTATGCACTAGCAGTACAGTAATACAGTAATGGAATTGAAAGATCATTGTGTTATTTGTCAACACACTATGAACAGAAAGTCTGTTATTAAATTGAATCCGTGCAAGCATTTATTTCACCAAATTTGTTTACATCCACTTCTGGAACAACCAGAACCACCTTGTCGAATTTGTAGGCATGAAATACATACAACTGAACAAGTTGAAGAAAACATTATGTTTTATCTTCATCAAATGATAGAAGAAGAGTTATTGAATGTGCTGAGCAAAATGACGATTGGGTGACTCTGGCGCAGCAGAAATTTAAATTTCCTTATGAAATGTATAATTACCGCCAAAACCACAAATGCCTTTTTCATCACTTTTTTATTGTATTGATAATATACAATTATTTATTGAAAACCAACCCATATGGCCACCTTGGCGAAATTAGGATCCAACCTAATATTACAAGGTAAACTAAGGCAACAAAATTAAAAGTACAAAGATCTTCTTTCTGATAATCTATATTATAAACTTTTCTCAATTACAACTTTTATTTTTTCAATTACATCTTACAATTTCTTATTTACAATTTTCATGTTCTAAATTACATCTTACGTTTCTCAATTACAACTTTCATCTTCTAAATTACATCTTACGTTTCTTAATTACATCTTCGATGTTCTAAATTATATCTTACGTTTCTTAATAACGACTTTCATCTCAATTACATCTTACGTTTCTTATTAACAACTTTCAATATCTCAATTACGTCTTGAAAAGGTGTAGAAAACCAATTAATATTTTTTGAAAATTTTTTGGAATTGAGCTTCTAATATGAATAGCATCAACATATTAAAAAGTTAGCAATTTTGAAAAAGGGTTACAATTGAGCTCTGTCTGATTCATACTAAAAGTCGCTCTTAAACTATATTAGATTTTATAAATGCATTGGCAGCTGTAAAAAAAAGTATTATTGTAAATAACATTTGAGAATTTGAATTTAAAAAATCATTCATGCAATAGTATTGTGTTAGTGTTACTGCATTAGTTGAAGCTGAGTCTTCTAGACCCAGACCACTTTTGCCTTATGATTCGCAATTTATTTATTTATAGTTTATCTTTTTTTTATCTGCATTTTTTACATCCAGACGTTCTACTTTATTAGAACACTTTTGACATTTTTCAACATGCATTGTCATTCGAGGTCATTTTTAGACATAATATTATGGCAAAAGGAACCTTTAAATTTTTCTATTTTGCTAATTTGGCTTCAATAATTGAGCAACTAAATATATATATATATATATATATATATATATATATATATATATATATATATATATATATATATATATATACTCTTGCATGGTCGTCTTTAAGTTTTTACCATAAAATGTCAGTTTTAGGTTTTTTTTAATTTTAAAGACCGGAAAAAATTTTTTTTTTAATTACTTGATTGACTGTCTGCCCCAACCAAACCCTGAGTCGATGTAGCAGCACTCCGTTGCAAGTCAGACTATTTGTCAGCCGATGTAGCAGCACTCCGTTGCAATTCAGGCTATTTGTCTGTCGATGTAGCAACACTATGGCGAGTCAGGCTATAAGATAGTCGATGTAGCAACACTCCGCGCATGTTTTACAGTTAAAAAATAAATACATTCAGAATGTTTTTATTTTTAAATAAACGTTCTAACGTAAATTACTTTACATGACGCGTATTTCGAAACTAGTACGATACAGCCATTACCGCGGGAAGCAAAAATAAATTTGCATAAATTACAATTTACAAGTTTTTAATTTCGAATGTATAATATACATTCGAAATAGAAAACTTATACATTGTATATGCAAATAATGTAAAAACAATGTAAAAAATTTAAAACAAGGTTTTATTTCATCTGTACTCTTTTTTTTTTATCATATAACAAATTTACTTATCATATGAGGGCAAAATTCTTTAAAGCATGCGAAGAGCTTCGAAAATCAATAAATCATAGATCATCTTCTGATAGATCAATATAAATCATCTTCCGTTTGAAATCAATCATGATTGATTTCAAGTGAATTTTATATTTATAGTGATATCACTATAAATCTAAAAATAGGAAGCAAAACTCTCTTTAATAAAGAAAGTTTATAAAGACTTAATTTCAACAAAATAAAGGAATTAATAGACGGGTTGGAATTGTTTTGAATTTGTCCGTTGATGTACGCATGCGCAAATTCTTGGCAGTCAAAACAAATCGTTGTTGGTTAATTTTTTGCCGGACTTCGTATGAAACTTCTGAAAATGTGGTCAAAATCTTTGTATTTTAGCATGTTAAACGGTAGTGATCAATTAGATTACAAGAAGAAATTAACTTTAGCAAACAAGGAAACGTTACCGGACCAGTATCCAATCGATAAACGTTCGAACTGAAGCCAATAAGACTGCTGTTACTAGTAAACTGTGTCAATGGAACCAAGTAGAGAGAAAGGCTGAAGCATCATCATTGCAAAATGTATCCTTTTATAGACCAAAATGTAATGATTTACCATGTGAAATAAGATCAGCTAAAAGTACTGAAAAATTATTCCATCAATGCAGAAGAATCCGTAAAAAATTTGGGTCTAGATAAAGTTCAAGAACTACCAAAGGTTATGCCTAAAGCAGCGTATTTTAATTACGTAAATGTCTTAAAAAAATACTGACGGTATATTGACATCTAATGAGACAGAAGAAAATCTATGTCCAGAACCTTTAACAAGTCTGTTTGATTGATTGAAGCAATTAATTTAGACGGTTCTGTTTTAATAGAGAGATGTTTTTTAAAATACAAAAAATACAAATTAACTTACACCTCAAGTTCATTTGATTTTTTTATCTGAAATTACTAAACTGCAGAGTTTATCCAGTACATTTAAAATTCACAGAGCAGGGAGAATTACAGCCTCTAATTTTTATGAAGTTATGCATTTCAAATATAACAACTCGAGTAAGTCATTGCTTAATAAGCTAATGTGTTATACGAAAGCACATAACACACCTTCCTTAAATTATGGCAAAGAAATGGAATGTAACACTATGAAACCATTATGAAAGAAAAACACAAAAACTTCCAATTGACAACTTCAGACCTTGGCATTTTATACAATAAACCATACTTAGGAGCTTCACCTGACTCTATAGTAAGCTGTTCTTGCCATACTGTCGGTTTGCTAGAAATAAAATGTCCATTCAATTATCGAAATGGTTTAGTAAATTTGGGAACAGATAAAAATTTCCTCATCGATTCGTTTGAAAACATGAAGAAAAATCATAAATATTATGCACAAGTGCAGGGTTAACTATATGTTCTAAATAAAGAATATTGTGATTTTTTTGTTTGGGCTTCAAATCATTATTTATTAGTTCGAGTTACAAGAGACTTAAAGTTTATTGATGAAATGATGCCTTTTCTCTGGAAATTATTCATTGAGTGTTTACCTCCTGAAGTTGTTACATACAAAAATGATGTATGTTTAGACAATAAACATAACTGTATTTACAAAAGACCCTGTTTTGAACCAATGATAACATGTGATAAACCAGGTTGTAAAGTTGAGTGGTTTCATTATTCTTGTGTGAAAATTTCACAAGTTCCAGTTGGTTCCTGGATATGCAATAGTTGCTTGAAATAAAATTATGTTTAATAGGGTTCTTCTGTCTACACGATTATTTTGCAATGTATTTCGGCTTATAAAAAACGTTTATTTTCATAGCCACATATTGTTAAAAACATGATTTGGTATTTAATTTTGCCTTTGAAATGATTTTTTTAAAGATTTAGACATTTATTAATTCTTTTATAAAGCTTCAAATGTTTTCCTTTTTTTCCATTAAACTTTGTTTTTTATTTTAAAACTTTTTTTTGAAAAACCTTAAAGGCTTGGTTTAAGGATATTTTGGTATATGAGTTAAAGTTACTTATGATATTTTATGCTAGTTCTCATAAAAAAGTTTTGTAAAATATCTCCTTGTCAAAATAATGTTAACAAAATTGAAGTAATTTTTTTTTTATTGATTGTGTCTTCAAATAGAGATAATGTGTCTTTTTTGTGCTAATCTTGTTATTTTTTAAAATATTTATGAAGATTTTTTTGTGTGTGTGTGTGTGGCTAAATGTCAGATTTTGTGTAGTTGAAATTCTTTATTTGACCAGTAAAAGTGTACTAAAGATAGCAAAATACACAAAGCTCTGTTGTTAACAAATAATTATTGACTTTGTTTTATCAAAATCTTACTTAATTGCCTTCATTTATTTTTTATTTTAAATTGCTCGGACTAAAATACAATTTATCTTTATGCGGCAATAACATTAATTTCTGCAAGTTCTGGTATACTCTTGTCTTATAATAAGATGTTATAATTATATAACAAGGTTTGAAAACTACCCTTTTATTCCTGATAGATTTACGCTTACACCAAAGGGGCTGTTTAAATAATACGTGACAGTCTTAGGGGGGAGGGGGTATTGGAAAGTGTCACAAAATATCACATGGGGGAGGAGGGGGGGGTTGCTACAGTGTGACGTGATAAATAACTTTTTAAATCAAATTTTTTATCACTGCGTAATTTTTTAAAATTGCGAACTCCGAGATAAATATATACAATACGAAAATTTTCAAGAAAAATGCTATGCAACGACTTCACAAGCTAGCGTTTATTGTTTAACGGAGTCATAACAAATGAAAATAAAAAAATTAAATTAGCTTTTTTTTAAGTTACTTGTGGTAATTGCAGACATAAAAAGAAATTTTTATTCTACAAACAAAAAAAAAACCCAGATAGTGGACGATTATTTAAAAGCAATTTATGTTACCGTTAAAAATCTAATTTTATTTTTTAACGAATATTTGTATAAATATACTAAAAATTTTAGTATTAATAGTTGTTTAAAATTTGATCTTTAAACATAAATATTATTCTTGATCGTCATCTGATCTATAAATGTTTTAGTTTTACAATACTTTAATTTTTAATGTTATTGTTATTATTACTTTTAATGTTTTGTGTCACTCTATTATAAAGAATTTGTCGAACTACTTTAGTTACGTTATCATTTTTATTATATGTTAAGTTATTTAGTTACTATGATATACAATTTTAGTACTACTATTAAATAGTTGTACTATTAATAATGTTATTATTAATAATATCTTTACTATATACATATTTAACGTAATGGTTGTAAGGAAAATTAATTTCTTGTTGTTGATGTTGTTATAGATTAAAAATGTCTAGTGAAAAAGAAAAACTTTACAAATCTATTTATGAAGGATATTTGAAAGCATTTGCAAACAAACCAAAGCAAAAGTCTCAAGAAGAAACAAATAAAATCTGGTCTGAGATTAAAACAAAGAGCAAAACATTATCCGAATTAAATGTAGAAGTTGAAAAAAAGTTAAAAGAGCTAAAACAAATTGAACTCCGAAATAAAGTTGGTATTTAATCTTACTGGACAAAATTACCGAACCAAGTACCGAATACACCAAAAAAGCGTGCGGTTGAATCTAAAATCACTTTTGATGGCGTGACTGACGCGACCCCATCAATTACAACAAGTGAAGAGTGTGAAAAAGAAAATTTTAATTTCTCAAAAGTTGTAACAAAACAAGCCCCGAAACAAGATCAGTTAAAAAATGAAATTTTTATTTTACAAAAAGATATTGCATATCTCACTGAAAAAAGAAATTGCAACTTGTTGTCACAAGAAGACTACCAAATACTAGGGCAAAAGCAAAAACTTTTGGTAGAAAAAAACCGAGATCTTTTACTTCGTCAAAAAGCCACTGAACGCCAAACAGCAACCAGACTGAAAAGAAAAAAAACTATAGAAGCATTAGATCCAGATATTAGAAAAAAGTTGTGTGGAATTAAAAATTCAGTATCAAAAGGTCGACCGCTAGCCTTTGATCAGGACAGTTTAATAAAAGCAATTGTAGATATTGCCATGAAAGGGTCTGCTTCTGATGATAGGAGAAGAACTGAAATGGTTCGAACTGTAAAAACATTAAATGACTTGGTTGAAGAATTGAAAAATCATGGTTACAATCTCTCAAGATCAGGAGTTTACTTAAGATTACTTCCAAGCAGATCATTGAGCACAGAAGGAAAAAGTCATGTTAAAACTGCACCTGTCCGGTTAATAAGAGCCCAAAATTCTGAGCATAAATTTCATGCAGACACAAAATTTGCCAAATCATCCATTAGTGCCCTTGAAGAACTTGCGGCAGTCTTGGGTCCTAAAGAAGTGACGTTTCACTCCCAGGATGATAAAGCTAGGGTGCCAATTGGATTGACAGCTGCAAGCAAACAAGCACCAATGATGATGCATATTGAATACAAGGTAACTTTAGCTGATCATGATTTTGTAATTGCCTCTCAACACAAACTTATTCCTTCAGTAATTGCAGCCAAAGAAATTAAAAAGGATTGCATGGAAAAACAAGCAGTCACATACTCTGGCCCAACATACATAGCATTCAGAAGTGCAAAACATGATTTATCAACAGCACTTAGTCACTTAGAAGACATGAACAGAATAAACCATCTTCCTGCATTTTAAAGCAGCTTATTTACTGAAGATGGAGTTAGCAAAAAAATCATGATTATAACTGTTGATGGTGGGCCAGATGAAAATCCAAGATATGAAAAAACAATTCATTGTGCCAAGACTTATTTCAAAGAACATGATCTTGATGCAATGTTTGTGGCCACTAATGCTCCTGGAAGAAGTGCCTTTAACAGGGTTGAGAGAAGAATGGCTCCGCTAAGCCATGACCTAGCAGGAATTATACTTCCATTTGATCATTTTGGAAGCCATCTTAATTCAAGAGGAGAAACAACAGACAAAGTTATGGAGAAGGCAAACTTTGCCAAAGCAGGTGAAGTTCTTGCACAAATTTGGTCTAGCACAGTCATTGATGGATTTGAAACTAAAGCCGAGTACATAAAACCAAATAGTGAAAAATGTGTACAGTTAAAACATTTTGGAGCAGAGTGGGATGCTAAACATGTCAGAGAAAGTCAATACTTCCTTCAAATTGTAAAGTGTAATGACCAAAAATGCTGTGGTCATCGTCGCAGCTCACTGTTTCATCTTATTCCAACTGGTTTTCTTCCACCACCAATTTCTTTGTTCCAAGGAGAAGATGGTCTTGAATGCAATAATACAAAGAACAACTTTGCATCTCTCTTTTTAAACTTATCACTTTGCAAAACAATTTTGCCCACGACAGTTACAAAAAAGTATCCCAATGGATTGCCATACGACTACTCATGTCCAAGCATTCAAAATTCCTTACCAAAAAGAGTTTGTACCAATTGCAGTTTATATTTTGCAACTATCAAATCAATGAAACAACACAAAACAGTTTGCTCAAGTATTGGATATTCGAATGAAATTCAAAAAGTTAGACCTCAACGCTTAGTTGCTCAACGTCTATCTGAACTCGTGTGTGTCTTTTTAAATTCGGACAAAGAAACAATCGAGTGGTATGATCAAGATGATGTTGATACCTCTGACCTCAACTGGCCTTCAAAAATTATTGAAGAACATGGAACTCCAATACTTGAAGGTCAAAGTCCGATTTGGGAACAAATTTAGGTTTAGAAAGATATTCATCAATTGTATTTTTTTATAAAAATAAACTATTACAATTAAAATATAAACTTATAAAAATTTTTTTTTGTCACGTCACACAGGGTGGGTGGGGGGGGGGGTCGGGGTTCTTCAAAATGCCACAAAATGTCACATAGAGGAGGGGGGTGTTAGAAAAACGACAAAAAGTATCACTTATTATTTGAACAGCCCCAAACACATTCAATAGCCTTCTGTAAATCTGGCTAATTTCTTATTGATTATGTTTTGCTGGAAAAAAAATCACTACTGCTTAGCATGGTAAAATACAAAGATTTTGACCACATCTTCAGAAGTTTAATACGAAGTCCAGCAAAAAATTAACCCACAACGATTTTTTTTGACTGCCAAGAATTTGCGCATGCGTACATCAACGGACAAACTCAAAACAATTCCAACCCGTCTAGACAAGATCTAAATAATAAAGTTTCTATTGTATTATTGATCTCTATGATAAAGTCTATCATCATCTTGCACATATTATCATGATCCTAATCTTTATACCTGTTAAAGTTAAAATGCTATTGCCTTTTGTCTAATATTTGATAAAGCAAAAAGCAATAAAAACTTAAATTTTGTTAAATAACATCTTAAATTAAGTTAATTAGTGTTGCTATTGTTGTTATTGTTAATATTCTTGTTACTGCTATTGGTATTGTAATTAATAACAACTATTATTATTATTGTTATTAATAATAACATTAATATTATTTATTATATTACTATGCTATTATTATTGTTATTATTACTGTTAAGTATTATTACAAATACCGTCAACTGGGGTGACTATGAACGCTTTTTAAACATTTATGCATCATATAACAATACAGTTAGTCTAACAGCTAATTTTTTTTTTTAACAGAACATTATACTATCTAGCTTCCGAAATTGTTTCTAGGCCTGATAAACATTATAAAGTAAATACCTTAATTTTCTTATTTTATACAAGCATACTCGTATTTTTAAAACGGGGTGAGAATGAACAGCCGATTCGGAGTTACTTTGAACACGAAATAATGTTTTTATTTCTTAGATTATGGATAGACTAACATGTTGTAAGGCTGGGGGGGGGGGGGAAATCCTGTTAAAAATCAAACAGATAACAGAAAGTGTATTTTAATATGTTGTAGAGTCTTTTATTTCAAATCAATTCATGTTAAAAAAATTACATACTAAGTTTAAAATCTAGTTTTTTCAGCACATTACTATTTACAACAATATTTACAAAGCTGCCTTAAAAAAACAGACCATCAACTATCACTATCCTCGAAGTTCTTACATGGCTCACACAGGCTGCATATAAAGTCAATTTTTTCAATATCAAGCTTATAATATTGATCTTTTTCATAGAAAAGGCCACAACACTGGAGGTGATAAGGTTTGCTGCATTTGTCGCATTGAATCCATACGTCGTCGCTTAACTCCACCCATTTTTTGTTACAGAGAGCACAGTACCAATCACTATCTTTGTTGTTTTGCTCTGTTTAACTTGATGGCATTGACTCATCTAAACAAAGAACTTTTTTTCCTGATTCAACCTTTGGACCGCGTGTTTTTCGTATTGCAACTAAGCCTAGATTATTTTTCAGAATCTCTAAAACGGATTTGTTAAGAACCATTACAGTGTCTTTACCACCAGAGTCTTTATTTTTTCCTGGAAGTCGTTTTATCACCTCTGTTTTGTTGATAGGGTAGATTCCTGTTGGTGTTTACTAACTTGTTTAAAAGAGTAGGCATTTGTTCTTTTAGAATAGCCCCTTTAATACAACTTTCTATTCTCCACTTTGAAAGTAATGTCCTCCACGACTGCTTTAACCCTCTAAATACAGCAACATCTAGTGGTTGGCAGAGATGGGTTGCATTAGGTGGCATTGTTACAAACTTGATGTCATGTTGAATCGTGGCTTCAATAACTTCTGGAGAAAAATGTGAACCCTGATTATCACCAATCAGCAATGTTGTTCCGGTTTTTAAAATAGCAATAGGCAAGAATATCTCCATGAATCATCTGGTAAATGTTCTACTATCAAACCACCCATTAGTGGTGATATCGTATACGATTCTAGGTGGTCCACCATGAGTCCAACCCTGGTAGAGATTTTTTGCTTTATGAACAACCATAGACGGCAAAAATTCTCCAGTAGCATTACCAGCAAACATTATACTAGTTGATTGCTTTGAATGTTCTTGTTTGTTTTCAACGTGGTATCCATGTCCACGACAAACAATAGCAGCATTGGACCCTGGATTATCTGTTATATTGGTCTCGTCATAATTATATATGTTTTCTGGAGGTATATCCTTTAACTCTTGGTATAAGTTGTTAAAATAACGGTTAAGGGTTTCTTCATTGACTAAAGCCCTACTATGCTTTACATTGTCACCAACCCTTTTTGTCAGACAATGCCTTTTAATGAAAGACTGAACCCAATCTACACCAGGCAAATTATTTTTAAATATAAAGTCTGTTATTTTCTTTTTATCACAATAACATTTAACTAAAAGTCGAATGTCCAAAGAATCAAGAGGCACCCTCCAATCTGTAGAACTGTCAAGTCTGCTTTGTCCACCATGTTTTGTTGGAACTTGATTTCCGAGTTTTACGTTTTTATGGAGAGTTCCTAGCGGAATGTTATAAGCTTTGGCTGCTTTCCTGATAGTAAAATGTGGTTTTTCACTTTATTTACTGCTGCTTGTAAGTTTTTTTGAGTGTAATTTGTTTTGTAACCTCGGCTATTTTCCTTTCTTTTGTAATTTCGAGACATAGTTCCTTAAATTAATAAAAAAAAACTCGAATTCTTGATAAAAAAATGCTATTTTTAAATGAGCAAATAATCATTTACAGACAAACTACACCCTCAATTTTGAATTCATTAGAGCAATATGTACCTGAACTTGATGTGTAACAACTTTTATAGTGTTTTGATACGCGCTTCTTAAGATGTAGCTTGATAAGTCAACAAACTACCCGAACGATGTAACTCATGCTGTTGATATGCGATAAAAAAAAGCCGAAAAAGGAAAATATTTTGCGCAGCCTAAAATTAGGTTCCAAATATTATATTTAATGCAACTGGATCAAAATAACACACAATTTAGATCTATTGTGTGTGTTGTTTCACCATTTAGTTAACTTGGTACTGATGTTCATAGTCACCCCGCTGTTCATAGTCACCTCCGTTGACGGTATTAATATTATATTTATCTTGTATATTTGATCAAAATTACTGAGTTATTTTACATTGTCACAGTCTTTTATAACTGTTGAAAACTGTTTGTGACTGTTACTATTCACAATATAAAGTAAAATGTATGAATCATTGGTTGGTTCTGAATATGGTAGCCGGCCCTTATCTTATTCAAAAAATTTTTTTTGGAGTTACAAAGAAAACATCAAATGTTTCTTTCTTCCAATAATCTCTACTTCAACCAAAACTCATTCTGGTTTAACTCTTTATTCAGCTAATTCTCTCCCATTCTTATGTTTTCCTGACTCATACAACCTACAACTTTTCAAGTCTTTTGTCAATTATTTCTTGCTTTTTATCTTTATTCTTTGTTTTTTAGCAACTCCCAACTTAACAGTGGATGCTTGTTGCTTTGTTTAGAGTGAAATAGAATAAAAAATCAAATATAAAAATGAAAATTATTTCTTTTAAAAATACAAATCATGTGTAAGTAAATAATACTGTACAATGTTATATGTTAAAAAAATTTTGTAGCACATTTTATGTTTAAAAAAAAAAAGTACATTAAAGGAGTTTTTACCTACTTACAAAGAATTAAAAAGGATATCTATGGCATTAATTTGCAATTTTCCTTCAGATTTTTCAACAATTGTTGTATAAGAAACTAAAGAATTTTTTGTATTGCGTGCAAACTTAAATACATTAGAAGAATGTAAAACTTGGCTTAAAATGTATAGTGCTGTTTCGAAGACTAATTGGATATTTAAAAAGCATATTAAATCCCCTAAGAGGTTTCATGAGTTTATGAGTTTTTTTTCACTCGTTTTTGAGTTTTAGTTTGTTTATTTATATTTTTTTTAGTTTTTCCTCTGTGATTTGTAAACTCTTACTCTTTTTTCTAAAATACATTTAATATTCTTAATAATTATGTAATGCTTTTAGTAGCACATTTGATTACAACTACACACACACACACACACACACACACACACACACACACACACACACACACACACACACACACACACACACACACACACACACACACACACACACACACACACACACACACACACGCACACACACACACATGCACACATATATGTGTGATGTTTCCCACTACATTTAAAAAAATTTAGTTTACAATTAAATTTTTGGTATTTTATATACCAAAATAATTTTTATATACCAAAAAATTATTCTTAATACAATTTTTGAAATATATATATATATATATATATATATATATATATATATATATATATATATATATATATATATATATATATATATATATATATATATATATATATACATATTTCAAAAATTGTATTAAGAATACATTTTATATATTAGTTGCAAAGAATAGAGATAAAAAGCAAGAAATAATTGACAAAAGACTTGAAAAGTTGTAGGTTGTATGAGTCAGGAAAACATAAGAATGGGAGAGAATTAGCTGAATAAAGAGTTAAACCAGAATGAGTTTTGGTTGAAGTAGAGATTATTGGAAGAAAGAAACATTTGATGTTTTCTTTGTAACTCCAAAAAAAATTTTTTGAATAAGATAAGGGCCGGCTACCATATTCAGAACCAACCAATGATTCATACATTTTACTTTATATTGTGAATAGTAACAGTCACAAACAGTTTTCAACAGTTATAAAAGACTGTGACAATGTAAAATAACTCAGTAATTTTGATCAAATATACAAGATAAATATACTATTAATATTTGTAATAATACTTAACAGTAATAATAACAATAATAATAGCATAGTAATATAATAAATAATATTAATGTTATTATTAATAACAATAATAATAATAGTTGTTATTAATTACAATACCAATAGCAGTAACAAGAA
Source organism: Hydra vulgaris (assembly GCF_038396675.1). Taxonomy (NCBI): domain Eukaryota; kingdom Metazoa; phylum Cnidaria; class Hydrozoa; order Anthoathecata; family Hydridae; genus Hydra; species Hydra vulgaris. Next base: position 5,993,473 of record NC_088926.1, on the reverse strand, counting down.
TATTAACAATAACAACAATAGCAACACTAATTAACTTAATTTAAGATGTTATTTAACAAAATTTAAGTTTTTATTACCTTTTGCTTTATTAAATATTAGACAAAAGGCAATTGCATTTTAACTTTAACAGGTATAAAGATTAGGATCATGATAATATGTGCAAGATGATGATAGACTTTATCATAGAGATCAGTAATACAATAGAAACTTTATTATTTTGATCTTGTATTAATTCCTTTATTTTGTTGAAATTAAATCTTTATAAACTTTCTTTATTAAAGAGAGTTCTGCTTCCTATTTTTAGATTTATAGTGATATCACTATAAATATAAAATTCACGTTTGAAATCAATCATGATTGATTTCAAACGGAAGATGATTTATATTGATCTATCAGAAGATGATCTATGATTTATAGATTTTCGAAGCTCTTTGCATGCTTCAAAGAACTTTGCCCTCATATGATAAGTAAATTTGTTATATGATAAAAAAAAAAGAGTACAGATGAAATAAAACCTTGTTTTAAATTTTTTACATTGTTTTTACATTATTTGCATATACAATGTATAAGTTTTCTATTTCGAATGTATATTATACATTCAAAATAGAAAACTTGTAAATTGTAACTTATGCAAATTTATTTTGCTTCCCACGGTAATGGCTGTATCTAGTACTGGTTTCAAAATACGCGTCATGTAAAGTAATTTACGCTTAAAAGAAATTCGCGTTTTTACATCAAAATAAGTAAAAGAGCCACCCCTACTCAGATGAATAATTATTATAGGAGTGTCCATTTTTTGTAATAATTTTTCTGCAAATATCAACTTGATATTATGTTCACAATGTGGGAGTATAATCTCAAGATATAATTAAAAAATGATAGATGATGAGGCATACAGTTCTACTAAGATTTGACTTGTTTTTTAATAAGTCAAAACGTTTTTACTAATACAAACCACTCCCAGAAAACTTTCGATATTAATTGGTCTATTAGAATTTTGTAGTTATTTTTACATGGTTTTCACTGACTGTGAGTTTAAAAACACGTGCAAACATGCAATTGGGAAATTTTAGGACAAAAATTACCGTCGCGTAAGGTTTTCGTTTATTTCTCACCGTATTAAACTTTTTTATGCATATTAAATTCTATACAAATTATGATAAAACAGTTTTTTAAAAATGCGCATTTGACCGCAAGCCACACTAGAATTAAAATTGCTTTTTCGTGTTCTGTAAATATTTCCCACTACGGGGCTAAAACTACCACCCACCCCTCTTTTATTCCCATCCCTTTTTGTAAGAAGGAACCCGAGAGTAAAAAGTTTGCAGTTTGCAGCCATGGGAGAAAAAAACTGACCAGCCGTATTCCTGCAATACATAATACTAACAGTTTCTTTGGAATGCTGCATTTTCCTTTCTGCACGTTTATAAACGTGGGATTTAAAATTTATTTTTTATTAACATTATTTTTAATTATTTCATAATAGTTTAATATTATTATCACATTATCTATTAAAGTTTATACTAAAACTGAAATTTGTAAAGATGGTTTTACATAAAGCCACAAAATTTCAACAATTCTGGCAGTCATCGCGAACAATAACGGATTTTATTCGATCAAGTCCAGGGAATTTGGTTTTCACTGATTCAAAATAAATTTTTAATCAGTGACACTTCTCATGTCCCAAATTGTCTTTTAACAATATACAATCTAAAGGTATTTTCTAATCTGTCAAAATGCTAAGAATTTGTCGTATCTTTTTTCGGTATTGGGTTTTAAATACTTGGTTTGCCCTCCAGGTTTTTTTTATCAGTGTCAGGTTACTCTGGTTGCGCAGAGTACCATATGGTATACCATTTGATATCTTGAAGATTGACATTCTGATCGTTGAGATATCCAACAAAGCATTTTGTATGGCTTTTGCTGGATATGATCGGTCAGTGTAATCCAAACGCACTTAGAGTCACTTTACAACCATAATAATTTCAAAAATATACGCAAAGTATAATTATATATATATATATATAAAAATTGAAATAGATGGTTAATTACATAATTAAATTTTCAGGTTTATTTCAAGGCTTTTGTAATTAACAAGCAAAATTATAAAAGTCACCCACATCGTTTTACGGTACGTTTTTGTCCAAAGATTCAATGCGATTTCTAAACGTAACTTCTCAACTTACTCATGCTGCCAACTAAGGTTTAATGAAGTTCTCCAATCAATTGCTAATGTGCTGAAACGCACTTCAGACAATAAAATATATTGGTGGTTGAGTTAATTTTTATCTCATGCACCACGTTTCTGATAATACCACGCTCATCTTGTTTCTTTTTGCAGCGAACTTGTTTATTATGGCTAGTGTTTTGGAGTTCTAGGGTTGAAAAAGAATCAACTTGTTTTAGAATGGGAGAGATGAAGTTGTTTCATCGAATAATATACGTTCAAAATATTACCATGATTAAAAAACTAACACTTTATGTTGTAATTCAAACTAAATCTAAAAATTGAAAAATTGTTCAATAAAAAACTGACATTTGTTTCGGTTTTAGCTAATTAAAAGTTCGGCTAATTGAAAATACTCAATTGTTGCATGGATACTTTTTCGCACGAACAATTGAAAATTTAACAAAATTTTAATAAAAAAATATTCTACCAAAAAAGTATTGTATTTTAAGAAAAAAAATACTGGATTACAATGTAACACTCAATCAACATAAAACAGCATCACAATAGAAATTGAGGGCTGCTTGAAAAAATTTTCTTTAACCAAAGCGTTTTTTTTCACCAAAACGTTGAAATATTTTATTTAAACGATAATGATAATGAGTGTATGGAATGAGTGATGATCATGACGAATGCAAGAGATAAATAAAGATCATGACGTTTCAATGAGATGATTAATGATCATACATTGGTAATGGAAAATGAATCAGTCATTTATGTATATTTTAATCCAACTATTTGGTTGTCACACCACTTTGCACATTATCAATGTGGTGATAAAATAGCACATATCAGACAAGCTGCAGTTGATGCCTTCAAAGATTCCTATTCAGCAAATCTGGAGCTACCTATCTTTGCGTAAAACTTCCAAATATGCTTCGTGTAACATCGTCACAAAACGGTCATCATTCTAAAAATAACAACGATATATAAACTAGATGTCTAACTTCGATCCGAAAAGTTTAGCCGCTTTTGTCCTTTACAAATGGCAGATTAAATTTGTAAACAAAAATTATTTTAAATAACTTTTCTTTTCTTAAATGAATTATAAACATATTTTAAAGATAATTTACTATTTATGTAAAAATGTTAAGAGGAAATTAGAATACTTGTAAAATAATAATTTAAAGTTTTGAATAGAAAAGTGAAACGACAGACGCATTTGATGCATTGTTATGAATTATAATACTTTTTAACATAGGCTCATAAAAAAACTTTTATAAGTATTTAATAATTATTAAAACGTGTTTTTAAATTATCTGTAACTCGTTGGGAACTTTTGATGCTCTAAACTCGCATTTTTAACTTTTACTCCACACATCAGCTTCAGCTTTCGCCCTTTTTACAAATGGCGGACTATATTTATAAACAAACAAAAAAAAAAACGGCTTCATTTTTCGTCCAATAAAATACCGCAAGTAAGACATCTAGTTTATATTATTGAAAGATAAAAGCTTTTTTAAAAGGGTTCCTGTGGGAAAAAAAAATCTTTATAGACGCCATAAAACTTTTTTGCTTCGGATATTGATAATAAATATAAAAATTTAAAAATGCATTACAAGTTAAAAATGAGTTTATATTAAGATTAGTATTTTTTGGGGGTTAATTTGAGCGTATTTATTTTATATATATAATATATATTCATTATATACGCTGTCCTCCATAACTAAGGAAACTCTAAAAAAAAAAAAAAAAAAAATAAGGCAACTTTTATTATAAAACAGTTTATTAGTAAAATAGTACTGAAATTAAACTTTATTTTCAAAATATTTTAATATTTTTAGTTTGCAAACATGTTTTAGTTTGTAATAAGTGTTTTATGTTATATTAACTAACAAGAGTCTTGCTTTGCAGAAGTTTATAATAATGTTGCTTAGAAGTGACGAGATGGCTCGTAATAAATGTAATAGTTTTTAAAATAAAAACAAAAAAATCATTAAAGATTATAATAATGGAACTACACAAAGTGATTTATGTAAAAAGTATAAAACATCGAAAGCAGTTACAAGCCGATTAGTCAATAAATATAAAACGAAAGGAACTGTTGAAACTGAGCATTTAGGTGGATGGGCAAAAAAAAGTACTCGACATACTGATCGTAAAATCAGTAGTATGTAAAAAAGAAACTCATTTGCTAGTGCAAGAGATACAGTTGATGAATTTCATCTAATATTTAAGAAAGTACTGTACGAAGACGTTTGGATAAAGCAGGATTGTATAGTTATGGTGCAGCAAAATAACCATTTTTGAGAATTCATGGAAACAGCCTGATGTCAAAGTACGTTTGCGAGGCAAGTTTCGAAATGCAGAAGAATTGTATCAAGGACTTTTTAGTGACTAGTCACAGATAGAACAAATTCAAATTGACTAACTTATAGATTCTATGTCTTATAGATGTTTTGAGGTTATTAAAAACAATGGATATGCCATTAATTATTAATCTTATATGCTTTAGATAGTGCATTATTGAATAACTGTGTTCATTTGAAGTATTTTTTGATGATTGCATTTGATTAATATTAGATATTGTTAAAAGTTAATTTAGTTTTGGAGTTTGAAATAATATTTTTTTATTTTCTCTAGGGCTTTATTTGTATTCAGGTGTTTTAATATAAATAACTTACATAAAATAGTTACTTGGACTATATTTTACTTAAATCATTACTTTTTTGTATTAAAACTAGAATGGTAATAAGCCTAATATTGTGTTTTTATAAACTTCAAAATGTGTTCCCTTAGTTATGAAGGACACTGTGCATATAAATATATATATATATATATATATATATATATATATATATATATATATATATATATATATATATATATAAATATATATATATATATATATGTTATATCTTTATATATATATATATATATATATATATATATATACATATATATATACACACACACATATATATATACATATATATATATATATATATATATATATATATATATATATATATATATATATATGTTATATCTTTATATATATATATATATATATATATATATATATATATATATATATATATATATATATATGTTATATCTTTATATATATATATATATATATATATATATATATATATATATACACATATATACACACACACACACACACATATATATATATATATAATATATATATATATATATATATATATATATATATATATATATATATATGGGTGCTCCCAAAAAACAAAATTTTTGAAAATAACCTGCTCCCACCCCCTAAATGTGTTCTATCTAATACAAAAACACTAGGGACCCATTAAATATTCGAAGGTCTTGAGGGACTTTTTGAATAAAATATTTTTTATTCAAAAAAATTTTAAACCTAGTGTATTAGATAAAACACATTTAAGGGGTGGAGAAGATTATTTCCAAAAATGTTATTTTTTGGGACACCCTAATATATCTATATATCTGTATATAAATATACATATACATACACATACATATATATATATATATATATATATATATATATATATATATATATATATATATTATATATATATATATATATATATATATATATATATATATATATATATATATATATGTATAGACAGCTGATAAATGTGACCTTAAACTGTTAGAGGTTGGCATTAGGTCAGCAAAAAAATTTGAAATAGAGGTCTTACCATAAAATATAGAAACAAGGTCGGCATTTTTTGCCAACCCAAACACTTTTAGCTCGGCAGTAAGGTCAGCATTGCCGAATGTTGACCCTAATTCTGAGGGCTGATTATAGATGTATACTGATATAAAATCTTAATAGCTAACAATGGAATTCTGCAAACGTTCTCCTTTATGACGAAAAATCTCTTCAGACTAACCTATCATACTAACAAAAATTAATACCTTTTATTACAAAAATAATATGTTGAAAATAATAATATATTTTTCTGAAGCATAAGTCCTTCAAAATATTTAAAAACAAGAAAAATATAACAAGGATTCAATCAGTAAATATGATAGCTTAGTATAAAGAAAATATATTGCAAAGCCTTTAAAGTGATTACACAAACCATACTAAAATTTTTAAAGTCTTTAACTTATACACACATTTAAATATTTTTAAAGGAATTTTTAATAGATTTTCCTTATCCTAAATAACTTCACCAGGAAACTAAGAAACCTGAATTTTCTCAAAATGCTATATATAATGCAGCTATACTTTTGTTTATAAAGCCTTTTTTATCAGTCAAGCCCTTCTTAACTGCCAAACAAACCTATTATTAAGTCCCAGTCATTTTGAAACGCAAAAAAAACTTTGGCAACATTACTGAATTTACTGATAATAGAAAAAACTTTCATCGTCAGCAGTTTGATAAAAATTCATGGCATATTTTTGAAAACTTCATGTCAAGTTTCAAGTTATACGATAAAAAGATTTACACTGCGACCATTTTCTATAGGCGCATGTGGATGATATCTTAAAAACGTACTTAACTTTAGTTTAATAGTGTATTTCAACAAATTATAAATAAAGTATCAAAAAATAATGAAAATTATCACCAATAAAAATCAAATTTTAAAAGAGGTCAATCATAAATGAATTAAGTTCAAAAGAAAGGTGACTATTTTCTATAGACGCAGTTCACATTTTTTAACAAAACTATCATAAAAAAAATTTTTATCACATTTTTAGTACTTAATTGGACCTCCTTTGCGCTAAATTACTTGATAAATTCATTTTGGCGTACTTCCCACCAAGTTTTCCAGCACTTTTGGCTCCATATCCTCCCAGCATTCTGATACTGCTACTTTTAGCTGTGCAACAGAGTTATATTGCTTCTGGTGAGCATAGATACGTCTTACAATGATTCTCCAGATGTTTTCTACAGGATTCAAATCTAGACTGCAAGCAGGTCACCACGTTTGCTCGATTTTTTAGCTTTAAACCAAGCTTTAGTTTCGTTACTAGAGTGAATGCTGGCGTTATCTTCTTGAAAAACCAACTTTTTGCGTCGATTTGTTTTTAAATGGAATCAAACATAATTTTAGCACATCAATGTATTCAGAACTTTTTACTTTGCAAGATGTAAATGCTAAATTTAACATTCCTGTTGCACAAAACCCAAGCCAAACCATCAAAGATCCACCACTAAAATTCCTTGTCGAAAAATATTCGGGTTCTCTCCTCAAATCACGCCAGTAGCCACTAAAAATATCAGGCCTATCAAGGTTAAACTTTTTCACGTCCGAAAAAATCACCTGGTATTGAAAACAAAAATATTCAGCAGTTTAAACATCTTACGTATTCATGAGAATTAAACCTAAAATTTCATACTTGTTCCCAATCGTGTGCCATGTTTTCGCCGGCAAATTCCATCTGTTTTTGTTTGTGAATGAGCTTCAAATTTGGTTCTTTATTCACTTTTGATTTTACAATGTGTGGGGTGTCTTTCTTAACTTTCCTAATTGTCTCCTTGCAAATATTTAAACCCAAATCTGACTTAATTGTTTTCAAACTTTTTTATGAATTTGATGCGAGTCGAACAATTCTGCGTTTTTCACGGCCTGATGCCTTAGATTTCTTTGGTTTCCGCTTGATTGTTGCATAATCTGTTGGATTTTTCAAGAAATTTCGGATAACGTGATCTGATCACTTCAATCTTCAAGCAATTTCTCGATTTCGATCTTTTTCTCGATGTTTAACCAATATTTGACCTTTTTAATATTGGTAAGGACCTTTCCTTTTGGCATTTGGTTAAGTTCAACTTAATTTCGACTCACAAAATAAAAAATACTACAGAATATAAGAAATTTGCGACAAAACTCGTAAAAACTTTAGTGCGTCTATAGAAAATTGCCACGTGAATATTAAAAGTTTAATTATTTTAAAACAATCAAGACATTTCATAATCAGATGCATAATGGATCATTGTTTTCTTACATATACTTATTCAAAAGTACCGTTAGAACGATTTTATTACCACTGTAACACTGTAAATCCACTAATTTCTACATGCGTCTATAGAAAATGGTCGCAGTGTATTTAACAGTTCATCTAATGATAAATAAACAAACACTGGTTTTATAAAGTCATGTATAAATCTTAGTTAATAAATATTATTTTTAAATCTAGAATATTATGTGTTAAACATTCAAAATTTAATGGAGAGAATCTTTCAAAAAATGACATAATGTGAAAAACGTAAGATTAAGTTTATTTTTTATACATTCTGAAAATATATTTTGTTGATTCAATAAAATAATACTTTGTTAAAATATTTTTTGTTGAACAGTAAAATAGTAATTAAAATTGATGATCTAAAAACCAACAGTATTTCATTTATATATGCGTTTAATACTTTATATTTACCATTATTACAATAGTAAAAATAACAAAACTATAAAGTGAATTGAAAAAAAATTTAATGCTAACCTGAATGACATTTAAAAGAGTTTGTTGAAACTCATCCTTAGATAGTACCAATTCTTTTTCTTTTGTCTTGTTGCGCAATTGAAATGCAGCAGGAGACATTAAGGAATTTAAACATGAAGCTGAAGGTGCTTCACGACCTTGCTACAAAATTAATCAACAATTGGTTAAATTACTTAATAATTGCAAAACTAAACTTTTATTAGCAATACTTTTTTAATTAATAATATTAACTATCAAAGTGTAAATACTAAGGTATAAATCAAAATTATTTTTAATACTTTAATTTTTTTATATGTTGCTATGCTACAAGTTATTTTATATCATAACAAATGTGTTTCTATAACAACACAAACAAAAAAAATAGTGAAATATGTGAATTCAATAAAAGTTATAGATAGCCATGGTTACTACTAAAAAAAGAATACTATCAAAGCACTTTTATATATATTTAACTTCTTAATAAAATTTTGCTGCCTTATTACCTCAATTTTCTGTTCATCACCAAAAAGCTAAAAAAAAAACTAAAATTTTTTAAATATGTCATTGTTTAATTATAACAGTTGGATTACTATTTACTTAAATCATAAATAATGAAACAATTAACAATACAAAAAAATTTTCTAAAATCTTAAAAATAAATTACCTTTTTGGAGACCTTAGTACCTTGCGTTGCAAAAGTGGCTGAAATTAAATGATAATGATTTTAAATTAATAACACTTAAATACAATATATATATATATATATATATATATATATATATATATATATATATATATATATATATATATATTATATATATATATATATATATATATATATATATTCATATAATATAGTTTGACATTAAATTTATTGTTTGTGGTAAAAAATGACTCTTTGTCTTGAAAATCTTTAGAGACTTTATGTAAAAACCGTTGAACTGAATTAAGGAAACTTTATCAATTAAAAAAAAAAAATCGCAACTTTATAGACTGAAATGTTTTTACTTTTTTAATGAAAATTAAAAACATTTAAGCTTTTGTTTTTATTTTTTAATGTTAACATAAACCGTCTAAAAAATAGGTAGAGCATGCAGGGAATACTGCTAGATGGAATGTTAAAAGCAGATTTAGATTGGCAATCTAGTGTCATACTGATTTAGGGATCTGTGGGGCTTAGTACACACATCAACTGATTTAGGGAGAACATCCAAGGGAGTTGTGGCTACATTGACTGAGGATTTGGACAGCAATATGTTTTTTTCATTCTTCTTTTTTTCCCAGAAATTGTAAATACACACTTACTTTTGTGTACTTAGATAAACATTTGGTTAGCGAAAATGCTGATATAAATCTATAAAGTTTATTTGAAGGAAAAACAAAAAAAAAACGAAGAATAATGAAAAAAAAAAGTTGTTGCATTAAACCCCTAGTCGATTTAGCAGCACTCCCATGCATATCCTTTAGAAGTAAATAGATTTTATTTGTTGACCAGCTTCACACCCCTTCTTCATCTATAAGCCTGGCACAGATGTATTTTTAATACATCTGTGCAAGGCTTATAGATTAAGGCTAAACGTTTCCAGTTTAGGATGTTGAATGCTGGATCTTCTTGACTCAATGCATGAGTTTTGCTTGTGTCTCTGAATTTATGACTAGGCATTATATTATCTCCTAATTAGGGTACAGCTCTAAAACTCAGTTTTATGGTTCTTTTGGTGTGCGTTGTCAAAACCATATTTGTAGCCCTTTGTTATGGCTTAGGGTTTAGTAGTAGTAATGAGGCAGTTGCTTCGACTGTTAGATAGTATACTGAGTGCTATCTGTGATAGTGTACTGTGTACTATCTTTTATCTGTGCTTTGAGTCAATTTCTTTAACCAATTTAAAAAATGACTAAAGTATCAAAATCTATATAAAAAAAAATAAACATTGTAATCACCAAGTTCTTTAAATCTTTCATTCACAAATATTTGTGGTCTTTGAAGTAACTTTTCTTTTGCTGAGTATTACTACTTTCAAAGTTCACCACACCTACTTGCTTTTCGTGAGACTAATTTGAGTTCAGGTGTCTCATCATGTGATTTTAGTGTTAATGGTTATCTTCCTTTAATTCAAAAAGACAGCAATAGTCACAAGGTTGGCCTAGGCATTTACATTCGTAAAAATTCACCCATTTGTTGGGAAACTAGGCTTGAATCCACAGACTATTATTTTATGTGCTTTCATTTAGCACCACTTCACTCTATCACCATTCTCTTTGTTCCATATCACTCTTCTTTATCTCAAGACTGGACTCTATTTGATATTACTCTGATCAAATTGACTAAACCTTCTCTCTTTATCTTTCATTGCTGTT
>NC_088926.1:5947500-5975000 GCF_038396675.1 Hydra vulgaris | reverse complement strand
TATATATATATATATATATATATATATATATATATATATATACATATTTAATTATATGCACACACTTATATATCTAGATATACATATACATACATACATACATACATACATACATACATACATACACACACATTTAAAATCAGAATGAAGAGTAATCAACCTGCTAATAACACCTTATTATGACCATTAACAAGTCCACTTGGTGCATTGCCACGTTTTACAGATTTGGAAGCAAGAATGCTTGGTGATAAAAGTTGAACATGGGGTGCAGAATTTTCTGAAGATTCTGAAGTCTTGTTTGTTGATGTGGTTGCAGATACAGTTGATATAGAGTAATCAACATCTGACTTTAAAACAGTATTAGACAAATAATTTGAGTTTTGGTTAGAGGTATTAGCAACCTGATTTAAAATTACTTTGTTTAAAAGTTCAGATTCTAGCTCAGCGCATCCTATAACTTTTGGCTTAACTTCAGATGAATTTCTAACAAGACCAGGCAGGTCAGTTACAGCATTATTTCCATCTTGAAAAGCCTGATCAGTTTTTTGATATGGAACTCCATTACTAGACATAATACGAGAGTATATTCCTGACCTTTCTGTATCATCATGATGTACATCATCATGACAATAAATTCTGTGGTCTTGATTATCACTCTGCAATTCTGTTTTCTCCTTTATAACATCTGGAGATAACAATTTTTCCTGAATAAAGAAAAAATACTTTAAGTAATAAAAAATAACAACATGAAATTGTGATGTTGTAATAGTAAAAAAAGTTAAAAGAATTAAACTCATTGTGCATCAACAATCTTCAAACAAAACCAAAACGTGTTTTGAATCAATACTAGCCTTATATTAGCAGCCAATAATTAAACTATTACTAGTTTTAGTGTTTACAAATACTTTGTTATTAAATAATACAAATAACCTGAGATGTGGAGTCCCAAAAGGACTCAGGCTTTATATCTCTATTTTTTCTTGGTATCTGGTTTCCAGAAGCTCTGAACATATTGGCTGACTAATGATCTGCTATTTAAAAAAAACTTATTTAATGATTTGAATCATATTGTTTTTAAGCCCATAGTCCTGGAGTTCCACAGTCCTTGCTGCCATTATACCTAAGGACTCTTGGTTCAAAAAGCAATTGTTCCACTAACCTAAGTCCTAATTTTTGTACCAATGTAGTCCATAAGCATTTTTTATATTATTAGAGCTCCTGGATACCAAAAACTAGAAGTTTTCTAAAAGTTACTAGAAGTAATCTTTTTGTGACATTCAAATTCGGAGTCCTTTTTTGGATTACGCATCCCTGCAAATAACTAAGATACAATAAATAATTAAATAAGTTATTGAAGATATTTATATAAATTTCAAAATTTGTTAACTAGTATTAAATATTTAGATTTAAAGAGTTTATAGTGGTCATGTGACAAATCTACATTACTGCTACAAGTCTATTGTAACTTCTAAAATTTTAATTAAACACAAAACTACTGTAACTATAGACACAAGCCTATTCTAACTTCTTGAACTTTAATTAAATTAAATTAATTGATTAAATTAAATTAAATACTCTTGAACTTTAATTAGAGTCATAAAGATTTTTATTTAAGTTTTCTAATAGCTCAAATAAAAAAAAAGTTCTAATTAGATTCTAATTAATTTTCTAATTAGATTCAAATTAGAAAATTCTCAAATTTGTTAATGATTATCATGTAATGTTAAACATGTTTAAAAACATGTTTAACAATCCAATTTTATTAGCAACAACAACAAAAAAATCATTACAAATCAGCTACTGACCATAAAAATAAACAACAACAAAAATAACAACAATAACAACAAATTTCTTGATTACTAAACACAAACTCAAAGTTTCAAATAAAATATATGATAAACTATAAACTAGTTGCAAATTGAATAGATAAATAATATTTTACTTCATCATGGGGCTTCGAATTTGATAGAGAGTTTCGTTTAAGAATAATTGGTGGCTTACTGCAATGATTACTGGTTTGATCAACAGCTTGAGGTCTTTTGTTTATCTTTTGCTTTTCTACTTGTAAAGGAATTAATTTAGGACGTGCCTAGAGTAAATAAAATTAAAAATCTTATCTACACAAACTAACCTAGACTTAGTAGTCCTGGAGCTAAAATATTTAGAAACTCCTAAAGTTCAGGAAGACAAAAAAACAATAGTCCCTGGCTACCATTTTACAAAAAGATTAAATGGTTGAAAATTAAAAGTTTTTAAAATAGTCTTTCACTTTTTCTTATTGAAGTTTTACTGTTCCTAAACTTTTTTAGAGACCTTGGGTCTCTAAAAAAGTTTAGGATTTTTAGGAACTCCAGGCAAAAAAATAATTAATCTATATACAGAAGTCTTTTTTGAGACCACTTAATAACAAATATATTATTACAAACATTTTATTTTTATAAAAGAAATATAATATAAAACTATATCAAAACTAAAATATTTGCATTAAAGATATAACAAAAACACTGACCTTAAACTCTTCTTGTGCTTTTGAAAACAAATAAAATAAATCATTCTTTGGAGGCTAAAATAATTGCAGAATAAAAAAATAACTTTAACTAGAAAAAAAAGATCTCATTATCATCATGGTCATGATCATCAACCTCATCATCGTCATTATGATCATCAACCTTATCATGATGATGATCATGATAATAATTATCTTAATGATGATGATCATTACGATAGTCAATCATAATAATCATCTATTGATTGATGATCATTATGATCATCAATCATAATGATCATCATAATGATCATCAATTATCAGCATCAATATCATGATCATTATTTTGGTACAATCTGACTTTAGTAAAAACACTTTGTAAGTCAATATAACAAAAATGTATTTTTGCATTAGTGGTATTCATAATAGTTTTTATATTGATGTATATGCAGCTGATGAATGCATGATTTAATAATTTTCATAATTATGTCAAATATTGAGCAGATTTTGTAAAAAACAACTAAAAATTCACAAGTATGGAACAATTATAACAACAATCAACAAAATAAATAAAATAATTTTTCAGATAACTTTTTTAAGGATTTTGGGTTTTGTTTTTGAAACTTTTTTCAGCATTCAAAATAATTATTTAAACAGCCCTCTGAAAAAAAGAAGGTCGGCAGTTTATTGCCAACCTTATGCATTTTTTTGTTGGCATTAGATTTGCACAAAATTTTTAATACAAAAGTTTCACAGTAACAACATAGAAACTAGGTAGGCAAAAAATTGTGAAAATGCTAACTTGTGAAAATGACTGAAAAATGCTGAGTGCCAATCCTAATTCTGAGGGCTGTTCAAATTGGCCAATCAACATTAGATAATATGGAAAAAATTAAAAGTAGACAATTAAATCATATTTGGGCAATCAAATTTTCACCTACAGTATTGTGCAAATTAATTGCATCAAAATTAAAAAGAATAAAAATCCAGGAAATTTTAAGTTTTCTTACTCTAATAAAAAAAAAAAACTCATGCACTAATATTTTATGTGTCCTCCTTGTGCTGCTATGACTTTCTGCACACAATTTAGCATAGAATCCACTAAATTTTTACAAATGTTTTTGTGTCTTCAATCCAAATCTGAAGGATAGTGGTGGTAAGCTTAGTTTTAGTTGTGCAGTCATGTTTTCGCAGTCTTTTTTTTTACAAATGCCCAGCGATTTGCAATTGGATTAAGATTCAATGGGGAGTTGCCACACCATTTAAGTGTTTTAATATTATTTTTTACCATGAATTTCTTGACTTTTTTGGATGTATGGCATGTGGCTAAATCCTGCAGTAATATTCCATTTCCATTTGCAAACAATTTTAACATCTCTGGAATTAAATGTGTTTGCATAACCTCAATGTAAGTGTCAGAGTTCAACATGCCAGTAATTGGGCAAAGTCTTCCTGGTCCAAAAGAAGAGAAACAACCCTAAAACATCTTCTTTTCTGGATGCTTGGCATATTGTTCAATGTGACTGGGTCATATAGGCTCACCATCAGAACGATGAACAAACTGTGACTGCTGGCCTTGCACTTCAAAATGTGATCCATCCAAAAATAAAACCTGCAATCAATAAATAAACAAGTTAACTGTTATCAAGCCTCTTCAATTTAATAGCTTCAATTTTTTAAAATAGTTTGATTATATAACTATAGTAAATAAAATAGCTGTAAATTTTATATACACATTTTGTCTTCTCCATTGTCCTTTAGTTCACTTTTTGTATTCCTTTGCCCACAAGAAACGCTTCTTCTTCATGACGTCTGTAAGTAATGGTTTTTTAGAAGGTTTTCTGGCAAACCTTCTAACAGCTATCAACCTCCTCCGCACAGTACTCAAGCAGACATGGATATCATGTGTAGTTAAATCATTCATTAGTTGGTCACTTGTCTATTTTGGATTTTTGATACTCTCCAGCATCAGATAACGGTCATCTCTTTCTGTGGTCTTTCGTTTTCGACCACATTTTCCTTGTCGTAATGGTGATAAGCTGCCTGTTGCAATGTAATGCTTCTTAACTCGGCTAACTGTAGATTGGTTTACTCTTCCGTTGAGAAATATCAGAATATTGAAGTAAAGTTAATATTTTATATCTTTTTCTTGGTGTAGTGTCCTTCTTTGTTTATTTACTTTTTTTAAATTTATTTATCCTTCTAATCACAATTAAATTATAGAAAACACAAAATAAAACAAAAAAGAAAAAGAAAAAAATGTTTGATGCAATTAATTTGCACAATACTGTAATTGCTGCATGCATTACACTTTATGAATTACTCTTTATATTTATGCAATACATTATGTGGCTTATTATAAAATAAAATAAAAACATAAAAGGAAGGCTCATTTTTAAAAAATCAGCATTAAAGAATAAGTATTCTTTTTACATATTTTTTTTTATCCACGCTTATTATATTAAAGTGTTCTTTTCATATTTTAATTATTATATATATATATATATATATATATATATATATATATATATATATATATATATATATATATATATGTATATGCATATGTATATGTATATGTATATGTATATGTATATGTATATGTATATGTATATATATATATATATATATATATATATATATATATATATATATATATATATATGTATATGCATATGTATATGTATATGTATATGTATATGTATATGTATATGTATATGTATATGTATATATATATATATATATATATATATATATATATATATAACTCCTAACTGGTTGTCAGAAAGTTTTGTTGACAAAAAGTAAAAGTTAAAATGCAAGACCGGAATTCAAAAAGATAGCTAATGAGCAGGAACTCAAAAAGATAGCTAATGAGCAGGAAAAAAAAATTACAAAAGTGTTTAAAAACTGTAAACTAAATGAATCAAAAAAATATAAAATGAGAGAAAATTCTTAGGCACTGGCATTCACACAAAAAAATAGATAAAAAATTTCTCTTTTATGGACAAAAGAACAGTTATAGTAAAATAATGCAGTTATATTGATAGAGAAATCACGCTAAAAAAAGACTTATCTGTTCTATCTAATAGTTATGATTAAAATATATGATTGTATCATCAGGAAGTATATGATTGTATAATCAAGAAGTATATGATTGTATCATCAAGAAATATATGATTGTATCATCAAGAAGTATATAATTGTATCATCAAGAAGTATATGATTGTATCATCAAGAAGTATATGATTGTATCATCAAGAAGTATATGATTGTATCATCAAGAAATATATGATTGTATCATCATGAAATATATGATTGTATCATCAAGAAGTATATGATTGTATCATCAAGAAGTATATGATTGTATCATCAAGAAGTATATGATTGTATCATCAAGAAATATATGATTGTATCATCAAGAAGTATATGATTGTATCATCAAGAAGTATATGATTGCATCATCAAGAAATATATGATTGTATCATCAAGAAGTATATGATTGTATCATCAAGAAGTATATGATTGTATCATTAAGAAATATATGATTGTATCATTAAGAAATATATGATTGTATCATCAAGAAGTATATAATTGTATCATCAAGAAGTATATGACTGTATCATCAAAAAGTATATGATTGTATCATCAAGAAGTATATGATTGTATCATCAAGAAATATATGATTGTATCATCAAGAAGTATATGATTGTATCATCAAGAAGTATATGATTGTATCATCAAGAAATATATGATTGTATCATCAAGAAGTATATGATTGTATCATCAAGAAGTATATGACTGTATCATCAAGAAGTATACGATTGTATCATCAAGAAGTATATGATTGTATCATCAAGAAGTATATGATTGTATCATAAAGAAGTATATGATTGCATCATCAAGAAGTATATGATTGTATCATCAAGAAGTATATGATTGTATCATCAAGAAGTATATAATTGTATCATCAAGAAATATATGATTGTATCATCAAGAAGTATATGATTGTATCATCAAGAAGTATATGACTGTATCATCAAGAAGTATACGATTGTATCATCAAGAAGTATATGATTGTATCATCAAGAAGTATATGATTGCATCATCAAGAAGTATATGATTGTATCATCAAGAAGTATATGATTGCATCATCAAGAAGTATATGATTGTATCATCAAGAAGTATATGATTGCATCATCAAGAAATATATGATTGTATCATCAAGAAGTATATGATTGTACCATCAAGAAGTATATGATTGTATCATTAAGAAATATATGATTGTATCATCAAGAAGTATATGATTGTACCATCAAGAAGTATATGACTGTATCATCAAGAAGTATATGATTGTATCATCAAGAAGTATATGATTGTATCATTAAGAAATATATGATTGTATCATCAAGAAGTATATGATTGTATCATCAAGAAATATATGATTGTATCATCAAGAAGTATATGATTGTATCATCAAGAAGTATATAATTGCATCATCAAGAAATGGTACTTTCAAGGAATTATTGTAGATAATAACATAGCTCAATAACAATGTAGGAACAAAGAAAAAAACCTTGTGGTACCACAGATATTATTGAAAACACAGAAGAGTGTTGTTAATCGAGGTTGGTCATAATACTGTGATTAAAACAGAAAGCATTAATAGCTTTGAAAATTGATCTGGAAATAAAGAAAGCTTATGGAGAAGACTAGCATTTAGGCTATCAAAGCTGTTTTTATGTCCAGAGAACAAACAATGCTTTACAGCTTCCATGAAACCCTTAATAATAACCCATGAAACTCTTCGTTCATTTATCATTAATCATCAATAATCATTAGAAACAAGTCAAACAATAAGAATGAAATAAAATCCATATTTATATTGACTTTTGAAATGCTATTAGACTCAACATTAAAAACAGTTAATTAAAGATTTAAAGACATCAATAATTGTAAAATAAATAAAAAATTTTCAAAAAATTGCACAAAAAAAAATTGTTTAAAAAACAGTATTTTTTAAATTGTATTTTTTAATCATTTCATACTTTAATTAGTAAGTCAAGTTTAAAAAAAAAACTTTTAAACAATTCTTTTTAAAAAAATAATTTATTCTTAATAATGACATTTTATTATGATTTTGTTATTTGTATTATTATCAATATTATTATTGTTATTATATGATTGTAAATTTGGAAAAAGGAAAATAAATATCTTGTTGTTGGTCAAATCAAATAAAATAGCAGTAATAAAGACAATAACTTTTAGAAAATAATTAGACTGTTTAACACAGAATAAATTGAAACAATGATGAAAAACAAATATTGTTAAATTAAAAGTATGGGAAGAATAATTTCTAAAGCTCTATCACTGGAAAAATATTATTTTTAAACTGATTAAAACAAAAAACAAAAAAAACAAAACAATAATAACACTAAGTTACCTGTCCCGATAATTCCATGTCAAATAATCCAGACCATGACTTAATGTTATTTACATGATTTGTAGTCCCTAATGAATAAAATATAATTGCAAATATCTGAACAAAAAACACTGCTCTTGAGAAAAAACTGAATTTTTATCAAATCAACATTTTTGTGACATTAAAGAGACAACTTAAAGTTTAAAATACCTTTTAATTAAAATAATTAGTTTGAAAAAAAAACTTTAGATTTTTGCACAAAAAACTAATAGGTAATAGCAGGTAGGATGAAAGATGTAAGTTTAATCAAAATTGGCTACATATCATATTCGTCAAAACATTAGATTTTTTTTCCTACATTTTTTGTTTTTTACACAACTTCTACATTTTCTTTTATGCTTTAGATTATATATTTCATTTGAAACTAAAATCCAATCACATCTATTACTAAGTTAAATAGTTTACGAAGTTAATTTTTCAAAATTTAACTCTTACTAATAACATAATGCACTTTAAAGCATATTTAAGCGAACAATAAAATTTCCTCGATGACTTCATACTGAAATAGAAATAAGGAGAAGTGTGAACTAATGGTTAAAATGTATACAAAAAAAATCTATATGTAAAAAAAAAAAAAATGTAAAATCATCAAAATGTTTGAATAAGTAACCTAAACAGTTTGCACAATGGCCTTACAAGGAATGTAGATATTAATGCTTTTGAAAGTAATGCACCTGGGCGTAATGGGCATCTTTATAAAACTAAGACAAAAGCATTATTAAGAAAACAAGTATAAATTTTATTGCATTTACTGCACAATCTCTGATGTAAAACACACCTGATTTTTTTTTAAAAGCTTGCTAGTTTTTACAGTTGATAAAAGTAATAAAAAATTTCACCTTTATCTATTTCTATAACCCCAAGTCATAGTAATAGGTACAAACAGAATATTCTAAAATTTTATTCTGCTCTAAGTTTCTTTGTAATTATAATAATTTAACTCAAAAATTGAATTGTTTAATATAAATATAAATAAATTTTAATAATATATTGTTTAATATAAATAATATGTTTAATGAGGTAATGTATTTAAAATAAAAAAAAAGTAAACAAGTTAGAAAACATGGCAGTTAATCTTTATTCTCATTATGAAAATAAATCTATTGTAGGAATACAAACCCTCCCTCTTTTTTAATTGATAATATTTATTTGACCTCCTTAACAATCATCAAGTAGCTCTGCAAACTATAATTAGCCCTGAAAACCCAACATTTCTCTGGAAGTATTGATTTTAATTTGTTTCTCTGCATAACAGTCATGCTCCTTAAAGTTCATTTTGAAAGTTTTAAAAGTTGAGAGAGGAGTAAAACAATGACTTATAAAAAAAAAGTTAGCCCCATTAATAGTGGTTTCCTGAACCTTGGAGAGATAAGCTTGTTTTAAAATAAGTTAATTTTAAAGAGATAAACATATTTAAAAACTATTTTTAAAATATACAAACAATAATAAAAAAAATTATTTTACTTCATAAACCTTGAAAACAAAAAAAATTTTACTTTTGATTTTCTTTTAGTAAATAATGCTGTAAATACGAGTAAACGGTTTTAAAAAGAGTCTTAATGAGCACATAATAATGGTCTATTTATTTTTTAAATATTTGTTTATCAATTTTTTCACAGACATCTTAATAAAATTTCAGACAAAGAAATTCTATTGTCTCTTTTATTTGTCACAAAAATGCATAATCAAGTAATTGTATTGTCGGTATCTCAAGAGTTTTTGTTCAAATTTTGGAATTATGCTTTAATCATTAGGTACTTCTTTAAAATACATAGATTTTTAAAACTTTAAAATATTTTAAAATATTTAGTTTTAATGATTTGACATGGAATTTTCTTAAAACATATTAACTAAGAACATTAACCAAAAATATTTGAAAGTTGTACCATAATTTAATTCAAACTATGTGAGTTACCTGAAAGTGTTACCTTGGCAGGTTCAATAATAAGAAAAAGACTTTAACTACTTTAAAAAAACAATAACTATTTTTAGAATTAAAACTTGATCTTTATTATCTTTACTTTTGAAACTTTTAATTACAAACAAATTACTATTTTATAGGCCATTTGTGAGTCAGTTAATTTGAGGTGTCAGACAATTTGAACTTATTTTAACTTACATAAATTAAACCTTACCTGAAGTTTATTTTCATCACATAAAATTTCTTGTTTCAATAACTTTTCATCTTTAAAAAGTTGAACATATCTATAATAATAGAAAAAGTTAAACATATCTATAATAATAAAAAAAGTTGAACATATCTATAATAATATAAAAAGTTAAACATATCTATAATAATAATAATAGAAAAAATTTTTACAACTCACATTAACACTATAACAACAATAAAAATATTAAATTGTTTTACAATATAACAACAATAAAATGTGTTTTGCACATAACAACAATAAAAATATTGTAAAAACAAACAAGAAAAAATACACAATAAAAAAAGCAACAACCACATTACAACTCACCCCTTCTAAAACAAAGTAGATTTTGAAAAAGCCTCTAAAAAAAATCTTATTTTATTTGTTGGTCCTTCTGGAAGTTTAAAACTATCAAAGTTAAAATCAGGGAAACTACCTTGTCTTATCAAAGTATTAACTTCAAATTGTCTTATCAAAGTACTAACTATTGAGAACAAAGCATACTGTTTACAATGAAGTTTTAATACTATTATACTGGTTTTTAAAACCATTTACAACAAAACATTAAGTTTTATTATAGCTTATTTCATACCATTTATGTTGGTTATTTTTATATACACTATAATGCTTATATATAATATATTATATATAATATATATAATGCTTTAATTTGTTAAATGCCAAAATGTGTGCTAAATATAAAAATGTGTGCTAAACGTAAAAAGAAAAATCTATAACAGCATCTAAAAGATGGTTAAAACAGTCAGGATGGTTACTTGATGATAATTTATATTTATTCCAAAAACTTTACTGTAACTCCCATAGAATGATCTCACCATCAATGCACTCTGAGTACATTTCAATTACGTTACTACCAATGTTATTAAACTAGAAATCATATGATCAAACAGAACATGTGTTTTGAAAAATTCAAAAGAAAATATTTTTTTGAATTAATATTATTTATCTTTATTTTATCTACTTTTTAAAATAAGCATTTATCATCAATCGCATGACTTTCCTACAAATTTTATGGGAAGCTAAACAAAATTTTTTTTTTTATACAACGGAGAACCAAATAAAATTAAGATTTTTATGATACACTCTTAAATAATAATAAACTTATAAAAAAGGCATTGATCACCTTATTATATATTCTGAATCTTTTTTCTTTTTATAAAATCAATTTTTAGTAAAAAAATATTTATATATATTGACACTTAACAAATTTACATACAGCTTTTTATTAATTAAAGCAATAAATATTGTTTTATGGAAATAATTCAAGACAGATGATAATTAAAATTGTCAATGTGTTGCAGCTCGTGTTTAAAAACATATATTTAATATTTCCAATTTATATGTCATATTTGGCAAATATATAATATATATAATGCTTTAATTTATATGTCATATTTGGCAAATATATAATATATATAATGCTTTAATTTGTTAAATGCCAAAATGTGTGCTAAATATAAAAATGTGTGCTAAACGTAAAAAGAAAAATCTATAACAGCATCTAAAAGATGGTTAAAACAGTCAGGATGGTTACTTGATGATAATTTATATTTATTCCAAAAACTTTACTGTAACTCCCATAGAATGATCTCACCATCAATGCACTCTGAGTACATTTCAATTACGTTACTACCAATGTTATTAAACTAGAAATCATATGATCAAACAGAACATGTGTTTTGAAAAATTCAAAAGAAAATATTTTTTTGAATTAATATTATTTATCTTTATTTTATCTACTTTTTAAAATAAGCATTTATCATCAATCGCATGACTTTCCTACAAATTTTATGGGAAGCTAAACAAAATTTTTTTTTTTATACAACGGAGAACCAAATAAAATTAAGATTTTTATGATACACTCTTAAATAATAATAAACTTATAAAAAAGGCATTGATCACCTTATTATATATTCTGAATCTTTTTTCTTTTTATAAAATCAATTTTTAGTAAAAAAATATTTATATATATTGACACTTAACAAATTTACATACAGCTTTTTATTAATTAAAGCAATAAATATTGTTTTATGGAAATAATTCAAGACAGATGATAATTAAAATTGTCAATGTGTTGCAGCTCGTGTTTAAAAACATATATTTAATATTTCCAATTTATATGTCATATTTGGCAAATATTTACATTAAAAACCCTCTTTTAACATAAATCAAAAAAACTACCAAAATTGACAATAAAAAGTTTTTCATTAAAAGATTTCAACTTTAAAATTGACTCGATAATGCTATGCTTTTTTGCGATCTTGACAAATACTTGTTCAATTTTAAAAATAAAAGAAAATAAGCAATTTTACAGAATAAATTTCACTAAATATGTTCTCACATGATTTAATAAGAAATTCAAGGATATTTGTACCTGATAAAAAGTTTAGCAAATAAATATTGTTAATCAAGCTTTTATAACATTAAATAATACAAAATAATTTTTTTAACAGAATCTTAATAAGGATAGTAATCATTTAATAACAATAAATATAACACAGAAACAATTTATAGTAATAGAAAAGCCTAAATTTTTATTATTTACCAGAGAAGGTAAATTTCTCTTTTCTTTTTATTTCTTTTTTTCAAACATAGCCATAGTTTATCCATAGTCATGTATGTTAATTTGTAAAACACAATTGACACAATTTGTGAGTTAAAAACATTTTAGAGGTTGTTGAAATCAACTTACAAGCATTTCCTTAAAAGATTTTAAAAGAATATTTTGGACACCGAGTTAAGGCGCAAATTAAGTGATCCTGAATTAAATCTGGAAATATTTCTGGTCTTCAAATTCTCAGTTTATTAAAAAACATGAACATTTTTTAAATGAAAGATTCAATTTATCATTATTATAAATAAAATAAGTTATTAAAAAAAAGTTACTAAGGGTGCAAAAAATGTGCACAGTAATTTTAAAATTAACTAATAAAAAATTATACTAAAGCTATTTGTCCATTGTACAAAACAACAAAATCTGAATATTTTTAGTGGTAAACTTTAAAAAATTATTAAAAAATTTAAATGTTTTTTTTTTTAAAAAGTTTAATTCACCTATCCAAGGCAATGAAGGCCACAACAATTAAGGAAGCTGCTTTAGTTGTGGTTACAACCCTCTCTCAACTCCTTAACTCCAAAACATGAACCTCGTCACTGCGCAGAGAAACAAGTTGAGCGCAGTACTACCAGGAACATGGCGGGGATTTAACTCAAAACTTCTTGCTTATGAGGTGAGCGCTCTGACACTACACTACTACCGCACTAAATTAGACACTATTTATATTAAAATCTTTATTAATCTCAATTTCTGTAGGTGCCCCTAAAAAAATTTTTTTATTGAAAAATTTTTTTAATCCAATATTATATTGTTATATAGAACACATTCAAGGGGTGCCAGCAGGTATTTTCAAAAAAAGTTGTTTTTAGAGTCACCCTAATTTGCACCCATTAGAATTCTGAACTATGGATCAGATGATTCATAGTTCAGAATTATGAGATTATCACAGTTTCGTAAATTTACTATGCTATTATATGTGGAAATGTGGCTTATGTGTAAAAACACAATTAACGCACCAAGCAGAGTAATTTCACTGATTTAGTTGAGCGAAAGTCAAGAAAAACCCTAAATTTTTTTTGGATATTTAAACAAAGATAGTGGTTGCTGCAATTCCTAATGTTTTGGAAAGCTAACACAAATTTTTAACACATGTTTGAGAATATTAAATCATTGCAATATGTAAATTGGCAAAAATTTAAAATGCAGTAGTGGTGTAGTGGTAGAGCACTTCCTTCCAAAGCAAGAAATTTCAAGTTCAATTTCCACAACTTCCCTGGAAGTACTTGGCTCAACTTGTTTCTCTGAGCAGCAGCCTTGTTTTTCAAGCTTTATGTTTTAAAGTTGTAGAATTAAGAGAGAGTTTTAACCACAATAAAGTAGCCTCCTTGACTGAAGTGGCCTTGGCTTTAGGAAGATAAAGTTTATTTGGTTTTAGTATACAGAAAACTACATATAAAACTACTTAAAAAGTAGTTTATTTGGGAAAATAGTAAGGATATAAAACTTTAAAATATTTTTAGTTCTTAATGTCATAATTTTAGAAAAAAAAAACACTTAAAAAAAGGGCGGCTGTGGTTAAAGATGAAATTTTTCAGATTTTTTATTGGGTTTTAAACAAAACTAAAAATGAAAATAAAAATTAAATTTTTAATTCAACTAAAATTAGTAGGTAACTGATTAGTTTGCAAATATTATTATCAATATTAGTACTTGATATTATTAATCAAAAGCATAAGCTTACATATTGTTAAATATGCATTGAACTGATTGTGTTGGTAATCTTACAGCAACTGAACGTGATTTTAAAAGTGTTTTAGCTTTTACAAAAACTAAAATACTTTTTCATTAAAAAATACAGTCACATATCCATTTAATTAGCACAATCTATAATACATTTGTAATAAAATATCACAGTTAAATATCCATTTAATCACCACAATGTAAATCAGTTTTTTGAAAACAAGGAAAAAGATTATTGGAAATATCATTTTTATTTTTTTTATTTTTAAAGCATGATTTCATAACTATTATAAGGAGCAAACAGCCTGGTTTAGTTTGTTATGTAAACAAAAATTTGTCTAACAGTCCAACAAATAGCTCACAAACAATGATGACAACAAACAAACCAACAAATAGCTGGATTAATGGGCCATAATTTTTTAACATTTTCAAACATATACAAATTGCTGATTTTAAAAGAGCACCTAATTATAACTTTTAATAATTTACAATATATTCCATCAAATATTGCTTTGAAAATGAAATAATAGTTTCATATTTTACTACACACTTTTCTTTTAGTATAACAATTATCGTTTCTTTCAAACAAAGTTATTTTAAAATCTTAGAATTATTATTGCATGTATGCAATCCAGGGTCAGAGTTGTGGTCAAATTATCAAAGCAATCTAATGAGAAAAATGTATATCAAAATCATGGAGATTTTGAAAAGTAATCTTGAAAAAAATTTCTCAGAACATGTGATCTCACATCAATTATATGTACCATTAGTAAACGACTGGGGTTGATATTTGACCGGGGCCGGGTTTGATAAAATATAGCCGGGGCCGAGTTTGTGACCGAGGTTGCATAAACATTTATACATCCTGAAGTATAATTTTTTTATCCAAAATTCATGTTATATTTTGTATATATATGCATATACAAACATCATTATGATCAACATGATTATCATCATCATCATCATCATCATCATCATCATCATCATCATCATCATCATCATCATCATCATCATCATCATCATCATCATCATCATCATCATCATCATCATTATTATCATCATCATCTTCTCTTTTGGCAAATACTACACCATATAAATACTAAAATTTATATAAATATGAAAGAATATTGTATGCCAGATCTAAATAAATAGCAAACATATGTTTATATCCATAATATGTATGCATAAAGCCTATCTCAGAGGCTTTTATTCCTTCTGGACTAAAAGTTTGGAAGCTTTTATTCTTACTCTTTAAATCAAACCTCATTCTACTCCATATTTTTTTCACTATCTTGAGCAGTTGCTTTATTATTCATTTATTTTATCTTTTTTACAAGAACATCTCTCTTAAGAACAAATGTCATTTTATTATTCAAAGAAGCCAATGAAAAAAGGTCCTGTCTGATGTTAAGTTCTGTTATTCTCAGTTTACTAAATCTTGTAACTTATGTCTTATATCACAAGGTATCTTGTGGTACCCTCAAATCTTTGCTCCTGTATTATTTCTTATCTACAATATTAATCTGATTTCTCTTCTGTAACAGCCTAAGGCTTGCTGTGGCTTATGGATTTAAATTTTAGAATTACAACCCACAATTTGTTTTTTTTAGACAAAATAACTCATTTATTTAAGCAAAAAAATATTGCAATAATGCTGGTATTCATGTTGATAAATAACAATCCTCTTACTCTCAGGCAATGTCTAAAAGCACATTGTAAATGTAATGCAGTTGTGGTGTAGTGGTAGAGCGCTCGTGCCATAAGTGAGAAGTACTGAGTTTAATCCCCACCATGTCCCTGGTAGTACCGTGCTTGTTTCTCTGCACAGCGGCCTTGGTTGTCAAGGTTCGTGTTTCAGAGTTATATAGTTGAGAGAGGGTTATAACCACAATTAAGTAACCTCCTCGTCTGTAGTGGCGTTTTCAGCTTTTAGGAGGTAAATTAACATTAAAAGATAATAATAAATTAGACCTGCTTTATCTGCAAAGCTTGGGTCATTCTCCCATTGTTGTAAGGTTGCATCTCTTCCTTTTTTCTACAAATACAATCATAGTCAATGCTTAAACAAGCTATTATCTCTACTACGATAAACCAAAACTTATTCTTGCTTGTTTCTTATTCATCAAGTTGCACCCTTTTACTGTATCTGTCTCTTCATGCTATAAAAGCTTTTAATAGTCCAGTTTTTTTCCTTGCACATCCAAAAAATCTTATAACTATTAATCATCGCCATATTTTTCTTTTATATACAACATACAACTTTTCGTTTCTTCAGTTAACAATTTCCTAGTATTTTTACTTATTCTCTATTTTAAAGTAACTCATGACTTAATAGTGGTTGCTTGCAATCTTGTTGGAAGTAAATTAGAGTTTGAAAATATATAAATATATACCAGTATTTAATAAATAGTAAATGTAAGCATAAAGTTATAAAATATAAAGTTTAAATTTTCAAGGGGTTGATAGCCCTGGCTATTAACCCCTTGCTAAATTTTACAGTTTAGCCAGGGCCGGGTTTGAAAAAAGTCTCATTTTTAGCTGGGGCCGGGGTCCTGTTCACCTACTATGTACCATCTAAATTGCCTGTAGAAATTCTTTGTAGAAAATTTGCTATTATAGTTCTTATAATTATTATATTATTGTTGAATACATTTAGATGCATTCAAAAATGCTACAGTCAATACACATAAATTCATATTTCTAAATAGTTAAGAATCGTCAGAATAAAGTTAAAATTCAATGTAAAACTTAAAAATTTTAAAAATTTACCAAGGAAATAAAAAGTGAATAGTAATGTATTAGAAAACTCATACTTTGATAGCAAGATACCAAATCTTTCACATTCATCCTCATCATAAAACCAAATGCCAGAAATTTCATCTAAAAGAATTTTGAAATAAAATTATGTGAAAGTTTCATAATAACAAACATACCCAAAATTATTATTCTGTAACAAATCATATTTATAATCTTTCTAATTTGACAATGAAAATTAAAACTATAAACAAAATAGGTTAGAAAAGAATAGAATTGTACTAATAAAAAGTAGTTTGTAATAGTCTCATTTTTTTTCACTTTTTAAATTAAAAAGTAAAAAAATAGTAATAAAAAGTCGAAGTAGTAATGTCAGAAAACAACAGGTTATAGAATCTTTATACCTTTGAAAAAAAAAAGAGGAAAAAACCACACCATCAGAATAACAAAAATTTGAATAACAAAACACTTCAAAAATTTGAATAACAAAACAGAATAACAAAAAACTTCAGAATAACAAAAAATTGTTAGTCTTGTCAAGGAAACAACTGCAATGTATGTGAAACATTGTGAGTCATAATCTGTGAATCAAAACATTTTTTTTTCTACTATTAAAAATAGATGGTTCTGTCTCAATAAGCACTCATTTATTCAGTAGCTAAAACTTAAAAATATGTCGCTGTTAGAAGTTAAGGAATTTATCACTAGATATTTAAAAATACTTCTTATGAACAAACCAACAGTCGTGGTGTAGTGGTTACAGTTCTGACTTCAGAACTGGAGGCTGGGGCAGGGGTTAGGTTTTAAACCGGAGCTGCATAAACATTTATAGATCTAAAAGTATATTTTTTAAATTCAAAAATCATGTTAAATTTTGCATATATGTTAAATGTTAAATATGCATATATAAACATGCATGTTAAATATGCATATTTAAACATCATTATGATCAACATGATCATCATAATCATCATTACCATCATGATCATGATCATCTGATCATCTTCTCTTTTGACAATACTACACCATATAAATACTTAAGTTTATATAAATATGTAAGAATATTGTAGCATATAAATAAACAAAAAACATGTTTATTTCCATAATATGTATGCATTAGGGTTGAGCTTTTACCAAAAATCGGTAAAATTGTTTTACCGATTTACCGGTAAAATGATGTTGATAAATTTCGGCAAATATTGTTTTTTTAAAAACGTTGAAGGATGCTTGAAAATGTTTAAGAATGCTTGAAATGGCTCAACCAATAAATTAAAAATTTAATTAAAAATTTAATTTTCATTTTCCTGTCAACAAAGCTGTTGTTTGTTATGCTTGAAAAGTGATTTTGTTGGTTTAGTTTTGTCTAAACACTTTAAGAAAAACGTTTTTACTTTCTTGTGACTTATTTATCAATCAATGTATTTTGGAAAACGATATTACATCCACGGTCATTTACAAATAGTTGTAAAACTAATATTAAGTAAATACCTATAAGTTGATATAAAAAATATTTTTTAACACAAATAATAATAAAAATGATGAACAATGAATTAATAATAATGATAACACTAAATCATAAAAAATAATATATTGAGTATAATATTTATAAACTTACACTAAATAAAACCAATTAACTAAAATAAACAGAAAGAATTAAATAGTTTTAAATACTTAACATATATAAAAAGTAAAATAAAGAATAAGTACATCCGAGGAGATTTTTTAGATACAAAAAATTATAATAAACAACAAAAAAAACAAGCAAAAAAAAATAAAGAAAAACTAGACTGAATATAAAAAATAAAAATAATAATACTAACAACTCTAATCAATACTACTAGAATACAACCGTTACAATAATAATCCAAAAAACTTAAAATAAAGACATCACACTCTAATATAAAATAATTAAAATCTCCAACTAACAGATAAAAATAGATTAGGTGGGTAAAAATGTTTAGGAAAAGTCAACAAACGAGAAAATCAGGAACATTAAAACACAATACAAACACACACACACACACACACAAAACAAAACATATATCATAATATTAAAAAACATAAAAATAGGGACAAAATCACAGAAAAAAATAAAATTACACAACATTTAAACATAGAAATAAATTTTAAAAAGTATATATTTTTGTTACATCTTCGACTTTTCGAATATATAGACGTTCCATATTTTTCTTAACTTTGTTTAGCGTGTAACTTCTTTTTTTTCTTCATACATTTTAATTTAAAGATATCTTTTTGTTGTATTTGATTGACATTTTTTTTTCTTTTTTTTCTTTTGGCTTAATTTTGTTAATGCTTTCATTTATTCTTTAATATATATACATTTTTCTTTTTTACTTTTAATAGTTTTTGTTTTTTTCTAGATGATTCTTTTTTCTTTCTTTTACACCGTTACAAAAAAGTGACCGCCATTTGCGATGTCATTGCAAAGTCTTCATCATTCATACTTATTGTGGTTTTTATCACTAAATTTGATTTGCGTTTTGGCAAAATGTCGGACGCTTGGAAACACTACACCTTAAACAAAGGGAAAACAGTTACTTTCAAAATTTGTGGAAATACAAGTCAATACACAAGTTCCACAACTGGAATGTGGTATCACTTAGACAAGAAACATGGAATCAAAAAGGAAACACAGGAAAAAGTGACACCAAAAGCTGCATCACAATCAAAAAGGCCTAAGATTTCAACTTTTTTTCAAAAGCAATCAATTGAAGAAGTGATTTCAAGACTTACAGCACTGGATGGATTTAGTTTCAATGCCATTGTTAACAGCTCTTTCATTCGATCTGCAATGTCTGAAAAAGGTTATGATTTCCCAAAAAATCACAAACAAGCAATCCAGTCAGTTAAAAAGTTTGCAACTGGCGTAAGGAATGACTTTAAAAACACTTTCAATTTTTTAGTGACAATGGGAAAACGCTTTTCAATTACACTGGATGAGTACACTTCTTTGAAAAATCGAAGGTACATGAATATTAATGAAGGTACATGAATATTCATCAAAAAAACAATCACTGGAATCTGGGCTTGACTCGAATTTCCGGATCTCTGCCGGCTGAAAAAGCTACAGCTGTTGTCACTGAAAAAGTGGCAGAATTTGGGTTGAAATTAGGTGACAGCATTGTCTGCTCAGTTACTGACGGAGCTTCCATGATGGTTAAGTTCGGAAAACTGGTTCCAACCGAGCATCAAACTTGTTATACCCACGGAATGCACTTGGCCGTTCAAGAAGTGCTGTACGAGAAGCCTTCTCAACAAATCCAACAAAACTCATTTGAAGAAACAAG
The DNA here is from genome assembly GCF_038396675.1 of Hydra vulgaris. NCBI lineage: Eukaryota > Metazoa > Cnidaria > Hydrozoa > Anthoathecata > Hydridae > Hydra > Hydra vulgaris. Next base: position 5,954,503 of record NC_088926.1, on the reverse strand, counting down.
CGATGACAACGAAGTCAGCAGTGACGAATCTGAATCTGACACCGAAGTCAGTTTTCTTGGTTCCGCCATGGATGAAAACATTCCCATTCCGAAAGTGAAAGTTTACTTGCAATCTGTCATCACAAAAGTCAGAAAAATTGTCAAGTTATTTCGAAAATCGCCCGTCAAAAATGACGTCCTTCAAGAAGAAATTAAGAAAGAGCACGGAAAAGAGGTTTCACTTATCCTTGACTGCAGAACAAGATGGAACAGTCTGCTGTCAATGATTCAACAGTTCCTCAAAGTCAAACATTCAATCAGAAAAGTATTGAAGGACATTTCTCCACATTTGATTTGCAGTGATGATGAAGAAGACATTTTATCCGACATTGTTGCTGCTCTTGAACCAGTCAAATTAGCAGCAGAAGCACTTTGCCAACAAAATGCAACTCTTCTTAGTGCTGAAGGAATTTTCAAGTTTCTTGTGAACAGGCTGAAACAACAAGATTCACCTCTTTGCATTGCAATGAAGAGTGCAATTTTGAGACGTTTTGAAAAGAGAAGGCAGAGCAATCTTGTAAGCTTGTACAGATATCTTTTCAATCCAGAATGCTTGTCCGACATTGAAGAGCATAAAGTTTTCAATATGCCTCCGAAGTCTGTACTTCAAAAGACCGCCAAAAACTTGCTGTCCAGGCTTTTTCCAACAAATCCAGATGACCTGGAGTTTATTCAAGAAGTGCATGGCTCAGAAACTCTTGACGAAAATCTACTTTCTCTTGAAGAGGAACTCGAGGAAGCAATTCAGCATTTGGCCAAAAAACAGCGATACAATTCAAACAACGAATTCAAGGCCATTTCAAAAGAAATGTTGGTCTATGAAGCGACCGGAAAGAGAACTGCAAACCTTGAACTTTTGTTCAATGCACTAGAAACCATCCCACCAACAAGTGTCGAATCTGAGCGAGCCTTTTCTGCCGCTGGATTATTTGTGACAAAAATTCGATGCAGAATGAGTGACAACTTACTTGATCCACTTTGTTTTCTCAAAGCTCATTTTTTATCCAAAAATAAATCTCAAAACTAATATTAATGTGTTTTATTTACTTATTACTGCATTTTATGGTCTTCTGTTTATGCCTTTTTATTTTTTACCGATTTTACCGGTAAATTTTGATTTTTTTACCGTTTTACCGGTAAATTCAAAAGTCGGTAAAAGCTCAACCCTAGTATGCATAAGATATTGCTAGCATATAGATAAGCAAAAAACATGTTTATATCCATAATATGTATGCATAAAGAACTTAGTATCTCGGAAGCTTTTATTCCTTCTAGAATAAAAGCTTCTGAAATAGAAGTTTGCCAGCTTTTATTCCTTCTCTTCAATTGTCAATTCAAAAGTCAAGCCTCATTCAATTCAACATTTTTCACCATCATTGCTTTAATAAACTTTAATCATTTATTTCATCTTTTTTATAAGAACATCTCTCTTAAGAACAAATGTCCTTTTCTTATTCCAAGAAGACAATGTAAAAAGGTCCCGTCTGATGTTAAGCGCTGTTATTTTCAGTTTACTATATCTTCTATCTTATCTCAGATGTTAGGTTCTAGAGACTTTTGGTTAATCTTCAACAGTGTCATTAACTAATGTAAGTTTAACATTTATTTTCTAATTCATGGGTCTGATCTCTTTACTTGTTCCCAGAATAAAGCAGAGTTATTTGCAAAGAAATCTTACTCTAATTTGACTCTTGAATCTAATTGCCCTACTCATCCTCCCAGTTAAACAGATTAACTCATTGTTAAACATCCAAATCACTCTGGCTTCCAATGCTAAAGTTAATTCTCAATTAAACAATTCTAGAGTTTGTGCTCCAGACAAGATTTCCATCATAGCCTTAAAAAAGTGTTTTCTAAAACTCTATTCAATTTTTGCTAAATTTTTAAAAAGTGCTAAATAAGTGATTCCAATTTTTTAAAACTCTAGAAAACACTTCGACCTCTCCAACTATCCTACAATTAGTCTTCACTTCACTATTATTAGCTTCTTTATGTTAAGGTTTTAAGATTAATTTATTTATTTCTAACTGCAGTATTAAGGTTATTCTTGAAGGCCTACACTATTTTTTATTTCAAGTAACTTTAAGGGTACCACAAGGTTCTATCTTTGCTCCTGAATTGTTTCTTATCTGCTAACTAATCTTCATGAAAATTTTACATCTAAAGTGGCTCTATTTGCTGACAACTTTATACTCTTGTCTTGACAAAAAATCTTTACTTTTTGATTGCTTCGAACAAGCAGCTGATTTTTAATCTGATTTCTCTTCTGTAACATCCTAAGGCTTGCTGTGGCTTATGGATTTAAATTTTAGATTTAAAACCCACAATTTGTTTTTGTTAGACAAAATAACTCATTTATTCATGCAAAAAAATATTTTAAAATGTTGGCATTATTATATTGATGAATAACAACCTTCTTACTCTCAGACAAAGTCTATAAGCACATTGTAAATAAAATTAAACCTGCATTGTCTGCCAAGCCTGAGCTATTCTTCCATTGTTGTAAGGTTGCATTTCTTTCTTTTTTTCTACAAATACAATCATGGTCAATGCTCAAACAGACTATCATCTTTATACCGATAAACTAAAACTCATTCTTACCTATAAAAATATTTCTTTCATGCTATAAAAACTTTTATTAATCCAGTTTTTTTCCTCGCACATCAAAAAAACCTTATAACTCTTACCTATCTTTATGTTTTCCTTTTTGTATACAACTTACAACTTTTTAAGTCTTCAGTTAAACATTACCTAGTATTTTAACTTGTTCTCTATTTAAAGAAACTCATTACTTAATAGTGGTTGCTTGCAATCTTGTTGGAAGTAAATTAGAGTTCAAAAATATATAAATATATGCCAATATTTAATAAATAGTAAATGTAAGCATAAAATTATAATATATAAAATATATAAATTTTTTTCTAGCCCTATCTATCAACCCCTGCTAAATCTTATAATTTTGCCTGGGCCATAGGCGGGTTTGCAAAAAGTCTCTTTTTAGACAGGGCCCTGGTCACTCACTACCTGTGATAAGACTGTAAAGATTTCTTTAAGCACCCAAACAATTGAAAAAAAAATGAAAAAAATGAAAAAAATGAAATTACAAATTTTTTTTGAGATAACTATAAGGACAGTGCAGAAATAAATCTGGTTGTCTATAGTGAAACACAACCCTATTGTAGCTACTTACTTCAACCATAAATCATTTATATAGTCACTACAACAATTACAACTGATGATGCTGAGCAGTTTATTAAGACAGTAAAAGGCTTCACAGTGCTGCCAAACAAGGTTCAAATAAACTCTGATTTTTCAACATTAATAACAATAGATGAACAACAAAAAGATTATTGAAGAAATAAATTAACAGTGGAAACTGTTTTCATTTTTTGACAAAAAAAATGTTGAATATTTGAAATTATGGATTTTTTAAATTACATTAATTATTAAAAAATAATTTATATACATTCCAAGTTTAAGTAAGTGATGTTAACACCAAGTTCCAGTAAGTGATGTTAACACCAAATTCCAAGTTTAAGTAAGTGATGTTAAGTAAGTGATGTTAAGTAAATGATGAGAACACTGATGATTAAATTGCCTTTGTTAAGTAGCTTTGCAATAAGCTTTACTTCACTTTTGTGAATACTGTTTCTTTTAATTGCTTCTAAGAGAACATACCATTAACTTAAGGCTGTTTGTCCTTTACATTTTTGTAGTGATGGCCTATTTAACAATTTTCCAAGTGAAAATTCTGGAACACTGAACTAGTGAATTACAAGACATTCTAACTTTATGCCAAGATGATCCTGCAATAACATTTTTTATTTTAAAATAATTAACTAAAACATGTTTATTATGAACATTTATATGCATGGATTATTCCATATAAAATCAACTAGTTTCTAGAAAGTGCCCCAGAGTACAATCTCAGATTTGCTTCAACCTTTGACCACCCACAGATTTATCAAAAAAACACAACCCTGAAAATTTTAGCTTGATTGGCTAAATTGTTCAAAAGTTATAATTGAATCAATACTGACCAAAATTAGAAAAGTTTTAGTATCTGGAGCTTACAGTAGATTTTTTTGATTTTTGACAGACATAACTTTTTAAATAAAATTGATGATTACCTGAAAATTTGTACAGTAATCGTTTTTCAACCAAATAATCTATTTTAGCAGGTATTTTCAACTGATTTTAAACAGTTTTTGAGTTATTATACCCCAAAGTCGCTAAAAATTGCAATATAAAAAATTTTGGAAACTTAAATGTGCAACAGTTCAATACCTACAGATAGGCAGTGCAAATATTTTGTTACTTTTGTGTATGAAATTATGCATTAAAAGTTAGTTAAACACTTGCAGCAGCCTGTTAAAATATCAATTTTGAAAAATTTGATAAATTACATTCACTTCGCAGGCATAGAAAATATCTTAAACAGTTGAAATAAACTAAGAAACTTTTTACTGTGTAAGTTCTTTATATAAGAAATCACCAAAAAAAATTAAAGACCTACACTTTTTGACACAATTGTAGCCCTATGACATAGGTGTATATTTTTAACTTTTCCCCGAATGATTATACTCAGTTTTCCCTTAAATAATATAATCAGTGTCTAAATTCAATTTACTTGATATGATTTTGGAATATGTATTTAATTTTATGCATATAATTTACGCATGAATATAATTTGAGTGTAAAACACTTTGTTTGCATTATGAGTTGCTGGTAAAATCTAAGTCTAAAGTTATAAGAATCGTATTGGATATATATATGATAATATCGATTTATTATAATTATCGATTTATTAGACAAACCTTTTAGATGCAAAAAAAAAAAAAAAAATAGTAAAAATAAGTTTGAAAGTTAAAATAAGTTTGAAGGAAGGAAAGTTGAAGAAAAGAAGTAGAAAAAGTTAACTAATTAACTGTTAACTAATTTTGAAAACTTATTTGGAAAATGTGCTTGAAAAAGAATAACTTAGATTCTGACAATCAGATCACATACAACTATTAACTGACCAAACTGCATATGTCACAGTCCAAGCAAACATAATTGAGTTTATCAAAACTCTAGGTGAAACTTTGTATGACCTTTTTCAGCACCACTTTATCAAAGAAGCAGAAGGCAAATATAATATTAAATCAACAAACCTGTCTTATTTTCATGGATTTTGCAGAGAACTATATTTTCTTGTGAAAGATGCTGTATAAGGGTTTTACTGGCATACTGATCAAGGTACCTTGCATCCATTTGCTGTCTAGTGCAATGATCAAAAAGAACAATTCAAAGGTGAATGCTGTTGTATAATTTCTGACCATCTTTGCCATGAAGAAATATTTTTTTATTGTTTACTCACAAAGTTATTCCCTATGGTCGAAATCAAACTACCCACAATCAAGTGAAATACTTTAGTGATTGTGCTGTATCACAATACAAAAATTACAAATGTCTGTTAAACGTAATGTACCATCTTGAAGATCACAATATAAATGAGCATGACTTCTTTACTATGTTCCATGGCAAAAACCTATGCAATAAAATATGAGAAACTATAAAAAAAAAGCAGCAAAAGCGAGTCTACAAGCAGCTATTACAAATCAGATTTTTGCACCACACAAACTGTTTACATAGGTGTTAGCATATATTATCAAGTAATGATATTTATAACCATAAAACTCATTTTAATCTTCATAAACAATATATGAAGATATGAGCACAGTCCCAAACATGGCAGTTATGTTCCAGGTGGAGAGAAATAATTTTTACAGAGAATCTCTAGCAAATGTGTTTAATATACCTATTTGCTGAATAATGTCAACTTGGTACAAAAAGACCCTTTAAACACTAAACCCTGTAAATACATTGCATGCTTTTACAACAATGAATAGTATATAGGGTTTGTGCTTGTGATTTGTAATGAAAACCAAGATGTTAATGAGAAGTTCATGCAAATAAATTTAAAAAGAACTAATGATGCACAATCATGTCAGTTTTTGTCTATTTGAGAAAGTAAAATGTCAAATTAGAGCTCCATATATTAAAGGTAAAAGTGTTTGTGACTACAATCTTGCTAATAATAATTATGACAGTATAATGAGCTATCTTGCTAATAATAATTATGATGGTATTATGACCATTACCAGAGATAATGAAATTAGTGTACTTGTGTTTTTTATGTGTATATACACTTTTTCTTCCAGCATTGTTTTATTTTTTATTTTTATTTTTTTGCAATATAATATAACTCAAGTTATTTTTTAGGTCTCCTTTTAAACTAAAAAAGCATCACACTTAAAAGGCTATAATTATGTCGCAAGATAGAGTATAGGTCTTTAAAATTTTTGGTGATTGCCTATATAAAGAACCTACACAGCAACACATATAAATATATATATATATATATATATATATATATATATATATATATATATATATATATATATATATATATATATATATATATATATATATATATGTATATATATATATATATATATATATATATATATATATATATATATATATATATATATATATATATATTGATATTTCCAATATATAAATATTATAATAAATAAATATTATAATATATATCCAATATAACTCTTATAATTTTAGATTTAGATTTTAAAACCAACTCTTAATGCAATTAAAGTGTTTTACACTCAAATTATATTCATGTGTAAATTATACGCATATAATTAAATACATATTCCAAAATCATATCAAAAAAATTGAGTTAAGACACTGATTATATCATTTAACTAGATTTTAATGCATAATTTTGCTTTTAACTGCAGGTGGTTACCCTAAGTGCACAAAAGTAACAAAATATTTGCACGGCCTATCTGTAGGTATTGAACTTTAGCAAAATAAAATTTCCAAATTTTTTTATATATTGCAATTTTTAGCGACTTTGGTATACATTTACTCAAAAACTGTTTAAAAACATCTGCAAAAA
>NC_088926.1:5882500-5942500 GCF_038396675.1 Hydra vulgaris | reverse complement strand
CTTTAATTTTCTTAAACAACAAATCAATTGTCTCATCCAATTTTTTAATTTCTTCTTTCTTCTCTTACTTTCCTTCCAGAATAACTATAGCTTCGATAGTATATGTACGATTTTTTGCATCACTAGCAGCTTTCACAAGAAGTGCTTCTGAATCGCTTCATAGTGCTTTTTCTACTTTTTCCAGAATAATCTTTTTAGATTGTTAGTCTTTTATGTCTTTAGCAATTAAGTCACTTATATCTGATTTTATAAATAGTTTTTTGGAGTGAAATCCAACTTGCACAAGCTGTTAGCTTACATTGATTTAAAACATCAGCTTAAATGAATTTTGAAGCTAACTCTTTCAAAAGTTGATAAAGGTTGTCATACAAAAATGGTATCATAGGTTAAGAATTCTGATAAATGGTTAAAAAACGCGGTAGTGGTAGAGCGCTCGCAACATAAGCGAGAAGTTTCGAGTTCGATCCCCACCACACCCCTCAACTTGTTCCTCCGCGCAGCAGCCTTGTTCACTGAGGTTCATGTTTCGGAGTTATAGAGTTGAGAGAGGGTTGTAACCATAAAAAGTAGCCTCCTTGACTGAACTGGCCCTCTCGGCTTTGGGGAGGTAAATAATTAAAAAAAAAAAAAGTGTTGCACACTATTTGCTACGTGAGCAAAGAAATGGAATTTAGCCAAAATTAAAGGATCCTTATAGCAGATAAAACAATTTGGTAACTCTTGCACAAAAGCTGCTTTTTCATGGGTAGAGATTCACAAAACATGCATATTTTACAAATGTTCTTCTAAATACTAATAGCTCTTAGGGCCACGTTTTCATCCTCAATCCATCATGTACCACAGAAAGTAAAAGGAAAGTGATTACTTCCAGTCACTTTAAAAAAGTCAGCACATCTGGCAGGAGAATCATGAAGAATTTTATAAAGAGCTTTCAAAGTTTTTTCAACACCCCATTCTAATTAGTTTTCCCCAGTTTTTAATGACGGATGAATTGAACAAAGACCACAAGATTAAAAAAATTTAAATTTAGTTTTGAAGGAATGTATAATAGTAAAACATTGAACGTGAAATTTAGTTTTAAATAAATGTAAAATAGTTTTGCAATTTTTATTTAAGACTTTTTCTAATCATCTGCCAACTAATTGATTAAGTAAAATAAAAGTCTCTATCATAGACTATTATTATATCTCCATCATATTATATTATATATATATGACTATTATAAGCGAAAATTATAAATAATTCAAAACTTTTTTCTCTTCTAAAAAGGGAGAAGTGTTTTGTTTAAGGGAACTTTTTTCACAAACATATTATTTGTTTCTTATTAATTCAATATCGTGTAAAGTTCTTTTGACATAATATGTTTTAGAACATAAATTTACAAATATCTAATTGGTAACTGATGAAAGCTATCTATAAGTTGTATATAATCTTTATTAAAAATAATACATTAAATACGTAAAAATTAAAATAAATAAATAAATTGAGATAACAAAACAAAAGATTATGTTAAGTATAAGATTGTTTTACAAAATAAATAATAAGGAAATATAATCTTTTTCAAACACCGAATTTAGATTCAATTAATAATTTTTATCAAAATAGTTTAAATAATTTTTAGCGAGGTTTAAAATTAAATTTAATTACAATCAGATACTTTAAAAAACTTTCAAAATTTAAATAGTTTTTAGGCACCTGTAACATATATAATCTTATTAATTACAAAACATTAAAAACAAAGGCTTTTAAAGGGCTTTATCTGAAAGTATAAAACTGAATGTTATCAATAGTTTACAATATTACTTTTATTAATGCAAATTATTTCTATTTTACACTTAGCCCTACAATGAAAAATGACTAGAATATGGAAGAAACTGCTGAATGTGAAAATTTTTATAAAAAAAAGCAACAGGCAACTCAAAAAATTGGCAGAAGACCTGGCAGTTGCCCTAAACATAATTTCACTTTTAAAAAATTATAAATTTATTATTAATAATAAACAAATTAATTATTAATAATAAATTAATAAAAAAATCTATTCTAAAAACCTAATAATATTATTCAACAGCCAGGTTTTGGGTTAAATACATACATGTACTTTATTAAATGTATTTGACCTTAACCCTGTTGATTGCAAATTAAAAACAACTTTGATAACCCTACAATTAAGCGGTGTAAAATAATTTTATTTTTGTGCTCTTATTTGTAGAGACTTTTTATAAGTATATTAACAATTTTAAAATTCATTATCTTCAAATTGCATAATATTACTTAAAATAGCAACCCACATATCTTTTATTTATTAAAAAATATGCCCTCAGCATTAAAGAGAAATAAGTATTTAAATTTTATTATTATAGCAAAAACTTAAAATTAAAATAAAAAATTAAAAAACTTAAAAAGGTTTTTTAAGTTAAAAACTTTTAACTTAAAACTTAAACTTTTAACTTAAACTTAAAACTTAAACTTTTATAACTTAAAAAGTCATTTCTTTTTTCTAATTGTTTTATTATTTTTATTAGTAAATTTATCTTTTTTGTTGTTGTTGTTAAATATTCAATCTTTTTCATTTTTATTTAAAGAAAGATGTCTGCATTTAATTTAAATTAGGTGTATTAGGAAACTCTTAGTTATTGTGCTACTTTTAATTAAAAAAATTTCATTAAACCTTGTTCGACCTAAGATTAACTTTAGAAACTTTTTAAATAATAAGTTCTTGCTAAAGATTTGATACCAATAATATCAACCTACACTTAATACTCAACATATAAATGATATTAGATTTTCATTTCAAAAAACAATAGTTTTCCAATATTATATTTTATTTGAAGCATTAAAGTTAAATAAAATAAATTTAGCATTTCCAAAAAATTATTTTACTGTGTTTACAAAAAAAAAAAATTTTTTCTTTTTACCCAAACATTTAAAGAAGCTTTAAAATTGTATTGGGCAACAGATGAAGCGGTATCAATTATTCGAATAATATCTTGATCATGTTTTTTTAGTGCAGAAAAATTTATTTCCATTTCAGCTTTCGATGTTTCAGCCATTTTTGTATATTTTTAATTTTTTTTATTTATCCGTTGGTATCCGTTGATATTGTTTTAATTAAGTTTGTGTTTGATTAAGACCGAAATAGTCTGGACGCTACGGGTAATTTTTTCTTGGAAATGAAGTGTACATTACAATAACTACTTAAATAGTTTAAGGTTTATATCTTGAATGAGAAAATCTTTACGTGCCTTTCTGAAAGTGCTTAAAGAGTCAAATTTGGGCCCTTATTTGGTACTGATGACGTCATGCTGATATATATTTTTTTAAATCAAACTAAAAAATACATATTTACGTGAAACGTTGGATAACCTCTTGAGAAAACCTCATAATAAATAATAAAATCTTGAGAAAAACCTACGAGCAATTGTAAAAGTGCTTAAAGGGTCAAATTTGAGCACTTATTTGGTACTGATGACGTCACGCTAACAATTTTTCTAAATTTCGTGAAAGAAAAAAAAAATAACCAAAAAGAATTTCATGAACAGATTTTTAAAAGGGAAAATATTACAAGGGTCGAAGTTCTTGATTGATGACTTCATTTACATCAAGGATAAATACATTTTTGATTTTTTGCATGCGTGTGTGTGTGTGTGTGTGTGTGTGTGTGTGTGTGTGTGTGTGTGTGTGTGTGTGTGTGTATGTGTGTGTGTGTGTGTGTGTGTGTGTGTGCGTATATACATATATATATATATATATATATATATATATATATATATATATATATATATATATATATATATATATATATATATATATATATATATATATATATATCATAGATAGATATTCAATCAGTTTCAGAAAATCCTGACCTTGCATCGGAATCAGTCGAATAATATTCTGTTAAAGTGTTGTCTCAATCATTTGGGTATTCACAAGACGAACAGTTGCACAAATCCGTACAAGTCAATCCATGCGATCGACAAAGATAAACCAGTGTTTCACATTTTGACTTTTTACACGCACATGAAATTAACTGCAAAACATCTTCTGGAGCAGGTGGAATGAGCATCCTTTCAACCTCAAGTTGATCGCCAATTTCTCGCCATCCATATCAATTGGGTTTTGGAATATCGGGATTTGCCTCTAGTGATCGTTTGACAATTGCTGTAACATACGAAACTCTCTTGCAATGACACATTAGAGTATCCCTAGTAGGTGGAAGCTTTTGGGGTTCCGGAGCTTCTTTCTTGGCAATAAAATTAAGGTATCTTCCTTCGTTTGTATCACTGCATTTCAATCCATATAATTGGCATATAAACTTTTCTATTTGGTCGAAATGGGTTACATCAAAGGTAAAAGAGTCCCAAACCTTGGAAAAAATTGACTTGTACTTTTTAGACTGTCTCATTAGTTTGAAGAATTTTGCCAATCCCGTAAAATGCACTTGTATAATCGTTCCCACTAAATGCATGAAGAGCAGGAAGAGCTTTGCAACAATCAAATCAAAAACAATACCTAACTGTGAGGCAATAAGATTTATATCAAGAGTCCGCATTTCAGTAGAAACGCCAATATCCACAAATAAGTGTATTCAAGTTGGTTTTGGAAGTACAAAGCGTAAATAGCAATATCTGTGTTAACCGTGTGAATGCAAACGGTTTCAAAACCAATAGATGCAGCATGTTTAGGGCACAAGAATACTTTTGTATCAGCCTCTTCTTGACTTGTGTGCAGTGATACAACTTCCTCGCTTGAAACCTTTGTGTATAATATAATTTATTAAGATACGCAACAAAAACAGAAATAACTTATACCAAGTAACTAAATAAAATAAAGTAATAATTTATTAGCTAACCTGACCGCCAACCTCGCATGTCAATTTATAAAATCGCAACTGCAAGTTTACAAAGAGCACAAACCCGGTAAGCTGTGATGCAAATCTTTCCGTATGCAACCAATCTTTTAGTAGGAATGAAATAAACTCGGTCTTGTTGGTAGCATCTTGCAAATATTTTTGCCATTGTTTAGGTCTTGCTTGTTCTCTCCGCTGAATCTCAAAATTTAGAGATCCTGATTGACTTCTTCGAGCACGTTCGAATGATTTTATTGAGCCAGGTTGCTATTGGTCTGTCACAAAATGTATTGTGGATCCTTTTAGAATTAGATTTAAAATAAACTCCGAAATATCTCCAAAAGTTTTGAGTTTAATGTTAGCAAGCTGTTGCAGAATTGCCATTCCATCGAAAGCATGTGCAGCACTTAGAGGAACCTGTAAAACAAATTCCTCAAAGTGTTCTCGATCCACCGAAGATTCTATTGTTCCTAAAACTTACTAAAATTACTAAACTTAATAATAATTTAATAAACTTACAATAAACTGAAAATTACCTGAATACTAAAATGTAGTGTTTAAGTAGTATTTATTAATTATTTTAGAACGACTGATATGTTCTTAACAAACAAATGATTTCGGCTTTCGGCAACTATTTCAAGTTAAACTGCTAATTGAATAAGAGGATTTATCAATACCTTTAGTAACAGTAGTAAATTAACTTACGAAGAAGGTTCATCTCGTTTGTTTTGACGAGGCTACCATCAGGTAATCCCAACGCCTATGGGGTAGGACTCAAAGAATAACATAGTATTTGTTTCAAAGTTAGACCTCTTCTACCTCTTGCAATAACTAGTAATCTTCCAAATATAATTCGTTTGGCTGATATAGTGAATGATTTCTCTTTAAGGCAATAAATTTTTTTCAAATTTAAATTGTTAAATGTTTGCAGACGACACATTTTGATTGGAGCGTAAAAAAAAACTGTTGAAGATTGAATGCGTTCTCTAAAGAACCTTTGGAACTCTGCTTCCCCGATGGATTGTGCATTCCATAAATTATCTTTTAACTCATCAGGTGCTTCTATTCCAGAACAATTATTTACCAAATAAAATATTTGCTTAAAAGGACCCCAATTTGTCATTAGTATCAAAGCTCTCTCTACACATCCGTTGTTGAAATCTTTTCTTGATGATTTTAGATCTTTTGGTGTTTGTTTTTTTGATTGTGATTCCCATGTCATTTTTCAAAATTGAAATACATTTGGAAACAATATGACTTGTAAGTACCCAGCGTTGAATCGTTCCTTCATACATACTATAACCTTTTATTCCCCCTAGGCATTTCTGATCACGGTTAATAGTTTGTTCAATGCATTGGTCAGATGGAACTTTGTTAAACGTATCGCTCGTTCTTACGGAGAAGTTTCCATCCCTGTTTTCAAAAAAGATAATAAATTATAAAGATTGAATTTAAAACTATTTTTAAAACTAAAATTTGTTGAAATAAACGAAAATTTTTGGAGCACAAGCTTACATAGCTTGTACTCCAAAAAAGAGTTTTAGGAAGTTGCACCATTTCGGTCCAATAGAAAGTTAAGAAGCGAGAATAATTCGGACAATCATATGCAAAAAACCACGGTAGCACTTTACGTGTTGCCTCTAAATGAAGAGTCCAGTTACCAACCTTCGTTAAACGGACCAAAGCAAAAAAAATATTTAGCATTTCAATAAAGAAAAACCAAAAAGCGGAAGTTGGTCCGGAAATATCAATATCATTTAACACATTTGAGTGATCATCTAAAGTTTTGAAGAAATCATCATCAAACAACGATTTCAAATTGTTATAATTCGTATGGAAATAATCAAAGTATAATTTTAATATCATCATTAAATTTACAGACATGAAGCATACTTAGGCAAGTTTATTTACCTTCTTTAAACAGTTAATGAACTCAGGTGAGGAAGAGAAGTTATTCAACGAGGAAAAACTGTTTTCAACTAACGAACTTTCAAAATGTTTTATCCTCAGCTGGGTCAGTGCATTATACAGATATTGATAAATTCGAACGGCACGGTTATATTGTTTTCCCTTCAAAGTTCTCCAATGAACTTTTACCTCAAAAATATATAAAAAATATCTTTAATACTTCGACCTTCTTTGATCAAAAAAAATTTGCTGCAATATTGGCTACGTAATATAATGTCAATAAAATTTAAAAATATAAAGAAACCACTCACCGGCTATATCAGCTTCAATTATCCAGTCTTGTAATGCAGCATCATTAAATATTTTAACAATAACAGCTAGAAAAATACAAGATGTGTGAAATGCACCCATTTGGAGGACAATAAATCTTTTAAGATCAATATGACTAAGGTTCATCAGGATTTCCTTCACTTTTGCATATATAGCTTGATTCATTACAACGTCAGTTTCTGAGAGACCAAGATTCTCGGCTTTAGCTTTGGACTGGAGCAGAACTTCTAGCACCGTGCTCAAATAGGCGATGAGTTAATAGCAGGAAGATAGCTAATAGTGTGGATATCTTCTGATATCCTTTTAGGTGTAGTTAGGTATTTAAACCCAGTCCAACATGAGATATCATTAGAAAAATGATATAGTAAGGTCCAAAAGAAATCCAGCTTCTCTGAAACTACCAGTAATTTACTATCTTTTGATAACTCGTTTGTTTGACGTAGGTAATCTTTCTCAATTGCTTTAAAAGATCTTTCTCTTTTTCTTGAAATTATTTCGTTGACCCCGTTTTTGTGTACTTGACCAATAATTTGTAACTGACAAAAACTTTTAAAATTTGATTTTGCATTGCATTTTGTGCAAGAGATGTTTCTAAATAATTTACTTCATCATAGGAAATTCCATGTCCTAATTTACTTAGCCATTTCACTAACTCTTTTGATCCAGTTTTTCGTTGGGTACTTAACCCTAATTACACGTGTTTAGAGCATCGATGATGGCCGTTTGGTACGTTATAAATAACATCTTCACAAAGAGAGTTTATTATGACAATTCCTTTTTATTAACTCTAGCACAAAATAGAATTTTTGCTAAAAGTTGATGCAGAAGAGGTGAAATTTCAGTTTTAACTCTTAGTAACTCGACTTCATTAGGAGGCCATTTAAAGTTATTTTCATAGACAAAACCTCGCTGTGAATCTCTTTTGCGACATGATCGATAAGCTATTCAATCGGCTTTGGGTAATTCTTTTTTTCTAAATTCTTAATTGTTTTTAAAAAAAACTTTAATGATTTTTCCCTTCTCAATGGTATCGTTGTATAAGAAAGAATAGCCGTATTTTGGTGACCACAACTGAACAGACCCGCCGAATTCTGCAACTGCAGCATCCTGCAAAATCCTTCTATCTGGAATCTTTTTTTTATCTGTTCAGTTTTCCTTGTAAAATTCAAATAGCTTACTTGTATGAATAATCTCTAAATTATCTAATACGTGTTCTTTCATATAGTCGAAGAGCAAACACATAATTGCATCTTCTGTTGTAATAAAAGAAGTTTTTTGGGGTCTTGTATATTTAAGGTAACAAGACCAATGATAATATAACTCTAAGGAAATTATGGTTTGCCATTCTGTGCCCGATATACTAGCCATGAGTTGTGGGTTTTCAGCTTTACTTACAGCGTTTTCTTTTAACATGTTTACTGCACTTTCCATTACACATTTTGTAAGCGTTTCATACCCGATCCTATCTTTATTAGTCTTTTTGCAATAGCAAATGCAACATTCTTCATCCGCAATAATTTTTCCTAAAACAAGGGAATTATTTTAATTTTGAAGTAGTACATAAAACAATAAAAAAAGTAAAAACTGAGGGTAATATTATTTGCTTTGCAATTCCCACCCAAGGGTTTTTTAATTTACCTGATCTATCTCTTTTCCAAGCAGAGATTCTGCGCTTAGATGAGGATGCATTATTCACGCCTACATTTTCGTTGACTTTTTCTGCTCTACTTTTCCGATGTTGTAAAATGTTTAATGTTTTTATATTTACATACTTATCGTAACATCTTTGATAGAACAAGAGAGTTGTTGGGCACGTATCAGGTAGAATATTTTATGATTTTAGAGTCATTTCAAATTTGGCTATAGTAAAAAAAATATTATTATCAAATCCATGCTATTTATTGTTTTTTCCGTACCATTGTTTAAGGCATATATAAAGAAATAAATACCTTAATTAAACAAAAGGCTGCTTTTGTTTAATTAAGGTCCACATATTTTCAATGGGATTAAGGTCTGGGCTTGATCCAGGTCATTGACCTAAGACCTCAATCCCAGAATCCCGAAGCCAACTACTCACTGCCCTTGTTTGATGGCAGGGAGCACCATCATGCTGAAATGTGGTGCAATTAAGTATCCCCATATGATGGGGAAGTTTCTTTTGTAGGATACTAAGGTAGACCTGACCATTGATTGTTGTATCTTGTGGCATGAACCAGATACCTCCCCTGCCCGCAGCACTAAAGCTTGCCCAAACCATGACCGTAGGTGACTTCTTTACCGTTGGTATTACATATCTGGCATTGAAACGTCGATATAGTGATCTCCTAACACGACATGACTTTGATTGAAACTCAGTGAAGGTAGCTTCGTCCGAAAACATCACGTTCCTCCAGTTTACTGCCACCCAGTGCCGGTACTTCCTGCAGAAGGCCAATCGGTCTTTGATGTTTTTAGCGGTCAACTTGGCTTTTTTTGCAGCACGATAGCACCGGAGATTGAAATTGTTTACCAATCGCCTCCTGATTGTTCGGGAACTTAGTGGGTCCGACATGGATGATAATATAGCTGAGGAGGACCACGTGGGATGAGCAATACAGGCCCTTCGGATGAGACGATCAACTGATAATGAAGTTACACGTGGTCTTCCAGATCTTTTGCGTGAATCCAGTGTATCCAACTCTGTTGCTCTAGCAATCCCTTTGATGACTGCCGATCGGGACACCCCCAGAATGGCTGAAATTCTCTTTTTAAAGAAGTTTTGCTGGTGTAGCACCATAATTTGCGCACGTTTCGTGACTGATAACTCCTTTCCTCGTGCCATTAGAAGATTATGGGTTGGAATATCTGCAAACACACCCAGAACAAAATCGTGAATTGCTAATATTTACTAATATTTATAGCTTTACACATGATTGGTTTAGTGTCTCTCATAATGAACAACGGCTGATACTGAAATCAAAGGTACATTGATTGTATAAGGTATAAATATCTTTGTATTCAAGCGTAAGATAGGAAACAACGCTCATTCTGTAGCTTGTCTTCTATATTTCAACAACTGACACTAATTAGTGCAAATTAGTCATTGCGGCATAGTCTATAACCGCCGAAAATGGCTAAAACGCCCATAATGCAAGGGTGTTCCAAACTTTCGGCCAAAGCTATATATATATATATATATATATATATATATATATATATATATATATATATATATATATATATATATATATAATACAATATTAAGAAACAATTATAAAAAAATTTGTTTTTGAAAAAAGTTCATGAAATTTTGATTAAATAGATTTGAATAATTATATTTAAAACATTTAATTTTACATATTGTTAACCCCCTGTCGATAATTTGTAAAACTAAATCAATGCTTTGCGGTATTCGATTTATAAACAAGATGGCGGATAATTAATACTTGAAATCCTTTCAATAAGTTGCATTTATTTTTGTCTCTAACTGAAGTTATAAGCAGTTTCCAAGTGGCACGTAAAAATTTTTAAACTTCTTAAGTTATAAGGAACAAGTCTATATAAAAATTAAAATGTCCACCAAAATTGTTTAGTTTTCCTTTTTTTTTTACATGAAGCGACCAGACTAAAAATACGGCCGTAATTTATTATAAATAGTTAAGTGTAAAAATCTTCATGCCAAGAGATACAACATGGCATCAATCTTGTATAGAGCAAAGTTTTTTTTTTTAACAACAAAAAAAAGATGTGGTTCTTGACTTTTAGAGCACGAGGATTCTTGATTCAAACACTAAAAGTGGTTGTGTTGAACCATACACAAATTTAACAATGTTTGAGGGTATTACAATAAAGCTTTAAGATGGCTCATATAGAAAAAATATATTTACTTTTTTATAAAGTTTTGATTCTTTTATATATCATTCAAAAAAAAATATATCATTTCTTTACCAACTACTATTACATTAATTTAGCTTTTTTTATAGGTACGTTTAACTTTTTATTATTAAGATTTCTTGTTAGGGATCGTCCATAAAAAAGGGATGCACCGATGCATTGGCCTTGGCATCGGTCATGGTAACCATGGGCCGGTGCTGATAGTTTAAAAAAAATCAGTTTTTTTAATTTTGTATTCCTATATTGTATAAAAAAATATAATAACTATATTTTTTTATACAATATAGAAACACAAAATGAATCGGAGGTACTTTTAGGAAGGTGGAGGGTACTCAAAAAAGCGTATTGCAAAATGCGGTGGGGGGAGGGGTTGACGAAAAAAAAGCGTACGTACTTTATGGATGACCCCTTATTAGCAGAGTTGATAATGCCAATAAAGTAACTTTCTGCAAAAAAGCCGACTTTTTACTGAAGCGAAAGCCGTCGGGTGTGGCCTCCCAATAAATTTTTAGCGGCAAAGTGTTGTTTTTTTCGCCTTCAGTTGCTTCTGCCTTTCTATTGACGTCCGCTGGTAAGGTTTATTTTTGGAAACCGACGCCAATAGGGAGGTAGAAGCCATTGGTGGCCGAAGCAGAATTGTAAGGAGGCTGTCTTCAATGGCATCTGACCTGGCTGCGGCAACTATTTGTCTCCTGCCGGCGGAATGAAAAATAATTTAACGTTTAACGAGCAAATAAAATATTAATTAGAAAGAAATATTAAAAATTTGACATCGAAGTTTCGTTTTATACGATTTATTGCAAAAGTTTTAACTGTTTTAAAAAATTCTAATTTTTTTTTAACTATCGAATAAATTAGTAGTTTAATGTTCAAATCAAAAATTAAAAATTGGAAATTTTACTTCTTCGCCATCAACAAAAACGTAATTTAGACAACAAAATTGACACGTAATTAAATTTTCAGACTTTGATCAAAGTTATCTTGAACAAGTCGACACCCTAAATTTTTTTATCCATTGTGTTATTTGCAGTTACGTTATATAATTACTTTTAATAAATAGGTATTATAAAATAATATTTTTACTTTAAATTTAAAGTAAATATATTATAAAATAATATATTTACTTTAAATTTGCGATCTTGTTGTATTTTGACAAATTACAACAACAACAACCAAAACAATAACAACAACGACAACAACAACAACAAAAACAACAATAACAACAACAACAAGAGCAACAACAACAAAATCACAATCTATAAAATTTTAATAAGTATTGACTCTCTACTTTTAAACGTTTAAAGGTTTTAACCTTTTTACTTTTAAACGTACAAAAGTTCTTAACGTTAAAAAAAACCAAAGAAAGACTTCTATGGTTTTTTTCTTTTTAGGAACATTAGTGTCAAATACTGCAAAGTTCGATTTGGTCGATAAGTTGATAGGCGATTATTTAAAGAGAGCTCTTAATAGAATAGCATAAAAATTAGTTTGTTATATTTTTGTATGCTTACCCACTGGGCACAGGACCTAAATAAGACGTCTTTTGAACGTTCAAAAGACGTCCAAAACGTTCAAAAGACGTTTAAAAGACGTCCAAAATGTTTAAAAGACGTTTAAAAGACGTCTTTTTTACGTCCTGTGTCCACCGGGTAAATAGTAAATAAACACAAAATGTTTAAACTTTTAGTTATTTATCCGGATCTAGGCTATTAGACTTAAGTTTTCATTTGTGAAAAGGTTTTTTTTCTTTATTACATAAGTTATTTACTTAAATAACTTAGTACATAAGTTATTTACTTAAAAAAAAACGTTATAAACGATAAAACGTTTTATTTAGAGTTAATAAAAACCAATAAGTACCGTTTTCAGAAAAACGTCCGTTCACCAATTTATACGGACGTTCAAAAAGCCAATAAAAAACGTTCACAAAGCGTTCTTGTGCCCACTGGGAAGCCTTAGTGATGTAGAAAGTTTAACATCTACATTTTCCGCACCTCCCTAAGTTTAAAACACGTTTTATCGAAAATGATATTTTATTGACCTTGTAAAATCAATTAATTAAATTAAATAGAGTGTAATTACATCAATATACCATAAGTGATGGATGGAGTTAAATGTACATGTTTTGAATGAACATTAGGGATTGACACAACGAAATATACATTCATTAATTGACAATAAGGATTGGGATAGTAATAGTCATGATTATTAGTATTTTTTAAGGGTGCATTGTTTATACGTCCGCAACATAACTGTTTAAGAGAATAAAAAATTTCTATGCACAAACATCCCATTTACTTGTTCATTTTGCTGTTCAAAAAAAAAAAAAAAAAAAGAAATGACAATATAAACTGTCAATTAAATGTACAAATACTTAAAAACGTACAATGAGAATGCAGCAAGTAGCACAAAAGTTTGTATTTAAGCTAATACACAGTGTACTTAAATAATTGTCATAGAAAAATGTTATTTCACTATATATGTATGTATGTATATATGTATTTGCTTTCATTACTTGAATGATAGCTATCCTGTCCATGTTGGCATCATAACAGGCACCAGGTTTTTTTGGTAATTTTGAATTAAAAAAAAACACGGTACAAACCAATTAGAGTACCATTGCCTATGTAACTCACCAGTATCAAACTAATCCTAAATTCCAAGAATGCCTTTATTAAGTGTCATATTCTACTTTTTATTTTTTAACTTTAACAAATTGCTGCTTATCAGTTTAAATCTTAAAAAGTCCTTGTCAGAAAGGATATATAAATATATATATATATATATATATATATATATATATATATATATATATATATATATATATATATATATATATATATATATATTTATATATATATGTATATAACAGATTGGAGCTTGCAATCAAGGGCTTCTTAAGATTCCCTTAAAACTGTCTTTTATAAATATAAATATATATATATATATATATATATATATATATACATATATATATATATATATATATATATATATATATATATATATATATATATATATATATATATATATATATATATATATATATATATATATATATATATATATATATATATATATATATATATATAAGGCAGATTTAAGGGGGACTTAAAATTTTTGATTTTTATTTTTTTTCCCAATCAAACTATTAATAGTTGTGGTAGTAATTACTACCACAGAATTGTGTTTTATCCAAACTTTTGGTTTAACTTTTCTATTATGTGGTGTTGTTTTAGTTTATATATTGCTTAAATATATTTATGCTTATAAATATTTTATATAAATCAGAATCTAATTATAAACTATGAGGTCTTAAGCTCTCTTACATATGTCCCAGTGGGCACGGTACGTTTTTAAAACGTTTTTTAGACGTTTTTACAAGGTTTAAACCTAATAAAAAAGTCCAAAGAATGTTTTAAAAACTTACTGTGCCCACTGGGGTATTATTATTAGTTTTCTGTAAATAAAAATAACAATAAATATCAACAACAGTAATAAAAATAATACATTTATAATATAGGTATCTATAACATCTGTAATATTAGATATTATATTAAATGAATATCATATTTCTTCAGACGTGATTTAATTGGGTAAAGGCGATCATTAGTTACCTGCCATTTTAAGTTTACTTGTATGACTTAGATGCCTTATAAATTTACTTTTATTTTTTGCTGAATGGCGAATCAAGCAAGAATGAGTTTTAGTTAATGCAACTAGATATGGTAGCTGCTTTGAGCAGCAACCATGAGTATTTGTAGAAAAGAGAAAGCAACCATGATAGTATTTGTAGAAAAGCAACCATGATAGCATTTTTAGAAAAGCAACCATGATAGTATTTGTAGAAAAGCAACCGTGATAGTATTTGTAGAAAAGCAACCATGATAGTATTTGTAGAAAAGAGAAAGAGATGCAACTTTACGACAATGTGAGAGAGGCTTGAGTGTGGCAGATAGAGCGGGTCCAGCTATGTTTACAATGCATTTTTGAACCTTGTCTAGAACAAAAAGAACATTATTAGAAAAAACAGCCAAAGGTTCATAAGATCATAGTAAATAAAAAAAAATTAAATCAGTTTTAAATTTGAAGTGTCGAGCTAGACGTGTAAAAAACGCAATTAGTACGGCCGACAGAGAAATGAATTAAGTTGATCAATTTTTTGTGTGCAAAAAACGCTGTCATTAACAAGCAAGATCATTCATTCAAAATTTAAAAAATTTTTTTTTTTAATTTTTAATTGACGACATGCCAACCAACTTTCTCCATTGAAAGTCATCGAGCTTTCGAAAACTTTCTAATTTAAAAGCTATTGATTTAAATTAGTTTTTTAACTTTATTATTTATTTAATGATAAAAGTTATAATATCAAATTAGATGAACAAAAATAAGAATATCTATGTAAAAATTTTATTTAAGTATTTTAAAGTTTTTAGTTTTAAAATACTAAAGTAAGGAGTTTTGTCACGTGATATTTTATCGCGGAAAAAAATCGTTAATATATTATTGAAAAACTTCGTCCAAAAAACGCCAGAAATGATTTTATGTAGGTGGTGAAGAATAAAAACCCTCCCTTGAAAATAAATAGTATATACGTACATGTAGATGTTATTTTTTTTAGAAAAGGTTGTACTACAATAATTTGTTTGGGGACGACGTTTTGGTTTAGAATTGATAAAGTTATTTAGTTTTAAATCTTTCAGTTTTGTTAAAATACAAGTAAGTTAAAATAATTCTTTCGTCCTCACGTAAAAACAAATTCTGCAACTATTTATTTATTAAGTGAATAAGTTTTTTTTTTTTTTTTTTTGTAGTCTTATAGGGTGGGTTTTTTGTTTTCTAAGTAAAGATTATTATAATTTCCCCCGTCTTTAGATATTTTTGGTAAATTTGCCGTTTCTTCTTTTACTTGACTAAAGATTTTTGCACACGTTGAATTCGATATTTTATATAGCTGAGATTTTATTATAAATTTTTACTAAAGGTATTCTAAAGTGAGTTTGTTTTGTGTTGTTAATGTGTTTTTTGCTAACCATTTGGTAATTGAATCACAGCAGTTTATCAGTAAGTCTTATTTGTAACTTACAATTTTCTTTTTATACAATTTACTTAGTTTTTAAGTTTATATATATATATATATATATATATATATATATATATATATATATATATATATATATATATATATATATATATATATTTTATTTTAAGTAAAATACTTAAAATAATATATTTATATGTTTATATATTTTTTCGAATTGATGACTGGAAAATCTTTATTTATTTAGATAAAATGATAAATGAAAGTATTTATGATTGGTATTTGGCTTTAAAAGATACATCTTATGATGCAATATATTGTAGATATTGTGTGGATTTTAAAGTTGAACTGTTCTGCTGCAAGAAAGCTTTAGCCAAAAAGATAAATAGATTAGTTGACACCATCAGAAAATTAAAGAAACAACGAAAAAATAAAAAATTAGCATTGTTATTAGGTAAAGCCTTTTTTCCACCTGTGGCAAATTTTTCTGATAATACAGTGAATGCATCCGAAATTCTTAAAGAAACAATACTGATAAGCGAAAACAAAATGCTTAAAAAAAAAAAAAAAATTTTAAAAAGGAAAATGGAATCTATGATGGATTTACAAATGGATTATTTTACACATCTAAAAGATTTTGAAGATATGTCAAACAATCTAAAAATACTTATTTCAAAAAACTCTCTAATAGAAGCTGAATTAAACTTTATTAAAAAGTGTTATTGTGAAAAAGAAGAAAAGCTTAATAATATCGAAAACAAATTAGAGCTATTAAAGTCAAAAAAAGAATCATTTAATGTTAGAAATTTGAATAAAAAAATAAAATATCGTGATACTCAGCTGGAAATAAAAAAGAATAAAATAAATTTGTTAAAAAATGAAGAAAAAAAAATAATATTGCAATTAAAAAATAAAATAACAGATATTAATTCAATTCTTGAAAACTCAGACATAAACATTTCTGAATTAAAAAACGAAAAAATAAAGCTGCAAAAAAAAGGGAGTAATTTAAAAGTTATTTTGCAAAATAAAACCAACTATATTAATGACAACAATATGAAAGATGTTATAAGTTTAGAGAAGGAAGTTGTTTCGTTATATAGTAAGACAAACATTTTAAAAGAGGAGAATCTAGAACTTCAAAAATTGGTTTCTTTGCTGGATGATGACGAAGTAATAACATTTGAAGATGGCAGATACAGTGATGACATTTGAGAAACAATAATGAAACTTCTTTCAATGAATGTGAGTATGAATAGTGTCAATGAAGTCATAAAAGTAGTTTTAAACAAACTAGCCAAAAAGAACATATGTAGACTGCCATCAGCCGCTGTAAAATGTAGGTTAATGCAGGAAGCTTCAATTTTAGGTCAATTTCAAGTTGCAGAAGCAATGCTTGAAAATAATTTGATAAATAAAAACTCTAATATAGGCAATTGTTTGCATGGTGATGGTACTCAGAAATACCATGAGCATTATCAAAACTTTCAAATTACTACAACTAGTGGGAAAACTTTATCTTTTGGTCTGTCAGAAGTGGTTGGCAAAGATGCAGCAACTGTTTTGCAAAACTTTACTAATATAGTAGATGACATTTGTGACGTTGTTAGCAACTCAGCTACTGAAAAAGAAATTAATTTTGCTAAACTAATAACATCAATAAAATCAACAATGTCTGATCTTACTTCGGTTAATCCTCTTTTTAACTCACAGTTAAAAACATTAAGGGAAAAACTTTTGCCTATTGCAATTAGTAACTGGGATTTTCTTTCCTCAAATGTCAAAGACAATATGAAGGACATGAGTAATTTTTTCTGTAAACTTCATTTGCTTGCTAATTTTGCTTCTGAAACTGATAAAGTTTTAAATTCTTTTGAAAAAATTCTGCTTCAAAATGATTTTGAAACTGTTTTTGCTTTTAGTGGTAAAGAATGTGGTGCTGTACGGTTAGTTCGTACTACATGTAAGGCATTTCATTCAAGGGGTAGTGAGGAAGCTGGTGTTGCATCATGGTTTAATTCTTTTCTTTCCTCTCGTAACGATAAATCTTATTTTGTTCCATTTATTGGAAATCGATTTAATATTTTGTATTACAATGCAGCTGCCCTACACTATCATAAGGATTCTATAACAGAATTTCTTAATGCTTGGCCTAACCCTAATAATTTATTAAAAGCAATTAAGGAAGATATCACAAATCTTGTATTCATTGCTGAAGTTCGTGCATTAGGTATTATTGACAAACTACTTACTGGTCCAATGTGGAGAATTATCGAATCACTTGATAGTATATTATTTTTAAACCCCTACCTACTTCGCTTGAAAGTTAGACTTTCATCTCTTTGTATCGATGCATCTTCTTTATTGTTTGCTAATGGAAAAATTTTTGAGGATACCAATCTTCTTCATCAAGATGTGGTTTACACCAAGCTGTTTGAATGCACTCAAAAAGATGAGTTTGATTCTTTAACTGTTCAATCACTTGAAATTATTTTCCACTCAATTCTTGTTATTTTGGAATGTCAGTGTGCTGATCAATTACCAGGTGGTAAATATTGGAATCCATCTAATTCTGTTTCTAAAGCTGCTTCTAATGTCCCTGTCACTAATAAAGCATCAGAAAGCGACTTTGCCATTTTCGATTTAATGGTTCGCACAAAACCCAATGCAAATGTTCAAACTATCCAGGCTTTGACAATGTGGTCTCAGAACCAAACATTAGAATGGCTTAATAGTAAATCAGATGAAGAAAGAAAACAATTGCTTGAATATTCAAGAACTAAAGTAACATTAATGAAAAGCAAATATGATGAAAGAAAAGAAGCTCTTAAAAAAGATAAAGCTATGCACCTTCTAGCATAGCAAGAAGAAAAAAATCGAGAAGAAATTAAACTACAACATAAAAAGGTTGCAGCTTGTAATGATTTGATAAATTTAAATGTAAGGGCATGGAGATCATTAGAGGAAGCAGAGAAAACAGTTTCTAATATAGAAGAGCCATTGAAATCAAAAGTACTCCTTGCTCAACTTAATTTTTATCGCATAATCTTATGTGTTGAATGTGACAAAAAACATTTTTGTAAAACAAAAGTAGAAGGAAGCAAAAGAATAAACTTGTCTTCAGAGGAATTATATCAAAATCTTCTTATCGTTATTCAAGCAAATTTAACACCAAACAAACAATCTTTAAGTAATAATATAAGTAATAATTTAAAGCTTCGTACAATACGTGATGCAGCTGTTGAAAACAAAAAAAAAGAATTAATGGAAAAAATTCAGGATGCAAGACTAAACAAACTAATAGAGCAACAAAAAAAGCACTCATCAAAATTTATTAACAATCCATCTGATTTTGTAGGTTTTTCTATACAACATTGTGTTAGAGAAGAAGATGCTCTTAAAGTATCTTGGGAACGTGCGCAAGTGGTTCAAATTGATCAATTAAACGGTAGAAGAACTACATACCTTGTTAAGTATGATAACGAACCTGAGGTAATTTTATTTAATGTAAATTTAGAATTATGTTACAGTATATATTAATCTTATTTCTTTTATTGTTATGTTCCAATAGTTTGTTTTTACTGCATTTGAGTTCAGTGGTTTTTATCTTTACAAATAGTATGAATCATATCTGATATGTTTATCTGTACCAATTTTGTTTATTTGTTGTTGTTTATTTGCAGCTTAACTGCACATTTTTATTATTTAAAAAAAAAAAAAAAAAGCCTATGCAAAAATACTATTACTTTTACATTAACTGCCTATAAAGTAAAGGAAAGAATCCAGAAATGGAGGGCTAACCTTAGGCTAATTTACTATTACTTTTACATGAACTGCCTATCAAGTTAAGGAAAGAATCCAGAAATGCAGGGCTAACCTTAGGCAACATGACAGCTCACGGATGGAGTGCAAAGTCCTATGGCTTACCTTCTCGTTGGTGCACTTCGTTAAGTAAGTTAGACAATTTTGTCTAATTTATGAACGGAATAGCCAAGGCAAATTATGTATAAAATTGTTTGTTAACAATACACACACAGCCTACTCTGAAGTTTGAATTGAAATTCGATAATTAAAATATTTTTTCTGAGTTCAAATAATTTGCAACATATAGTCAAATTTGGGTACATTAATAGTGCGGTTATTTATTTAAAAGACAAAACGATTTAAAACATCTATTAAAAAGTTTAAGACAAATAGATTTTGAATTTTGAATTGAAATTCGATAATTAAAATATTTTTTCTGAGTTCAAATAATTTGCAACATATAGTCAAATTTGGGTACATTAATAGTGCGGTTATTTATTTCAAAGACAAAACGATTTAAAACATCTATTAAAAAATTTAAGACAAATAGATAGATAAGATAATCCGTATAAGTATTTCCATGTGTCTGTTAATCTATGTAATTTCAATTTCTTAATACAAGAGGTGGGTAATAAAAGTGGATGGGGGGTTTAGTCAAGATTTAATGAACCGGGGGAGGGGAGGGTCAGAATTTACACTGAAAGTTTTATTACTTATCAGTAACTAGTATGTATTTTTTGATTTTTAAAGCTGATTTTCACTGATTTTTTTTAGTTTTTAGATATAATTTTTTTGTTAAAACAAGTAAAAATTAATAAACGGGAGGGGGTCTTAATAAGCTTAGTGTGGGTGGCAAAGTTTCCCAAAAATAATAAACGGGGGCCCGCCCCCCCCCCCCCGTTTGAGTTAAGGACTCGAGAGTACACAATCAAATAAAGCCAAACGCAATGAAATAGAACAATTCAACGAGTTTTTCATTCATTGTTTTCAAAATTTTTAAAAAGTTAAAAACCCTAACCCCATTAAAAAATATAACATTTTTTATATTATGATAGGTGGTGAGAACAATAAATTAGTCGAATCAGTAGACTATAAGTGGTTAAATCTTTTTTTGAATCTATAACAATACTGAAATTATTAACAAGTCTTTGACTAATTTCTTTTTTTGCTTGTGTAAAAATAAATTTTAGATTTATTTTTATTTTGTACGTATTTTGACGTTTTCGGCGTGTTTTATTTGGGTCCACGTTGTTCAATTGATAATTTATTAAAGAAAAATAAAATTAATTTAAGTTAATATTTATCATCAAAGTTTTGTTACGCTCTACGTATTATAAATTAAAACATTTGAAAATGTATTTTGTGTCAAAAAGGTTTAAAACATATTCAAACATATTATACAGTTATTTGACTAATTCATGGTACGTCTGCGTTAACCCCCCAAAAAATTCTACTTATGAATTGTTCAAATAATTTAGATTTACAATTTATTTTCTAATAAAATTTTATTATAAGTTAGTTTACGCAACTTTTTACGCAAAAAAAAAAAAAAGATAAAAAGTTTTTTTTTTCGGTGCCAAAAATTGAACGAGATACTTTAAGAAAATATTTCATAAAAAGTCTATGAATTGAAAATATTAAAACACGTATATCTTTGGAACTAAATAAGCTACAGAGGTGGTTGAAACCATTTTGAAAAGGAAATATATTAAGGAATATAATGCATTTAATATAAAAAATATTTACATTTGCTATAAATATTGCCTAAACTCCCTAACTAAAGTATTTGAAAACTTTAGTATTCAAAAACTTTCCATATAATTATGGTTGCCAGACGTTTGGCTTTTACGGAGAAGAATACTGTGTAAAAATAAATATTTTTTACTGTGCTTTGAAATCATAATTTTTACTAATAATAAAAATAATAGTAATAATATAGTTTTTTAAATAAGATTTTATATCATAATTCAAGATATTGAATAACAGCTATTTAGTTAATGGTTTTTAAAAAGCTAAAAATTTAAAAACCGGCATTTCTAGATATCGCAATTCGCGTTCACATAATTCGAGCCCTGCACTTAAAAACAGTCACAGTGAAAGGATGAGACTTTCACTGTGACTGTTTTTAAGTGCAGGGCTCGAAAAAAAATTAAACCTTCTGAAAAAAATTGTTTTCATATTTTTATTGTTTTAAGGTAAAATAAAATAGCGAGCTAAAGATCAATAGTTCATTCAAAGACTAGGTTAACGCGGTTGTTATTAAGACTGAAATTTTTACTTTTGTTCATTTATTATTAAAAACAGCTGACTTTTAATTGCCACCAAAAAAAAGTTAACTTTACTCTGAATGGTTATTTTAAAATTGTTCTTTCGAAAAAACAAATTTTCATACATTTCATTGTCTTAAAGTTTCATAACAGGTTTTTAAATTGATTTTATTAAGGACGTTCATTTTTTTAATTCTAACATTTAGTTTGTCACCGAATGAGTTTTTAACGTTAAACGAGTTAGGTCACGTAATTCCTTTTAAATTCATTTTATTATCCTGAAGAAAAAATAAAGTAGCTAAAATAAGCAGAAAATCAGTTACATACTACTGCATTTGAAAAAGAATTATTTTTTCTTATTTTTAATAAAAAATCAAAAGAAAAATCTAAAATATTTTTTGGGGCTTTATTTTGGGCGCCCATACTGCTCCAGTGGTACCAAAATAGGTCTGGGTTCGTCCCTGGCCTGGAACAGAAGGTTTTGTAGGAGATACATTTATCATCAGAGAGGGAAAACACACCATTCCACAGACTGTCACGAAGAAAATCATAAAATATCCCAGTCAGCTCTAGGGTTCAAGTTAGAAGTGCGATGACAGGGCGAGTCTGAAAAAGTATGAGATATATGAGTATGAGATAAAAAATTTATAGAGATCATTGCATAGTCAGAACCACCTAAGGGATTAAAGGAGAAAATGAACACAAGCTAGGGTCAGAAATAAGACTCAAGTCAAGGAGTGTAGGTAAATGATTGGGGTTGTATGGTCACAAAGTTTACTATCTGAGCAAGAGATTAAGAAATGCAGAAGTTATAGGCTTAAGTGCCAGCAAGTAAGTGGTGTTTGAGTCGAGCCATTCAGTGTGATAAGCATTAAGGTCACTAATAACAACAATATTGACAGAATGGTGAAGATAAAGACAATTTCAGTTTGATCAGAAATTACATCTAAAAGAGTACAGTCTTGAGAAAAAAAAGAACAATAATGAACAAAGAAAAAAGTGATAGAATGAAGAGGTGCTAAGTGGAAGCAAAAGAATGGTCATGGGATTCAAACCTAATTTTTGAACAAAAGGTGAATCGATACATAAATATATGCCAAGTCAAGCATTTGACAATTAGAGCTTTTGCAAATTAAAGAGAAGTACCCATCAATACTGAGATATGAAGAAGGAACAGCTAAATTTAAATTCATCTCACAAAGAGCAAGCAAGTCTAGTGAATATTGCAACAGGTGAGATTCAACTGTTGGCAGGTTACTTCACAGACTACAAATATTTGTTAATTAATCATAAGGCTCCTCATGTGACCTCAACAATGGGACATCATCTATGCACAAGATGGCATTGTTAGTACTCTAAAATTTTTCAGCTGTTAAAAGAAAATCTCTGAGAGCTACCATAAAATTTGAGAGAACTTTTCTACCTGCCGACATCAGAACCACTCATTTAAGTTTTAGAATTGTACTCTCATTCGGAGATAACAGGAAGATTTTGCACAAGAAAAAATCTATAAGTACTTTCAAAAAGATTCACCATTCATTATCCAAGATAAGAAGCTATGCAACACAGGTTTACATCTACGCCAGCCTAATAGATGAAGGAGGAGTTCAAGGCTTTAAATTTTCTGTTATTTAATTGAAAGACTATCCTTTTCAAAAAGTTGTAAACTTTCTGGAAAAGATAGTCCAAATAAAAACAAGTGCGATACAGTTGTTTTTATTTGGAAGCAAGTCAACACAGCAAGTTGATTTGTGTGTCAGAAAACTGTTAAAGCTGCATAAGAATTATCCGGCTTTAAAGATATACCGAACAAAAAAAGATATACCGAACAAAAAAAGATATACCGAACAAAAAAAGATATACCGAACAAAAAACACCATGTTTTAAGATGGCGTTCAAGAATTGTTTGATGTTATGACTACGAAAGTTGTGGTGGATTGTCAATTGCATCATCTTCTGGAGAAAGAATTTTCTTCAAGATCTTTTCTTACAATTGGGATCATATATTTAAATGAGAGAAACAACTAGCAATAGAGGATTGAGTTGATTAAGGTTGAATAACCAGTAAGTATAATCTTTCTCTATAAAATGTTAAATAATGAGAAATATTGATTTTTATTTTATTTTTTTTTTTTAGTTTAGAATATATTTTGCTGTTTAATAAAATAAGTTACATAAGAGTATCACGTAATAAAATATATAAACAAATAAGACAATTTAAAAAACAGACCGGGACTCAAAGAAGATATGGGTGATACAATACCACCACAATCTTTTCATAGAGCCCCTTGAAAAAATAAGATGTCGTCAAAATGTTCAAATAAACTGCAGATAAAAGTAAGATGTAAAAACTTCAAATTTAAATACTCAAGGTTTAAAATATATACACCATTGCATAAATAACTACAAAAGATATGTACAATTAAATTTTCAAAGAATAAAAAGTAAAACTATTTTGATAAAACTTAACGGAGTTCTTGTAATTCCTCCGAATTAAAAATGTGTTTTTTTGCTAGCAACTTAAATGAGTTTAATGATTTTACCATATTATCTTTTTTAGCTTCTTTTTTTTTTAAATAGTTCCATATTTTTGGTCCGCGAAATGCTATTGATGAGTTACAATTAAAATATTGATAGACAATTTTTAGTGAACTAATAATTTAACTCATCAAAATTCGTCTATTTATAGTTATTCAAGAATAAATTGAATTAAAAACATTGTGTAATAATAAAGTTATACAATTATTAAAAGAAATAATTAGTTTAGTTTACAATACCTACAAAGCTAACATAATAAATCAAGTTATTGTGAAAATATGTAGTTAAAACGCTCAAATAGAGATCAAAATACCATCCCATTTAATAAACATTGTAATAAGAGTAATATATAAAAGTGCAGCAAACATTAAAAAAATGTGAATATAGATAACAATATTAGGCATTTGTCATTTTTGAAGAGAACCCTCATACAATACATGATACAGTAAAAGCCCTGACATCAATTAATCATTTTTCAATCAATTGTGTTTTTATAATATTCTTAAAAAAAGAAAATCATCTCATTGAACTAAAAATTGACTAAATTCAAGGATAGAGTTGAGACATAAAGAACATTTAACCCAGGAGATAAGTTATGGTTTTATTTGTGACAAGTCAGACAAAAGTCAGCTATCATTAATTGAGTTAATGAATGTGAATATGCTGGAATAGTAGTAAGACATGCCAGTTTTGAAAGAAAAATTTGTTTTACATCTTTAAAACAGTTCATTCAGATGTCATTCGTTTAGATAACAATGATATACTCCTAATATGTTTAAAAGAGGGAAACCATTATTGTTTAACACTGTTTCAATTGTTTAAAACTTTTTAAACTCAAAATAAATGAGCAAACAACTGAGATCCAGAAGTTCTCAATTTGAAAAATATCTAAGCTGATAATATTAAAACACTTAACCTAGTTAAAAAAGTGTTAGTAAAGTAAAGCAACTGTTTAACACGAAAGGATGTTTTTCCATGACTAAAGAACATAACTTAAGATTACTTAAGTAAAACACACATTGCTTGTTTTTAAATGAAAATTTAACTAAATATAACTTCTTTTGAAGTAATGGCATTTAAAAAAAATTAAACCATAGTTATTTTTTAAACATTTTTTTCAATCGTAAATTTAGTATAAATTGCCCCATTTTCTGCTGCCCTGAAGGGTTTGCTTTTCTAACCAATGCGCAGTGGATCAGAAGCCGGAAAAACCTAAAAATAAAATTGTAAAAATCTAAATTTTTTTTCTTGTCTCAGTTAAATATGTCTAATATATGAAAATAATACTATTTATGATAATCCATAAGGTTTACATGTTATTAACTGACCGCAAAATATAAGAGTTCCGTAAGCAAGGTGATCTTGAAAATTATTCTTAATTCTTTTAAATATTGCTGTGATATTTTTACATTCATTCTATTTCATAAGGTAAGAAAAGCCTTTGCCAAATTTTTTGTATATGTATATAGACGTATAATTGATCCTTATAAAAAATGTAACTGTTTTTTTTAATGCTTAACTGTACAGACTATTCTTAACTTAAAATGTCATTACTTTGTCAATTCTTATCAAAATTCATAAAACTTGGTATCAAAAGAAAGGTCTTAAATCTTAAAAGATCTTAAAAATCTCCCAAATCTACCCCTCCCATGGTTCGGTTATAAAGGGCAGCAACATTTGGCTTCATAACTAAATTACCTCTTCTGTTACGCGATTCAGTAAAACCTGCTTTGGCATCAGTAGACAGTAATACAGGTTGTTTTTTTTACCATCTTGGTATGCAACACATAACAAAGGACCTTTTCTATATTCGAAAACTTCTTTATTTTTTAATATTGTTTTAAGGCAGATTTCTGGCAGACCTTTTTTGTTTACTCTCACTGTGCCTGTTGCAGTGGTTTGATGTAGATATAGAACCAATAGCAGTTGTGGAGAAGTATAATAGTTATCTATACCTAAGTGACAACTTGATGGAGGAGGTTGGTTTCACGCAAAAGACAAAAAACCAAGTTGTAAGTCATACCATGGGCAACAGCTGCTTTATCTGGATCTTTTCCTCCTTTGTAAATTTCAAACAGAGACAACTAACCATTGGTGCTGTCTGAAACACACCATAATTTTATTCCAAACCGAGAATGACGCTTGTTTGGCATATATTGGCGGAGATGTGGTGTCTTTCCCTTGTAACCAATCGTGCTCTCATCTATAGAAATATCTTTTTGAGGAATATAAAAATACAAAAGTTTTTTGTTAAAATGTTCAACTAAATACTGAACTTTATAAGTCTTATTTAGTTGTTGTTGATAGGGGATAGAGATATCAGTAAAGTGAATAAACTTAAGCAAAAGTTGAAAAAGGTCACGATTGAAGTGAGTAACAAACCAGGGAGTGGAAGCACAAGGATGACTAATATCCCAATATAGTTTAATACTAGCTTTCTTGATAAGACCCATATTAATAACAACACCAAGGAATGCCTTTATTTCTGAAAGATTTGTTTTTCCTTACTTTATCCATACATAACCTATCGACAATGGATGGGATCTTAAATGCTGTTGGTTATTTTGAATCCATGCATCAGCATACTGGTTTGTATAAGTCACTAAATTTTCCAAAAATTCTGTTGTGAAAAATAAATCAACATAGTTAGGTACGTGGACTGAAATTTTTAAATTGAGCGTATACTAGAATGTTATATATCATTTGAAAGCCCTTCAATACTGTATTTTAAAGGTGAAAAAATTATCGAAAATGAACAATTCAAAAAAAAGTTATGACGTTTTTATTAGCATATTTTAGATATATGGATTTGTTGAAGAAACTGATGCCAAATTATTATTATTTTTCACTGAAATTGTTATAAGGCGTCTCTAGGGGGCCCGGGGGATACCGAAACACCATTATAACCCTGAAAAAATACAAGTTTTCAACATGAAAAAGTGTTTTTCTGATGAAACTAGTTATATTTATACACAAAAATTTGTTACAATTTGCTTCCATTCCATTTATTCCAAATATTAGAGTTGTATCTTCGATTAACGGTTGGATGTCTTCTTTATGGTCAAACACCCTCGCAGTGAAATGTTACATTCTAATAAATATTTTAAACTAGAGAATACCCAGATTATATTGTGTGTTCATAATTATAAACTACATTTTCTTACTTTACAGCCTACATGAGTGGTATATAAAAACTAATATGGGTAGGGCGAGCGCCACGCCCAACGCCCTAACTCTTCTCCAACCTAAAAAGAATATTAAAAAAAAAACATATTTGAAAAACGATTTTAAATTGTGTAACTAAAAGAGAAAATTATAATACAAAATTTTTTTACCACATAAGGTAGGGTGGGGCGTGTGCCACGCCCGCCACCCTTCTCCAACTGAAAAATTGTTAAAAGAAACTAGTATTTCAACCACAATAATGCCAATATAATTTTAAGGAACTGTAAACATAAGCCAAACTAGTTTAAGATCAAATAACTGTTATTAAAGTCAAACAAACAATTATTAGTAAACTAAAATAGAAATAGTATATAAATATGCCAATTCTCTTAACATTTGAAAATTAATAATATATTTAACACTGTATTTAATAAGGGATATGAAATCTGCAAAAAAAAAAATCTACTTCGAATATCTATAAATATGTATAAATATATATACCAATTTACTAATTTTTATACTACAACTTTATTCACATTGAAAGTACAAAATATTTAATTGGAACTATTGAACTTCAATGCTTTGTTTTTAAATTATTGATTAAATTGAAACAAAATGGAAAACAAACTTGATGTTATTACATATATATCTAAAAAAAAGAAGGAATGGTGGCGCCTAATAATTGTGAATTCCACCAGTGACCACAAAGCTACCACCGTTCCGTCATCACCCACGACTTCCTCTTCTGCTAGAGCTTCCAGCACCCCTCTTAGGAGGATGATAGGCCCAATTAAATTGCTCGCTATCTTTTCTTCCTAACTGGATCCATCGCAAATACGCGCGATTTTCAGTTGGTCCAGGGTGCTGGAACCTATATCTTCTAAACTCACCACATGTAAGCTCTAAATGACAATAACTTGTGAATAAACACAGTACTAAATGAAATTATGTAACATTTGATATAAACAATGATTTATAAAAGTGATTGACTTGATAAATATTTTTAAAAAATAAAAAATTTACCAGTCGTAGCAAGGGAAGATGTCACTAAAGATTAATAAAGTTTCAATCAAAAATAAACACTGTAATTGCCAAGAAATGCATACACATTAAAAAGTAATAATTGTTAAACTTACCACTTGTTACAGATGCAGATGAAACTAAAGTTAAAAAGTTGTAATAAAATATATTGTAATATTCGAGAAATACATAGACATATTAAAAAGTAATAATTGTTAAACTTATCACTTGTTACAGATGAAGATGGAACTAAAGTTAAAAATTGTAATTAAAAAAATAAATTTAGCAATTTATGAATCTGAATTTGGTATTAAACCTATTGACAGATTAAAAAGTACTAGCTTTTAAAATTACTAAATGTATACATTTAGCAAGTGTTGAAAGGGACATTTCCCGGTGGGCAGTCAGCAATACAACATTTGAAATTTTTATAATATTTTAAAACGTATTTTCTTCAATTTTTTAAATAAATTTCTAGAATAGTAATAAAAAATTGTGAGTTGAAATTTACTTCAGATTTTGCTTTATTCAACTTTGTTTTCACTACAGATTATTGTTTAAATAAAACGAGTTAAATAAAAACGCGTTAAATAATTTATTATACATATCTTATATAGAATTTTTAATTTAATGTAACGCTTCTTTTATAATTTATTATTTCAATAAACATTTTCTAAATCAAAACAATATTATAAATATAATATAAAATATCTAACAAAAAAAGTAATTAGGTATTTATATAAATATTGGTTTTTTATTAATATGGTATTTTACTATTTAAAAATTAAAAGTAATCTATTTATATTTTATATAGTATGTATAATATCAACAAGAAATCCTTACACAGTTTATAAAAATAAATATGAATGATTTATTATTAATAAAGATGTAGGTTTATTTTAATATATATGTAGGTTTAATAATAATGTAGGTAATAATAATGTAGGTTTAATAAAATGTAGGTTTATTTTAAAAAATATTAAAACTACTATATTCTAAAATTTTAAGTTATATTCTTTAAAAATAATCAGATTAATAAACTTCACACAAATAACAATACAGTCGCAGGTCTTCCATTCATAACACTTATTTAAAAATAGTAGTTAAAAGGCTAATACAAATGTTTATTTTTTTATTTTTTTACAGGTGTGATGTCTAAGCGAAAAAGTGGACATGAAAAGTTACGTGAGAAAAACATAAAGCTTCTGCGAGAAGATGCTAAAACAACTAAAAATCTACTATCCATGTTTTCTAAACTGAATTCAAATACCCTGCAACACCATGCTGATGCTGAGCCTGTTGATGAGGTTCAATCTCACGTTGCTAAAGAGACCCAAACAAACCTTGATGATGAAGATGGCGTTCATACTGACACTAATGAAATGACCCAACTAATCCTCATTCTAAACATCACAGCTTCTTCAAGCATGGTTGAACCTACTGGTAATAACGAAAAAACTACTACCCGAGTGAATGATTGGTTTAATAAGCCTCACCTGAATGAAATGACAACTTTCTATAAATATCACCCACATCAGCCTGAAATACGTCACTTTAATTCAAAAATGGTATATTATCGTCCTGAAGATGGTATGCAGCGTATGTTTCTTTCATTTTCAGAAAAAGAAGAGTGCCTGTTTTGCAGTGTTTGTTTGGCACATGGAAATGAGAAGCAGAAACCAAGTTCGTTTGTAACAGGTTTTAACAGTTGGACTCATATTCAT
Organism: Hydra vulgaris; assembly: GCF_038396675.1. NCBI lineage: Eukaryota > Metazoa > Cnidaria > Hydrozoa > Anthoathecata > Hydridae > Hydra > Hydra vulgaris. The sequence goes on along the minus strand of NC_088926.1, from coordinate 5,911,981 downwards.
CAACGTATTGTGGAACACGAATCGTCAAAGAGACACCAAGAATGTGTCGAGGCTTATCTACATTTCTCTGCTAATCGAACCATTCTAGATATGGTACAAGGTTAGAAATATAGTCTACGAAAACAGCAAGTTTTACATCGTAGATTGATCGTGGACAGAGTAGTGTCAATTGTCAAAGTGATTGGTAAACGTGGTATGCCATATCGAGGTAAGGCTGGTTGCGAAGCCGTCAATGTTTTGGCTAACGACAGATTGGATCATAGAATATTTCTTGAAATCGTGATTCTTGTTGCGAAGTACGATGAAATTCTAAAAGCGCATTTGAAGGAAATTATCGACAAAGGCATGCTGAATGATAAACAGGATAAGAGGAATAGAGCTAACAGAAATACTTTCATTTCCAAATCCACTGTAAACCAAATTATATTAGGAATCGCTAAATTAATGAAAAGTGCCATTGCTGAAGAAGTACAACAAGCGGGAATATTCTCAGTGCAACTTGACACAACTCATGATGTAACACAAACGGATAAATGTGCGATAGTCCTGCGATACGTTACCGACAAAGTTGAGGAGCGACTTATTGGTGTTGTCGATTCACATTCTGGAAAAGGCAGTGATCTGTGCAAATTGATGTCAAATGTTTTGGAACAAAATGGCATTGATATTACTAAATGTGTGTCAGGTAGTACTGATGGCGCGTCTAATATGGCCGGGGCATACAATGGATTTACTACATTCTTAGAAAAAGCGTCTCCTAGAGACATTCACACATGGTGTTATGCGCATGTTTTAAATCTGGTCGTATGTGACGCCACCAGCAGTAATGAAGCTTCAATGACACTTTTTGGTATACTTCAAAAGGCTGCTATGTTTTTTTGTGAGTCCTACTTGAGAATGGACCTTTGGACTGATCACATGAAAGAAAAAATGGCCAAAACATTCACAAACGACTAAGTGTTATCGGTGCTACTAGATGGGGGTCCAAACACGATGCCCTTCAAAAGTTTTTTGGTACGTTTCGCGACGGTGAAGTAGCATTATACACAGATGTCGTTCAAGTACTGGAAATATCAGTCTCTTCCACTAAATTAAGTGTTGAAGCACGCTATGATGCGCAGTGTCTATTAACGTCCTTATTGAAGTATAAGACTGTACTGACGGGATTTGTATATTTAAGAATAATGGAGTCAACCACACCACTGTCCAAATACCTGCAGACGTCTGGATTGAATTTCATAAAGGCGTTTGAAATGTTTAAAGTAACTATTTCAGAAATTCAGACTCAATCACGCAACTTTGATCAAGTTAAGGTGGCTGCAGACCATTTCATTAATGTTTCCGCAACCATTCTTGACGAGAAAGAATGTGATTGTGTTATACAGAAAGATTTGCCAATGGTACGAAAAAGAATAAGAAAAGTAATGGCAGGAGAATTAGCAAATGATGATCCACTTACAGATCCTTTAAAAAAGTTTGAAGCAGAGGTCCACAATGGTATTCTAGACACAGTGTTAAGAAGTCTGTCGACTCGGTTTGCATCACACGGTGAACTGTACTCTGATATGAGTTGTTTTGACCCCAACGGATTTTCTGAGTTATTGGAATGTAATATTCCAAAAAAAGCCCTTCAAAAAATCTCATGTCATATTTCGGCAACAGGTGTGTAAATTTACTTATAAATATAATTGATTGGTTTCTTGTTAAATTTTATAAGTAATTGCTTAAGTATTTTTGTTTTCCAAATTGGTAAACTTCATTAAATTTTTAATTAGCATTAGATAAGGTTATCTCTTTTGTTCTTTATTTTGAATATTTATAAGATTATCTTTTTATATTTTAGGCGAAGAAGTGCAGCTGTTGCTTGAGCTGTTGGACTTTGCAAAAAAGTGGCCAGTTTTAAAAAAAACATTGGAAAAGAGTTACGATTGTTCTGATCAAATCACGATTGATGAGGATGAGGTTGAAAATGAAGATGACGCCACCAACCATAAATGCGGCCCTCTAAAGAAGTGTCGCTCGTGCATTTACTGTTGCTACCATGTGCTTCGAAAATATAATCTTTACGGCAAGAGCTACTGCATGCTGCACAGGGCTTACAAATTCATGCTCACAATTTCAATTACCCAAGTGGCTTGTGAGAGGAGTTTCAGCAAGTTGAAATGTGTCAAAACAAGATTGCGAAGTCAGTTGACAGAAGATCACTTGGACTCACTGTTGATGATGTGCATTGAAAAGGACATATTGAGTAACATAACCAACGATGAAATTATTGATGAACTTGCTAAATCGAGTGGTGAATTAAAAAAGTTACTGTTTTTATGATTTTTAGTTTTTGTGATTTAAATATAAATTTATAATACAAATATAACACATGTACTTAAATGACATCTTTATTGATTTTAAACAAGTGTATACAAGTCCTTATTGTTCAATAGTGTTACAAAAGTATTTAAAAGTGAGGGGTTACAAGCAAATACGATTTAAAAAAAAAGGTCACTTGGTGGGCCTTTTTCATGATAGCATTTCCCGGGCCTTTTCAAAAGCCTAATCCGCCCCTGAACTAAAGTAAAGCATACATTCTTATTTGGAATTTTATAATCATTACAAAAAGTTATGCTATACAAACTTACCAGTGGAAGGCTGTGTTAATTGGACTAAAGAACAACATTCCTTCAACAACAAATTATTGTGAGAACAGGGACACAATTTTCATGTAAAATTCTCAGTAAAATAATCCATGAAAAAGATAATTTAACCATAAATAAATATCATATGAAAATCAAGCTCAACCTTTCTTTTTTACAAAAATAATTTATGTTTATATATATTTCTAATAAAAAACACATTTAACAAACGTTTGCCTAAGCCTACCTGAAAAAAGTGTTATACGTAATATAACACATTTTAAATTATCTGCTACCAATTATTTTTCGTTAAAATTTCTCATGTACATAGGAAATACATATAATATATAAATGTGTTAAAAAATAAAAAAAGCGGGATCAACATTTCTTCGACTACAAATTGATGTGAGTACATCAACTAAATTTCTGGAGCAAAATAATCCATGAAAAAGTTCAGTAACCAGACATAAAAGTCTTTAAATAATCATGATTAAATAAAGATTTATTAGAACAAGTTTAAAAAAAAAATACATGTTATCAAGGACATACAGGTCCAATAAATAGACACTGACAATATGCCCTTAAATAAGAAAACAAAGTACATAGGAACAAACATAGTTTATAATAGAAACATTCAAGATTTCATTCATTTACTTTATAGATACAATGTTTATCGAAATTGCACGATTTTTTTTTATTTTTAAAAATACAAATGTTATCAGCATTTACAGCTTCTGATTTCAGATTATTCCAGATATTTACAACTCGTTGAGAAAAACAATATTTGCGAATGTCGAGTTGACATCGTTGCTTTCGAATCCTAAAAGTATGACCATAGGTATAATTATTATTGTTAATTTCGAAAAACAAGTTTTTATCTATGCAAACCAAATTATGCATAATTTTGAAACATATGACTAAACCATGTTTTAAACGTTCAATTAATGTTTAAAACGTTCAAATCTTAGTTCCAGAGAATCCAAACCAAGCAACTGTAAACGGCTAGAATAGCTTAAACAACTAATATTAGCAATTTTTTTTGTGAATTAACATAGTTTGGTGTGGCGACCAAACTGGAGAGCAATATTCAATAATTGGTCTTATATAAGTGGTAAATGCACGTACTAATATAATAGGATTGCGAGTTTTAAAGCATTTTAAGATTAGGTATGCTCTAGTATTTGCTACATGAATGACTCTGGCAATGTGTTTTTTGTAGTTTTGGCGGGAGTCTATAATTACTCCAAGATCTTTTGGGTTAGATGACCAAGCTAGAATATAATCACCTAACTTGTAATTAAAACTAATACTATGCAATGGAGAAAGTGCTATTCTGTGTGCAAAACATTTCTTGCTGGCAATTGGCAATTGCCAAGTATCTGACCGAATAATTATTCTATCAAGAGCAACAGTTAAATCGTGACTATGATTCATATCACGATACAAACTGTATAACTTTAAATCATCTGCAAAATGTTTTATTGTACATTCGAAATTGTTTACTACAGATGATAAGTCATTTATAAATGATAAGAACAAAGTTGGTCCTAGCACACTACCCTGAGGTACACCACTTACAATTCGAATCTGATATCATAAAGCACTACTAATCTTTACCTGTTGAGATCTGTCTGTGTGAAATGTAGTAATCCACTTTAAAAGGTTACCACGAATATTGTATAATGAAAGTTTAAATATTAATTTTGAATGAGATACGGAATCAAACACCTTTCAGAAGTCGATATGTATAACATCAGTAATCAGATGATTGTCAAGTGCGGTACTCCAATCGTTAGTAGATTCTAAAAGATTCGTACATGAAAAACGTTTATTGAGGAAACCGTGCTGACTAGGAAATATTATGTTATATTTATTTAGATATTCAACAATATGTGAGTTGATAATTTTTTCCATGATTCGACAACAAGTACAAGTTAAAGAGATGGGTGTATAGTCAATAGGATCCGATGTAGCTCTGTTTTTAAAAATTGGGGAGACGAAAGCTTTGCGCCATTGATTAGGTAAAGCGTTTGATGTAAAACTAGCCTCAATAATATATGAAAGAGGAAAACATAAAACATGAGCTAACTTTTTAAGAATTGAATTAGGTAGACCATCAGGACCGAACGAAGTACTTGGATTAATTCCCATTAGGGTTTTATACACTGACTCCACGGAAAAATAAACCATGTCAATACTTATTGGATCATTAACATAGGTGGCAATATTATGCAAATAGCAATTATCGTCCGTAAAAACACTTCCAAAGTGATTATTAAACACGTTAGCAATTTATATATTACTGAAAGTGACCTTGTTATTGTTATTTTTGTTTGTTAGATGGTGGTGCTTATTAAGGATAATCATTTTATTATTAACATATTTATAAAACTTGCTAATATTATTTACCTTTACTAGGTTTAATTCAATTTTCGATTGGTAATTAGATAAGATTAGTTTGCAATTCCTGGCGTACTGTTTGTAACCTGATTTGTTATAAATGGTTTTAATATTTGTCCATCTTTTCCATAATAATACTTTGCGGCTTAAGATTTTTTTAATGTATTTTGGATAGTGATTACTCGTTTTGTTATAATACTTTTTCCTAATAGGTATTAACTTTTCTTCTTTCAAAAAAGTATCTATGTGTATTTATGTTTCTAAAAAGAAACTCCACAAAACTTTGTCTACCTCACACTGCCTAAAAAGAAGTGAAAAAAATGAGTCACACAATTTTAGCACAAAAATCGATTCCGTAAATCGCGATTTCCGCGTACCTAACATAGTCAATGGGCTTTGACTCTGGTGAAATAGTATGTTTGGGTTCTGGTACACCAGTAAAAGAAAAAACATTTTGGCCATTATTATCTCATACAACAGGAAGCCACAAATCTAAAACATCATCAACACCAGCATCATCATCAGAACCGGAGTCTACATAAAAAATAAAAACTTCAAATGCTTAGTCTAAATCTAAGCCTTAGATTTGGTGATATATTTAAATTAAACAATATTATATGCAACTTTTCAATAAAAAATATTGTGGCTTCATCAAATAAGCTATCATCACTGCTACTTAAATATTCTTCGCTTGTACAACTTTCTTCTTCTGTAAAACTTTCTTCGCTGTCACTCATCTTTAGTACGAAATATACACAAACAATATACCAAGAGATAGAAAAAAATATGCTCTATTCAATGGCACCATTTTTAATTTACAAACAGCGGTATTTTTGCAGAAAAAGTCATAGTTTTTAAGAACATTTTCAAAGCAACGATCGTGGCTCTACGTGCTCTGACGGTATAGCCATGATCGTGGCTCCCCGTCACACCTATCCAAAAATGGTCCCAACCTCAATTTTGAGGACCAAAAAAACGACCTATTGGACATTAATCTGCAAGGTCTCTTGTATCACCAGATGTAAAAATTAAAATCTAATCTCTATACCCTAAGGAGAAAAACACATTTAAAGTTTTATAGCTCTTTGCGCTACTGATTGCACTTGGAGCTCCGTTGTAAATCTATTTTGTTTTTTTTTCACTTTTGGGTTATGGAGTTTTAAAAAAATATCAAAAACTCTTTACATATATGTTTTGACTATAACCTGACAAAAAATCAGCTCTTTAACACTTTTTTTTTGTGTACAGAGACCTAAAGTATAGAGTATAGCACTAAAATCTCTTCAAAAAGAGACAACGGATGCTTAACGTTTTTATTATAACCTTATTATTGACTATGGAAGTTTCAAAATTTAATAGAATGAAGCGTTGGCATGTATCTTTTAGGCAAAAAAGGAGAAAGATATCTTTTAGGCAAAATAGGAGCAAGATATCTTTTATCTGTAAAAAGATATAGCTCTTAAAGTAGAAACCTCGCCTTTGAAAAAGCGGCCAAAATGTAGCAGTTTTTTGTGGTTTTTATGTCTTTTAAAGATTCAAAGTTACATTAAATAACTAATCTAGTAACAATATGAGGTGACTAGTGGATATGGGATTCTATGGTTGTTAGACATCACATCTGTGTGTACTTTGTCTGCAAAAAGAGTGCTTTTTTTGACCTTGTTTGTACAAAAGTAGGAGCAAAAAACACATAGAGAAATTTTTTTCTAGTTGTTCTGAATTTAAAATGCATAAAAACCTCTTTTTGTTTTAGTAGTTAAACCCACAGGTTTGCTTTGTTGTTTTTTCTAAACATTATTGACCAAATATTGGATATAATAACAACTTTTTTCATATTGTAAAAATTATGTTTGAATTGTAAATTCAAAATTAGTTGGTAATTTATAAAATAATTTTAGTATTAATGTTAGAATCAGGTTTTTTTTATATAAATCAAAAATGCATAACCTTGTTGTGCTTTTTTTTTGTTTTGAAGTATCTCCTAGACCTCCTATCTTTTATTGCTCTGACCAAGTTTGTTTCTACTATTTAAAAATCAAAAGCCACAACTTCAAAGTAATTACTTTTAAGTAATTACAAAAGCCGCAACTTCAAAGTAATTAAAACCTAAATAACTAAAAAGATTTTTTATCAACACAAGCTTGTACTGAAATTATTTTTCAAAGATCAGTTTTTTAACCATTGAAATGCCATATAAAAGAAAAACTTATCATGATTGTCGGCAATCTGTATGCTTTTTTTGTTTTTCAAAATGTGACAGACATATTACTGATTTCATCAAGGAAAGGATACTAGATATTTTTTCTGGAAATTCTATTGACTTTAAGGATGATAGAGTTCCATTATATATATGGAACTCTATCCATTAGGGCATATGCAAATCATGCAGAGTGATGGTACAAAAGCATGGCAAGGGTGATGATGGTACAAAAGCATGGTAAGCCTCATGACTATAACAAAGTGATTATTAGACCAAAGACCAGAAGATTGGATTCTTGTAATTGTTTAATTTGCCAAGTTGGCAAACTAAAAGGACATTCTACAAAGCTCAAATTTTTAACCAATCAAGATTTGAAGGAAACATCAAGTAGCTTTGATAAACTATGCTCAAACTGTCTCAGTGTAGTCAAAAGAGGAATAACACATGTTTGTTCACAAACCACCAGGTATGAAAACTTAAAAAAAATGATAGCAACTGATTCAAGAACTACTGAAAAATTAGCGTCCTCTGTAATAACTAAAAAGGTATCCTCTCCACAGGGCACAATTAGGTTGAGCAGAGAAAGTGGTAAAGCATTAACTATTACTCCAGGTACCTCCAGAGCTCAGTGCATATCAAGAACTTCTCTAACTTCTTTGGACATGGTTCAAGTTCAAATCAATACTGGTCTTTCAAATAAAAAGATGCAAGAACTGGCTGTAATATTAAACAAGAATACAAACTCAAAAATTGTTGAAACAAAATTTAGGGGAAAATTTTACAATGGCTGGTCGAAAAATTGAAGGTTTATTCAAAGTTTCTAAAATCTCACTTACAAAGCCATCAACAAAAACTGAAGATTTGGTAGATATTGTTCATTGCAAGAGTTTAGGAGATTTTTATAACTCAATTCTCAGTGTTAGAGCAATCACTTCATTGCCTCTCATCAAACTAGGTATTGATGGCGGAGGATCTTTTTTAAAGTTCAGCTTGAGTGTTGTCTCCAATGTTGGATGTCGAAATGTCACAACTTCAGCCTCAAATGAAAAAAGCTTACTGACTGTAAAACATGGGAAAGAAACAAGTGCCAAGCGTCAGCTACTTGTTGCTGTTGCTGAAAATGTTTCAGAAACTTATGAAAATGTCAAAAATTTTTTAAGTTTAATTGGGAAAATTGATGTGCCTTTCATTATTGCATGTGACATGAAGTTAACCAATATCATTTGTGGCATTCAGTCTCACTCAAGCAAACACCCTTGCTGTCGGTGTGATGTTAAATTTGATGACCTCAAAGAACAGGGAACTCCAAGGAACTTCAGATCCATTAATATGCAATACAAAGCATTCATTGAGAAAGGGAATGGAAAATGTGCGCAAAAGATTTTCATAATGTTGTTCATAATCCATTGTTTGACCAAGAAGATGTCAAACAAGTTATTGAGTTTATTCCCTCCAATGGAACTTGATCTTCTCCTTGGAATTGTAAATCATCTTTACAAATCAATGTTAAAGATATGGCCTAAAAGCAAAGATTGGCCATTACTTCTCAAATTAAAATTGCAACCTTATCATGGTGGAGAGTTTGTTAGAAATGATTGTCATAAGCTTTTGAAGAACAAAGATGTTTTGCCAAGAATTGTTGAAAGCGAAAAAGCAGAACACATGCTTGATTTTGTAAAAATATTCCAACATTTTAAGAGTGTTGTTAGCTCCTGATTTGGAAGGACATTAAATACTGTATATGTTCAACATATCAAAGACTTTAAGAACTCATATCTTCAACTCTCAGTTTCAGTCACTCCAAAAGCCCATGCAGTGTTTTACCATGTTCCTGAATTTATTGCTCTAAAGGGTTCGGCATTGGGCATTTTTAGTCAGCAATCAACAGAAACCTTGCATTCAATCTTCAGTGCATAATGGGCAAGGTACAAAAGAAACCCTGATCACCCTAGTTATGGAAGCCGGTTACTGAATTGTGTTATTGACTATAACAGCAAGCATCTTCGAATTGGATTATTTAAATAATTCTTTTTTTTTAACAGTTAAACAGTGATTTCTAGAATTTCATTCTAGAAATACTTGAGACAAAATTTGTTGATAATAAATATTCTTGTCTGAAATTTTTGTTTATATTAAAAACTATATTTATTATGTTTATAAAAAATTCTTCAGAAGTATATAGCTTATTTTGCAAGTACTAAATGAAAACATATCAACAGCAATTTGAAGAAAAAGTAATAAATATCACAACAACTTCATAAAGCAATTTTTTTTAAAGGAAATCATTTCATGTCTGTGTGTATGTGTTTTTTCAATGGGAGATTAAGGTTATATGGGATTTTCTTCTGTTTGATATCTTATTAAAACCCAATTCCGTAAAGACATATTTCCTATTTAAATAAAAGAAGTTGTTATTATTGTGTGTATTTCCAATATTTGGTCAATAATGTTTAGAAAAAACAACAAAGCAAACCTGTGGGTTTAACTACTAAAACAAAAAGAGGTTTTTATGCATTTTAAATTCAGAACAACTAGAAAAAAATTTCTCTATGTGTTTTTTGCTCCTACTTTTGTACAAACAAGGTCAAAAAAAGCACTCTTTTTGCAGACAAAGTACACACAGATGTGATGTCTAACAACCATAGAATCCCATATCCACTAGTCACCTCATATTGTTACTAGATTAGTTATTTAATGTAACTTTGAATCTTTAAAAGACATAAAAACCACAAAAAACTGCTACATTTTGGCCGCTTTTTCAAAGGCGAGGTTTCTACTTTAAGAGCTATATCTTTTCACAGATAAAAGATATCTTGCTCCTATTTTGCCTAAAAGATATCTTGCTCCTTTTTTGCCTAAAAGATACATGCCAACGCTTCATTCTATTAAATTTTGAAACTTCCATAGTCAATAATAAGGTTATAATAAAAACGTTAAGCATCCGTTGTCTCTTTTTGAAGAGATTTTAGTGCTATACTCTATACTTTAGGTCCCTGTACACAAAAAAAAAGTGTTAAAGAGCTGATTTTTTGTCAGGTTATAGTCAAAACATATATGTAAAGAGTTTTTGATATTTTTTAAAAACTCCATAACCCAAAAGTGAAAAAAAAACAAAATAGATTTACAACGGAGCTCCAAGTGCAATCAGTAGCGCAAAGAGCTATAAAACTTTAAATGTGTTTTTCTACTTAGGGTATAGAGATTAGATTTTAATTTTTACATCTGGTGATACAAGAGACCTTGCAGATTAATGTCCAATAGGTCGTTTTTTTGGTCCTCAAAATTGAGGTTGGGACCATTTTTGGATAGGTGTGCCGTGCTTAAAGGGTTAAAATAATCGCTTTGTTTTTACTTAATTTGGACTTAATTGTGAATAAGTTTCCTTAAATCAAGGAATACTTTTTACTACGATAAAGGAAATTTTAAAGGAAAAACCGGTAAGGAAATTTACACAATTACGCAATGCGCAAGAAAAGATTTTTTTGAGAGAAGACAAAAACACTCTGTCAGATTTATTTCAAGTGCAGGTCGATTCACAAAGACTAAAGAGTTTTTTAAATCATTACTTACTCAATGTTTTTTAGTTACACCTTATTAAATTCTTGTTTTCATGTGAAAATTTCGTAATAAACAAAAATCACCCATAATAATTCGTGCAATTTACATTAAAATTAGTCACATGTACCCAAAAGATTTTCAAAATACAATTATAAGCAACCTAAAATGCATATTTTTTTTAACAACTATATTATGAACTTGTCTCTAAATTTTCTTTAAATTATCTTATTAACTTATTTCTAGTTTTAAAGTTTTTAAGATTACAGAAAGTTTTGTATTTTATTTTTGCTATTTTTTTATTATAGGTTTGTAACTAATCGTAACATCTATGTAAATACTTTAATTTTTAAATTTTGCAAAGTAATTGTATATTTACCTTTTAATCGTTGTACACGCTTGCTGATGAAAGCACGTTGAGGTGTAGTGATAAGGAAAATATTGTCTTCTTTTAGCCCCGTTCATGCAGACTCTATTTATATAAAACAGATTTGTATACTTTTTTTACTGACAAAATAAATAGATTAAAAAAAAAAGAAAAAAGAAATTCCACTTTCTTCCTGCTTTGTAGCAAGTTGATCACTGAATCTGAACTACACAGAAATTTTAAGTATATAGAATTCTTTGAAGTTTTTCACATCTTTGTTTTGCTTTTTTTTTTTAATTTTACTTAGGCTGTCTTTTTGCAATAGATCTACAGAGCCTCAGGATTTACTTCTTCCATACATAAGATAGCTCATAGTATGCTGTACAAACGCTTGGATAGTTCCTCCTCGATATCCAGGATTTCAGCAAAAATATAATAATCCTGAAAGAAATTTTACTTATAAATATTTTATCGCTCATTTGTCTTTTAACCTAAATTATAAAAATTATAAGGGAAGGTTAATTTAAAAAAAAACCTCAAAAAACGTCTTGCCCTGTTACCATTGTTGGATCTTTTAAATCCGCCAGATCTATTAACATTAAGGTGCTCCAAATTTTTTTTTCTCAAAATTTTTTTGCTCCCCAGGTATTTTCCCATTTCTTTCAGTATTTAAAGTGAAAAAAATCATACTTCAAGATTTCAAAATAACTCTAAGCCTTGCCACCATGAAAAAATGTTTGTCACATTGTTTAACATTAAAAAATCAAAGTGAACTAGAGTTATTAAAAGTTGAATTTAAGCAACCAAAATTTAGGTATAAACAATCTAGCCTAGCTACCATGATATGATAATGTTAGGCCTAAGAAAAATACTGATCCAGCCGTATTCGGAAAAACAATTATGTAAGTTTTTTCATAGATTTTTCAGTGTTTTTTTTCTAAAATCTGGTACATTGCGCCAGTGTTGTTCCACCACTTGTAACATATATTGTTTTTGTGCTTTGTCTCTTGTTAAAGTATTTGCAAAGTCTGTTATGAGCTTCATTGCCCTCTCGGCTAAATCATTGACAACTTTTGCATGACGTATAAACATTGCCGCTTCTTGAAAATTATTGTCAGTTTCCCACTGCTTTCGAGGCAAGTGCAACCAGGCTGATTCAATTCCAAGTAAATTGAACAGGAGCCAGGATTTCTTGCCAATCAGATGTACCAATTTTGTTGAGAATACTAGCTGTGGGAAGACAGGAACACCTTTATCTAGTGGTTTGTCTTTTTTTGCTTTGATAAGTTGTCTGGCAGTTTGTTTTTTTCCGAATCTCACACCAAATTTGAAAAGAGCAAAAATGTGACCGTTTCTTCTGCCAGATACCACATACGCCTGTTCAATGCTGAAATTGTTGCTCCAGCTACCTCGGGGTCGACTTTCTTGAACATATGTAGATCATGTCATAACTGAAGATCATTTGATGGTGCATCGGCTGCAGAAGGGGCGGCTAACCACGCTTTCACATAAAATAGGGCATTGAATGTGCAAATACGACACAAATTTTCCATTTTTTCAAGATCATAGTTCAGCAGATCACCAAAAGCATACATTTTAGCACTGTATATAACAGTTGCCATCCAGCGTGCATGATGCTGTGCACCAGGCTTGAGCCAGTGCACTCCACGAGGAGGTGTTTCTCCTAGAATTATGAGCACAAGTTCTGCACATTCTCTGTAGTCATCACGAGGCATGCTGTTACCTTCTGAGGCCAAGATTTGTTGCAAGAAATTAACAACATTTTCCTTCTGTTGCTTGAGACGTCGATCAGTAATAATTTAAATTTTGAAATTCGATCGTTATTGTACCCCAATATTTTTTAAATTCCAATGAATTCAGGGGTGTCCGGACTTGATGTTGGACTAAAAATCTTATCTTATAATTATATCATATCTTCAATAAACAGTTTTTCCTTTGCTTCATTTGATTGACATCCTTTTTTCTTCTGGAGCGTTCTATAAATATTATAGAGATCCAATATTTTAGCTTTAACTTTGTTTTTGCGTTGTATTGCAATTTCATCTTTATCCCAATGATTTCCACTACAACTTTTTCAGTTCTTGCACCTTAACAACTGACATATTTGGTTTGTTTCATCAAAAATCCTTCAAAAATTCGTCCTTCAAAAAGAAAAAGAAACGCAGCACATCTCCCGTCAAAGGAATTCTTGTTGGTAGTAATTCAGTTAATGATTTTCCTGATAACCAGATGTCAATATCTTTCCTGAGGACAGGTCTATTCATGATCGTTTTTAACAGTTCCTTCAAAACTAATGATTCCGTATTATAGTGCCATATATACACTATACAGCGCTACAAAATTTCACATAATATGTTTTTATCAAATCAGTTTGTCATATATTTTGTTGAAAAATTTTAAAATAAACAATATGTTTTTCAAACAAACAATACAGTCTGCTTCTGTCTGATGAGTAATTCTTGTTTAACTTCTTTCATTAAATTTTTTTCCTAAAAAAAATTTAGAAAAAGTTTAGAAAAATATTTAGATTAGTTTAGAAAAAGGACTAACATAACTTTTATGAAGAAAATTCAGAGAGCTGGTGGCAAGGCTTAAACATGACTAAACGACTTGATATTTTGTATTTTATCACAAAATAGATGAGCAAATGGGAAAATTGCCAGGGAGCAAGATTCTGAGAGAAATTATTTTTAACCATGCTTCTCTAGAGGGCCCTAATGAACATCTATTACCAAATCATTTTCTTCTTTAATTTTCTGAGAACCAACATTTTCTTGTCCATCATCTTTAATTTATTTTCTTCCTCCTAATTAGGAAGTACGGTGTATCTTCTCCACATCTCTGTCTGAGATGTGCAAAAGATACACCGTAGATTTGATCTATGCATTTAGAGTAGATATTCCGCTGGACAAGCTACATTTACTAAGTGCGATGCTTTTCTCATAAATAGCATCTAGATTATTCATTTTACTAAGAAGATGGAGCAAGATGGAGCAGACTATATTTTCGTTCTGTGTTAGTTCGAGTAATAAAGTATGTATTTTAATTTAATTTCATCTTAACCTGATACTACAAACACTGAAATCTAGAACAGCAAAGTTTTTTTTTACATGAAAAATCCGGGATGTTGAATATGCTCGAATTTCATAAGTGCAAACTTGCATAAGTGCGAAGCTTTGTAAAAACTGCCATAAGTGTGAATTGGCATTAATGCACCAAATATAATGGCAAATATTAACATAAGTGCGAATTAGTATTTCGCACTTATGCTAATGTTTGCAAGTTCTTTCGGCGCACTTATGTCAGTTCGTACTTATGGCACACTTGTCTTAATTTTTGCAACTGCTTCGCACTTACGCCGGTTTGCACTTATGCAAGTTTGCACTTAATCTAATTTGCACTTACGCAATTCCTACTTATAACAGTTGTACTTATGAAATTAGTGCTTATTTAGTCGTCCCGAAAAATTCTATAACTCGCATTCATAATAACGCTTCTTGCTGTTTTTATTACAAATACCACTTATCCATCATTGATTAGTGACACACTGAATCCAAGCAGGCCCAAAAATCTTTTCCATTTGCATATTTTACAAGTATTTTGCTGTTATTGGTTGATGGGCGCATTTTTTACAGGTGACGCAGTTTAAAATCTACACAGTTTTCTAGATGAAATGTTTCAGAGCTAGCTATTTTTGTTGATAATCCTGAAGAATCTGGTTGATTTTTTTTCCTATTAATGTTTGATTTTAAATTTCTGATTGCTTGACTGGAAGAAGTCTGTTACGAACGCTAAATGATATAAATCAATTTCCACGAATATTAAATTTTCATAATCCCTCGATTGATAATCGGATTGATAATCGACCATTCATCCTGAGTTAGTCTAAAATAAGACTTAAAAGAACCAAATACAGATTCGTCTAATAGTTGCAATATATGGCTGCAGTATAGCGGAAATGGTAATAAAATCTCTTTTGTAAATCTTATTATATCAAATGAAATGTGGCTTTCATGGTTGTCCATTAAAAATATTATTGGATTATCAACAGATGATGGTTTAGTAAGGGAAAGGAAGTGCTTTATTGCAACTAAAATTAATAAAATTGTCACTTGTCATCTAATCACTTTTGTTGCACAAACCTAAGCTCCATGTAGGTGCTCCATTAATTATAAACTCTTGTTGTTTACTCTTAGTAATATAAATACAGGTGGAACTGTATTACTCATAGCATTCACAAAAGTTACCCAAACCATCTTTCTGCTGAAACAAATTGCTCAGCTCCATAAGTTGAAACAATCTTTGGAGTGTCTTTGAATTTATATTTTAATTGAATTTCTGACAAATTATAAAAAAACATGGACACGGTACTTTTATTAAAGACAGTTGCAGGAGCAAGGCTGACTTTATCTGGTTTTTGTTTTGAAAATTTTGGATGACGCATCGGAAAACATTTTATTTAGGTGCCATGATGATTCAGATATATTTTTTGAACTTAAAGCAA
Organism: Hydra vulgaris; assembly: GCF_038396675.1. NCBI lineage: Eukaryota > Metazoa > Cnidaria > Hydrozoa > Anthoathecata > Hydridae > Hydra > Hydra vulgaris. The sequence goes on along the minus strand of NC_088926.1, from coordinate 5,896,307 downwards.
CACTATACTTGAAAGCTATCTGCCTAATTTGTAATTTGGTTTAACCATTGTACGTATGAAGACATATGCTAATATATTTTACAATAGCACTTTCACCAGAAGCATGAAAAATTTTTCTATTTTCTATGCTGGCAATTCATCTAAAGTTTTCTCGCAGCTCAAGAGATCTTGCCATTTTTACAGCTCTACCTGTTGTGGATTTTGATAAACAACATTTTTTAGCTGCAAAACTTTTGACTTTAACTTCCAAATCTAAAAGAATTTTTTTTTATTTGGTTTTAATTAACGAAAATTAAAACTTAAATATATTCAGTATTATATGATCAAAATATGTACACATTTGTATATATATGTGGTGTATAAATACAAAGTTAAAAATCAAAAGTAATTTGGTTTTTTATTTGGTTTTTTGGTTAAATATTTTACCTACAAATGAAAGGCCAGACTCAAAACACCATTACCTAAATGTGAATGCTTTAAAATTTTTAAAAAAACTACACAGAATTCAAAAAAACAAATAGTAAGAGAAATAAACGATAGTTCAAGAAGGAACAATTTAAGAGTTGATGGCGAAAAAAAAGATGACAATGAAAGTTGGTTAGAAAGCAAATTAAAAGTAAAAACAATATTTGATGAGTACTTGGGTATAAAAAATGTAAAAATGAAAGAGTGCATAGAGCTGATAAGGAATGTATGAAAGAGCACAAAACACTTTTTCTGAAATTATTGGACTTTACTTATTAGGAGTTAATTAAAAAAACTCTTCAAAGTTAAAAATAAAAAACATTTTTATTAGCGAAGCTTTTTGCATGGAGACGAACAGAATTAGAAAGAATTTGGAAGAGAAAATGAAAATTAAAAAGACAATCGGGAAAATTTACGTATATTTCCTAGGACAAGTTTATTTTACGCAAGTGGAATGCAAACCTTTTTTATTAACTTTCTATTTTAAATTTTTAAATGCATTATTGATTTTATATATATATATATATATATATATATATATATATATATATATATATATATATATATATATATATATATATATATATATATATATATATATATATATATATATATATACAGGGGAGAAAATAGAATTAGCCTCACCTTTATTTTTTGTTTTAGTTTAACGAAGATGGCAATGAAACAATGATTAAATCTACCCTATTTCTTATTATGTTTAATTAATTACAAGTGAAAAAAAATTAAAAGTATTCAATTTATGGAGAAAATAGAATTAGCCTCATTTACGTAATATACAAGAAAATACAAAAATAAATTTGTTTAACGCTTTTAATATTTAGTTTTGCTTCCAGAATTTTTAATGACTTAAAATATGCGACTTGACATACTAGTCACAAGATTTTGTATAGTTTCTATAGATATTTCATTCCAAGCTTCTCTGATACGAATTTTCAGCTCCAATGCGGATTCATATTGCTAACCATTTTTATAAACCTTTCTAGAAAGTATTCCCCATAGATTTTTAATTGGGTTAAGACCTGGAATGCATGCGGGCCATTCCATTACGTGAATATTTTTTCTCTCATAAAACCAAGCTTTTGTAAGCTTTGAGTTATGGATAGCATCGTCTTGTTAAAAAGTGAAACTTTCACCAATCAATTCTTCACCATGTTCAAGCAAACTAATTTCTGATAAGTCAATGTAGTCTTGTTAATTCATTTTTGTTGAAATCCATGCTAGTGGTTGTTTTCCAGCAAAGGCAAAAGCCCCCAAAACCATAACAGTTCCACCACCAAAGTTACGACTCATTCAAGTTTTTTTTTCTTTTCGAAGATCGTGCCAGTAATATTGATAGCCATCAGGACCATCTAGATTGAACTTTTTTTCATCACTAAAGAGAACTTGATGCCATTATTCCTGCGAAGACACCTGTTCTTTTGCAAATTGTAATCTAACTTCTTTATGACGAACAGTAAGTTTTGGTTTTGGTTTACGCTTTTCCGAACTGTGTTTGGATCTTCATGTAAAATTTGTCTCACACGTTGAACAGTTACAGGTAATTGTAAATCAACACGAATTTGAGATGTAGCCATGTGCTGAGCAGCAGCATGACGTACAATTACATGTTTAGTACGATTATCAATTTTACTTTTGCCACCACTTTCCTTATGAGCTCCATAATTAACGCTAACTTTGAAGTAATTATTAACCCCTTTTGTAGATCTTTTAATGTTCTTTGATATTTTCCGATTAGATAAGTCTGTATTTTTACATGCTTTGATTACTGCTAATACTTCATTCGTTAAACGCTTACCACGTCTTATTTCAAATTCAGGTATCAAAAACCAAATGTTAAAAACTTTATGAGCCATGATTTCACAGTCTTTGTTTAACTTACAAATAATAATAAAAACTAAGTCACAAATGCGTATCACCAGATCAAAATAAACAAGTAAAATGAAAACAATTATTGATGAAGCTAATTCTATTTGCTGCCGCAAATATTAAGTATTATACATTTTATGGTATTATCAAATGTACCGCAATTTAATTATGCTATATTATAATCTAAAAAGTTGTTGTTTGTAACAATAATTGTATAAGTGTGGATACAAAAGATGCACCGCACAAATTTGTTTAGAGATTTACAAAATATTGGATCAGCACATGGTGAGCCTAATTCTATTTTATCCACTGAATATATATGTATATATATATATATATATATATATATATATATATATATATATATATATAAATATATCTGAATATATATGTATATATATATATATATATATATATATATATAATATATATATATATATATATATATATATATATATATATATATATATATATATATATATATATATATATATATATATATATATATATATATATATATATATATATATATATATATATATATATATATATATATATATATATATATATATATATATATATATATATATATATATATAGGAACACGCAATCCTTCACTTAGTTAAAGAAATAAAAAACTCCTTTACAAACCGAGAAGTTACATTAGGTGTTTTTGTAGATCTCTTTAAAGTTTTTGATATAGTCGACCACAAAATACTGTTATCAAAGCTTAATATGAATGGCATAAGGGGTATATCCAACAAGAGGAAAGAAACCTATTTGGATAAACGTGTGCAATATGTATATTATGGAGACAATAAACTATCAGATCCGTCTTTATTAGAGTGTGGTGTACCTCAAGGATTAATTTTTTGGTCTTTGCTTTTTTAAATCTATGTAAACAATCTTTGTATGGCATCAAAAAGAATTTCAACTATAATGTTTGCTGACGATAGCAACTTTTTTATCTCTGAAAAACTTATTAGCGAACTGTGCGTAGAAAGGAACAATGAGTCAGAAAAAAAATTCAGAATGGTTTAGCGCAAACAAACTCTCTATTAACTCAAGTAAAGCAAAGTTTTCTTTATTTCATCCTTCCTTTAAAAAAATAAGTTCAATCTTCTTTTCAGAAATTGTTAATAGAAAATAGAGAAATGAGAACGGGTACAGTTAAAAATTTTTTGGGTGTTTTTATTGATGAAAATCTAAATTGTAATAAACATGTCGCTTATTTAGGTAGTAAAATATCCAAAAGCATAGGAATAATATACCAGTCACGTTACTTATTAAAAAAAGTCACTACTCAAACAAATCTATTATAGCTTTGTTAAAAATTACCTAACTACGGTAATATAGCATGGGTTAGTACCTATAAAACGAAAGTAGAGCCACTCTATTGTAAACAGAAGCATGCTATAAGTGTGATTAATTTTAGAAGTAAAAAAAGAAAGTCAAAGCCGCTTTTTGAACAATTATCTTTATTAACATTGTTTGAACTAAATGTATATAACGTTCTATGCCTTATGTATAATAGCAAAGGCAAAAAAAATCCTTCAATTTTCTATATAAACAAAAAACCTGAGTTTTTATTGCGCACAAATATAGGCCTTCATGCAAAAATAAGCTTGAGCAATTCAAAATGACTTATCGTGCAACTCATATCTGGAATAAGTATTTACTAATTAATTTAAATAATATTGATTTTAAAACTTAAATTGCTTTAAAAAAAAACTTTTAAGAGGAGTATTTTAAAGTATAAAAAGTTAGTTGTTTTTTTTTCTTTGCAAGCTTCTTAAACAATTTCTTATTTTTTATTATATATAAATATATTTTCAACATTGCATTAGTAATAAATGTAAAAATATTATTGAAAAGAATAATAATAATAAAAGATTCTTGGATTTCCGATCCAATATTTTGTAAAACTCTTCGAAAAAACAAACTTTTGTAAAGACACAACAACCTTTTGTAAAAAGTATTCCTAAGCTTTGGGAACGATAAATTATTACATTGTTTTCTCACAAATTCCAGATTTCTTATTAATTTTTCAATATCAGGTTAAGGTGAAAGATACAGTTTTACACATTTTCCTATTTTGTGATATTTTAAGACCTTTATGCTGACTAAGAAAACTCACTTTGGGTAGTTGGGTAGTTTCTTTGTCTTTTTAGTTTGTGTAGTTGTTTTTGTGTATAGCTTATGTTGTTTATTATTGAATGTTTTCTTACAATAAAATCATCAAATCTATTTACTCAATTAAATCTTAAAAATTTCAAAGAACTAGTATTTTTTTTTAAATATAATATTCATATAATTTTTCTTTAGTCTTTAAAAATCTCGGTAATCAACATTGTATCGGTAAGCAACATTGTATCGGTAGTCAACATTGTATCGGTAATCAACACTGTATCGGTAAGCAACATTGTATCGGTAATCAACATTGTATCGGTAATCAACATTGTAATGCTAGTAAGAAATGCTCATAGTTTATCTTATATTTAATCTCATATTAATCAGCATCAAAATTCTTGAACTACAAAAAAATGTAAACATTGCCATAAACTGAAGTTCCAAAGACCATCAAGGTTGTTAAAAAAATACTGCTTTGCATCTTTTATTGCTATGTCTACAAGTTATAGTAGGTACTTTTATTGCTGTCTACAAGTTATTTCATCAAAAAATGAACATCAAAATTCACTCCTAAAAATTTAACAGATATTTGCCTTAATTATTTTTGATGTCAGTTTTGATGTCAGATCAAGTAGTACATAAGACTTTTTATTTTATTTTGGTTTGTTTTATAAGGAAAGTTATTTTTTTAAAGCATTACTTATACATCATTTGTTTCACTTCGTTTAATGCTCCGTTTACAACTTTAAAAAGCGTTCAAATGTTTCTATTAAAATGAAAAAATGAAAATCATCTGTAAATAAAATGTAACAGACTTAAAAAACAATTAAATAAACTATTTAAGTATTGTAAGAAAAGAAAGGTTCTAATATAGAATTATGTAGAACTTCACAAGTATTTTTGGTTGCTTTTACGTTTTTACATTGAACGTAAAATGTAAAAACGTAAAAGCAGCCAAAAATACTTGTGAAGTTCTACATAATTCTATATTAGAACCTTTCTTTTATTACAATACTTAAATAGTTTATCTAATTGTTTTTTAAGTCTGTTACATTTTATTTACAGATGATTTTCATTTTTTAATAAAATTTACTTTGATTTAAAAATTACTTGTCAAACGATACGTTCGAACGTATCGTTTGACAAGTAATTTTTAAATCAAAGTAAATTTTATTCCATTAATAAGTATCTTTTATTCCATAATGTTATAGTTTTTTTTAGGGTAGAGTGATTTATTTTTGAATAGATCAATGAGAAATTTTAATGCAATACAATCTTCTTGAAATGAATCAGATAAATTATTGTTTTACTCTTCTATTGCGTGATTAGTTTTAAAATTTTTTTTTTCTATTGAAACCCGATTTGCGATTGGCACAAAGTACTGCTTGTAGTTAAATGATTATATAATCTGTTATACATTATTCGCTCTAGAAAATTGGAGAAACGAGATAAGAAAGAGCTTGTGATTAAAAAAGAGTTTGGCTTATATGAAGTCTTAAAAATTTGAATGGCTAGTACAATTTTTTCATTGTTAGAACACGCACTTTACTTACATTTTTGGTTTTTCTAATGCAGTTCACAACTCTATTATATCTGGATTTTATTTATTTATTTTTTAATTAGAAGTTGGGAGATAAAAATTGAATGTTATAAAAGTTAGTGATATTACTTCTGGCTAAATTAGAGCTAATAAAAGCTTTTTCAGCAGAATTTTTATATTTAATAGTAGTTTTTACTATTTATTTATTTAACTGGAATCCTTATTTTTGTGTGTATTCCTGTTGTTCTTTTCAAGCCTTTAAGTTTAAAAATTATGCTCTAATTACAAAAACGTTATCCACGTGGACGGAAGCCAGAAACTACTTCATTAAATCTTATATTCATAGCTGTAGTTAAGAGGGTACAACCCCATAGACAAAAAAATCTTTAATATTGATAGTTTAACAGTTTTACTACATATATAGTAAATATATAATAAAACTAAGAATAAAAAAAAAAATTAAAAAGAAAAAAAAATTGGGGTTGCTATGGGGGCCAAAGTTTTTAAGTGGCGGAATTTTAAAAAGTGCCAATTTTGCGGCAAAATAATTCCAAAATGTAAGAGTTGACATCGAATAAACTTTTGCATATAACTAGGTTGATGTTATAGGTATGCAAAGAACCTCAAAACTTCATAACTAACTTATTCCTTAAGACCGTGCTTCATTTCTTAAAATGCAAAAGAATCATTTCTTAGAATGCAAAATATTCACTTGCTAATGTCAAACATTCTGTTTTTAATCTTTTTTCAAAGTTCAGAGTTAAAACCACAAATTATACATTACAACTTAAGTTCAAGAACAATTCCTAACTTCTCATTTCGATTTAGCTTTATTGAATGTGCACATGTGCAGACTCTGGACGTAAAAGAATGTTAAAAATCTCAGCTAATAGTATCATCTTAAGATGAATATAGCCAAATAGTTAACTATTCGGTTCCGCGTAATATTTTTTTACAAAAGTTATCATCTTAAAAATAAACAACAAAACGAGTAAACTAATAATATAAAAAAAAAGATTAAAAAAAAAACAAATGCGCTTAATCAACATCTTTTTTGCAAATCAATTTATTTTATTAGACTTAAAAATCCCACGATGGATCCGGGATTTTTAAACACCTGTTCTTGAAACATAACAACATTATTTTAGTAATATAAAAAAAAAATCAATAGCAGGAAATTTTCAAAAATAGAAAAAACTATTTCTCATATTATGAAAAAGTTCTTTAGTTTTTTAATATTAGGCGAGACCGGGGCTAGTTGGCAGCAGGGGTAAGTTGACGAACTGCGTTTATTTTCAAAGAATTTCATCAGAAAGTGTCAAAACTTACATAGTATATTCCTAATTGACCATTTCATCTTTCACTCTAATATTGTTAGGATTCGCTCAAGCGCCTAGGAGATATTGGGATTTATGTGTTTTTGTGGACTAAAACGAAACTTTTGAAACATGGCTTCGTTTTTACTTTACAAAGAAAATAGTTATTTTTATGAGAAAAATTTTTTATTTTCACAAAATTTGCCGTTTTTTAGGATCCATAGAATGTTTATTGAAAAAAGACTTTTGGGGAAAGTTGGTAAAGTTTTCACAGAGCTAGTTGGCTCGTAGTATTTACTATGAAAAAAAATCCTTTTTATTTAGAACAATATTTAAAAAATTTGCATTTAACAGAAAATTAGAAGAAAATTTTTCAAGAGAACCTTTCAACAGATAAAGAGTGAGCTATCGTTTTGGCTTATTATACAAACTAATATTTGATACCAGCTAAAAGTAGTATTAAATTTTTGACCTAAAATTGTTGCCAAACTAAGTAGTAAAAAGATATCTACAAATTTTGCACTTAATTAAAGTAAATAAAGCACAAAGAGAAAAAAAAATCTCAAAGAGTGAAAACAGAGGCAGCTGGTCCTGGTCTCCCTTATGCATATTTAATTTAGTGTTGTTATCGACTTCGACTAAGACGACTAAAAGTCGACTTCAACTAAATCGACTGAAAGTCGACTAGTCGAAAGTCGAATTTAGCCGACTAAGAAAAAAAAAAAGTTGATTTAATTGATTATAGACTTCCTAATAATCGACTATAAGTCGATTTAGCCGAGTGAAAATTTTAAAATCCTGTTATCTTGTCATTCGATTTAACTTTCCAACCTTTTATTTTTGTTTGTTCGTTTAAAAATAAAAGCATGTATTATTATAACTAGAGATGTCATAGATAGTGGTTTTTCAGAAAACCAAATATTCGGCTAGACGTTCGGCCGAAGCACCAAATATTTAGCTGCCGAATATTCGGTGACACTTTCCTATTTTGAGAGTTTCGACCTGGTTCATTAAAGCGTATATCGTGGGCATACTGGCAAAAAAGACGTCAAGTCTAAATTGGCAGGTTTGACTGATGTAGTATTGTAAAGTTTACAACACTCTACAAACTGGAAAAATACAAATCGAATAAAACATCTTTAAAAATGTTTGAATGTATTTTTCTAATAAGGGAAAATATTTTCTCTGGTAATAAAATTACATTTAACATTAACTCATAAAACGAGTGTTTTATTCAGGCTAAAAATTTTTAAATTAAAAAAAGTAAAAGCTATAAATATTTTCTTAAATAAACACTTAACAGTATGTATAAAACTTAACAGTATGTATCATACTCTTCATACCACTCAAAAAGATTACAAAAATAACCAGCTCATGTATTTGCATTTAAGAGGTAATTTCAGAAGTTAATATAGATAGATCTTCACTGCAACCTGAACTTAAAACGTCGTTTAACTTTAATGATAATGTTAGTTATACGATTGCGATAAAACAATGCAATAAATCCGTCTTAGTGAAAGGCTGCTTAACACCGATGAACCATCACCCCGTGACTAGTAGCACCGGTGATGATTCGGCTCTACTTTGTATAAAAAAAATGTAAATGAAAACGATCGATCTAATCTCTTCGAAAAAATGCACAGATATGAAGATGTAAAAAAGAATAACTCCAATTGCAAGTAATATTACTTTTTACATGAAACCATTTGCTTAAATTGGATAATTAACCCTTACAAGTGTTTGTCAGCAAACGCAAGCATTATCCTAACAGAACTTGATAAAAAAAATTTATTATTTGCCGGTGACAGTGTATATAGTAGAGTGTGTCATAAAACAACATTTTTTGAAAATATCTGATGATACCCCTAAATGTGTTCTATGTAATAAATTCCAAAATTATGTAATAAAAGTCCAAATTAAAAAAACTTGAAGATAAAAAGAATTTTTAGGGGTTGCTCAAGACCTTTAAACATCAGACGGGTCCATAATATTTAAAAAAAAAAGTTCTTTAAAAGCATATTATGATGGGTCTCAAAATAAGGAAAATTTTATAAAAATTTTAAAATTAATAATAATTTTATATAAAGATTACTAATTTATGTGTTCCTAGATTTTCAAACAGTCGGAATCTGAAGCTCAACTCATTCAGACTCGGACTTCTGCTAGATATCTTTTTTGTTGTTGATCAGTAACATCACATTGGTTTCTTTGATGCTTATTATGACTAGCATCGATATATGAATAGCACTAGTTCATCGTTGTTAGAAAAATTATCATCCTTGCAAGAATTACTTTCTGAAATCAACTTTTCGTCTCCGTTGAATTTCTGATCTATTTCTCTTTCTATATCATGTTTTGATGCTGTACTTTTTTAACTGCAAGTTGTACACCATAGCTAAAACATAACTGTTGGTTTATAGGCAATAACCTCCAAACTTTTTTCATACTTGCTCCGTCACTCATAATACCAACAATAATTTTTCGCAAATCAAGTCCATGTTGTACAAGCTTTTGTTCTAACAGCTCAACACACATATCTGTAGACATTGATCTTGTTATACAATTTAAGCGTAAATTCCAGAATCCAAGATACGAGTTTGCAATCAAATTAATTTTCAAATAGCGATGTTTACGTAGTGGTGTCCATTCATCAAAAGATAAAGATAAGCTTGCTTCTACATCGAACTCAGCTTTTTTGTTTCCAGCTATTTTAGTAATTAAAAAATTACTTAACTTTTTGCTGTAATCTACAACCATTTTACTCACAGTGTTAATTACTGTGGCTAAACTTTTGAATCCTTAAGCCATAAGTCCTGCACGTATATCAATAGAACGACATAAAACGTTCAAATGTAGCAGTAAGTGATTCTTTCTTCAATATTGGAAAATAATTGGTTAACGTTTTATTTATTTTGTTGTTGGTGTGAGGTTTTTTTAATTAATGGGCGGAAGGTAAGTGCAGGTGGAGACCTTTTGTTTAGCTAGCTCTAACTTTTAAAAACTTCTTGCTGTCAGTTTTCAGCTGTCAAAAATAAAAAGCTGTCTGCCTTTTTTCTCATAAGAAAAATTTCCAAGCAGCAAAAAAAATTTTTTTTCGTCATATTACATGTAAGAAGCTATTATAATTAAAAAAATTTTACTATTTAATTAATCCGCAGTTTTAATTTAATTAAAACGAGTTCTATAAAATAGTCGCAAACAAATAATGTCGAGATAAAAATTGTTAGAAACGAGAACAGATCCAATTAAGCATCAACATCTTGCAAGTATTTCAAATTTGTAATGTTTGAATTTGATTGCAATCAAACGAAAAAATAAATACAAGGAATTTACAAAGCTCTATTGGAAGTTGTAAGCTATTTTTCGTTATAGACTTTTCATTATAGACTAAATCAAATCCGGAATTTGACTTAAACGTTTAATCCCGAGGTTTTGGGTTTCTAAAAACCGCGGGATCCGGGGTTCCCAAACCTTTACTATTTAAAATGTAATAAAAAAATTTGCTTAAAAATGTTTTAGCCATTTTAACTAATTACAACAAAAAAAACTACAGAAATTGTAAGAGCCATAAATAATATTCTTGACAACAATTATGTAAAGTTCATTAAAAATAAAATTTATTGATAAACTTTGATTCAGCTCAGCCAGTGGTCACCAAAGTTATAGAGGTAGCCAATTGTTACCAAAGTTGTAGAGGTAACCAATTGTTACCAAAGTTGTATAGGCAACAAATAAATCTATAACTCCTAAACCAATTCTTTGTAAAAATCGTTTTTTGAAAAACAGTAAGCAATGTATCATTGACTCTGTATGAGTTCTCAATAATGTATATCTTTTAATTTACTCTACAATTATTAATAATACTTGAATAAAAGTTGAAAGAAATAATGTTATTTATCAAACAACAAAAATACGTTGATAACATTGTTAAAAAAAACTGTTATACATTTTCACAAACTGTTGTACATTTTCACAAACTTCATTTTGACAAACTTCTTCAAATATTAAAGATTTTAATTTTTTAAGTTTTTATCCAGAAAATAAACTAAAAACAAAATAAAAATAAAAAATAAACTAAAAACATTTCTTCGTTAAATAAGAATTAAAGAAAAAATCTCATAAAAATGGAAGAAAGAGCGGAATTAAAAAAAATCTTCAAAACTTTTTTGGTTTAATAAGCCTTTCAAACATCATACCGCTAACTAAGTAATATTTTCTACCATGAAAACCAATGCAAAGTTTAACCAATATTTTGTTTTTGATTTATATCTAATTGATATTATATTTCGTACAAAAAAAATCGAATACTTCTAAAGCTTGTCTTGCACAATACTATTCTTTGAAATAAGTTTTATAAAGCCATACAATTTATATCACGTGCATCTGATAAGATCACTAATTGGGTTGCCTAGTCTTGACATAAATTTATCGCAAACTGGACTGCAGCAATAGTTTCCAACTGTATAAATAAATGAACGACCAAGAGTACAAAACCCAGTAAAAAAAAATACGTTTTTTCTTTTTTAAAAACAAAAAGCATAGCACATGTGATAACAAATACAGAAAAATAAATATAATAAAAATAATAATGACAGAAACACATTTATATCTTTATAACTAACTTAGACTTACTTTTATCGTTTAAAGTTGAAACCCTTTCATTTTCAACTTCTTTTTTTACCGGTGTATTAAAAATATTCTCTATAAAACTGGTGACGAGGTATTCAATATCTAAACAATGCCGTTATAAGGTTATAAATACTCTGCATTTTTATGATATACTATTACACACACACACACACACACACACACACACACACACACACACACACACACACACACACACACAAACATATATATATTTATATATATATATATATATATATATATATATATATATATATATATATATATATATATATATATTTATATATTTTTATATAAAAATTTTGTAATATTTTACGAGCTGATGATGCTGGTGTCCATAACCCAGTGAAACTTTCTCAAAATAAATTATTATTTGTATTAAGAGAATTCGTATTGTTTGATGTTTTCTTATTAATATAACATACACTCTTATACACGATGTCTACACTCAAATCAATATATATGTATATATATATATATATATATATATATATATATATATATATATATATATATATATATATATATATATATATATATATATATATATATATATATCGTCAGCCGAGAACCGAGCCGTATGTCAACATTGTGTATTTTTTCTGTTTATTATCAATAAGTATTCTACAATCAATAGAGTATATGTTCGATAAATCTAGCCTCGAGAATGATACAACTTTTAAAAATATTTAAAAAATTAGTCGGACATTCTGGCAGGAAGTTTTTAGAAATTAAATTTTAAAACTTGATTTTCTCTGCTGACGATGTGGTGAATTTAATTCGGTGTATTAATGTAGGGTGTTTTTAATGAGTGTGCATTTAGTCGTCTTAAAATAGCGTCAGTCATATGCTTTTTTTAAGATTTTATAAATAACTTTTAAACAAAAAAACTAAAATAGCTAGCGATTATAATGGTAATTACGGGTGCGATAGAGCCTCATTATTTAAACGAGTTTAAAAGAATTTTAGAATTTAGCGCCAATGTCACGTGCTCTAACTGCTAATTGCTTTAACAAACTGTTTACAGCTTTAAAATAGTTAGAATTGTTTCTTTAACAAAAACGTATTTCTTAAAACGTCCGAACTTATGAGACGATATTGGAAATTTGTCGAAAATGATAATCTCATTTTAAATACAACGTCGTGCGTTATTTTTTATTTATTTTTATTTGCTTAAGAACATAAATTAGGTAAAATAGGTAAAGAATAAAAATAGTCATACTATTTTTATAAATGAATCTAAAATGTGATTTGTTTAACCTAAAATGTAAAGTTTGTTTAAAGCTTCATGACCATTCTTAGGAGATATTACGCGAATTGTTTTTAGTATCGTTAATATTCTATTTGATTGTTAATTTTTCTATTTGATATCTAACTTTTTTACATACTTGTTATAATTTTTAGTATAACACTTGTCAACGAAAATTTTGTGGTTGTTTTATTTTTTTTTTATATAAATATTGTGGTTGTCTAGTTTTATTAATTTGTTGAATTGTGGTTGTTTAGTTTTTTTTTTTTTTTGTGGCCTCTATATGAAAGCCGTAAACCAAGATCCGCAGAAAATGTTTTTCTAATAAAAAGAATTATAACCCAACGCCCCGGGCCAAGATAAGTGAGTTCAAGAAGAACTAAAAAATTCTAAATAAAAGTTGGAGGTAATCGAGTTTGAAAGATACATTAAAGAAAATATAAATAACCTGTAATTTAAAAAACACAAAAGCTAAGAAAAACTTTCTCATCCTTTTGGACTTAAAGTTTCCAGTATGTGTCTTTTTCCGTAAAAATTTTTTAAATAAATCAAGTTCTCTTCACTAAATAAAAC
>NC_088926.1:5790000-5877500 GCF_038396675.1 Hydra vulgaris | reverse complement strand
ACTGCGTTATAATTATTAATAATTGCATTATTATTATTAGTAATTGCGTTATTATTATCATAATTGCGTTATTATTTTTATAATTGCATTAATATTGTTAATACTATTTTTATTGTTGTTATTGTTGTTAACATATTGCATGACTAACAACACTTTTATTGACAAAAAAGTTTTTTTTGGGTAATGCCTAAAGATACAAATGCACAATTTAATCTTTTTCTACAAATGATAGCGATGGTAGTATTTTATTATCCTTTCATTTTTTTTTATCGCGGAGATTTTGAAACAGTGAAAAGACATTTCTGACGACAAAAGATTTGAAGTTTGTTATCAATTAATATAAAAGATTCATTATCTTTCGTCACATTAAAATTCATTTTATGTTTTTTCAAGCAGCTATATATAATACTTTGTGACAGTTAGAACAATAATTAAATATACAAACTACAATGTTATATAAAAAGTCAAATAATACATTAAAACGTTATACAAAATGTATGCTGTGATTACATCATTTGTAATTGCAGTATTGTGCTCGTATCAAAGTCCTTAGTTGTATAAAATATAAAATCAAAACGTTGCATTATTTTCAGTACCAATGCTAAATATGTTTTGGTTTTTAAAAGCATTTAATTTTCGTGAATTATTTCTAAACTTTTAAAGTACTAAGGAGTTTTAGGTATTTATGTATCTAGTTTTATTATTTTTTTCGGACGAAGTTTGTGTTTGTAAAAATTTTTTTAATATATTTTATGTATACAAAGTTAAAATGACTTATGGTATTAATGGCGATTAAAGATCGCGAGGTAAGGATCTTATTCCATATTAATCTAGTTTTTTTATAATGTTTCCTTTATTTTACAACAAAAAGTAATAGGATTTTGTATAGGCCCAGATTTAGGCATTGGCAAAGTGTTCCGTGACACAGAGGTGACAAAATCACATCGTGTTTGTGCAGGTAGCCAAACGTGACAAAGTAACTTCGTTCTCACCTTGCCAGTTTTCTAAAGCTCTGATAAATTGACCAATGTTTGGTTGGAAAATATGAATTAGAAACTTCACCGATTCGCTCTGCAGCTGTTTTTTCTGTATATTATGAGGTTTATCAAGTGGATCAAGTTGTACGTTAAGTTAGAGTTGTCTTCTCTCAAAGAGTTCTTTTTTTCCAGATTTTTCGGCGTCTTCTTTCTTGAACTCCTCAAAGCATTCTTGTTTGTACTCAACAAATGTTTTCAGATGTTTATAGATGTAACAGTCAAGCTAATATCAAGTTCGGAATCCTGTAATATCTTGCTGGTTGCATTGTAGAATTTCATTCCAGAAGACGGTATAAATACTTGCAACATTCGCCCTAAAAGTCCACGTCCTTTTTACGTTTTTGCCAATATATTTCCGTATTTGTAATTTTGTCGAGATTTTTGTAAACAGTTAACATCAGAAACAGGTAGTTATAGCAATTTTCAATTTCTAAAAATTGGCTATGATTTACATTCCAGGAATCTAGCAAAACTAGGACCTTGGAATGTGACTCTTACAAAAAATATAAAGTTAAACTTTTTTTTTTTTGTCTAGCACCTGTCTCGTTGTGGTAATAAAATTTGAATTTTTGAGTTTATTTTAATGTTGGATAAAATGAGTATTAGTAAAGGTAAAATAATTGAAAGTAATTTAAAAAAAGTTTAATTATAGTTTAATTTTAATTGTTTTACTTTAAAATATGTAATCTCTTTATTGTTTGTGAAAACAAAACTATTCAAGTAAATAATATGACTTGCAGCAATAAAAAAAGAAATATAACATATGTTTTTACGAATAAAATTAGTGATATCTAGTACAAAATAATGGGTTAATATTTTTTTTTTTAGATATTGCCATGTTGTATTTGACTCATTATTTTGAGGTACCTGCTGTTATTAGTGATTTTGTCAGTTAACGTGTTAAGCTAAATTTAAGAAGACCTACTATTCAGATCGTTATATTATGGCTCAAAACGCGTAGAAAACCTTCACATCTATAAAGCATTTATATATTTTTTACATTTGACACATTGAATACTCCATTTATTGATAAGTTACTTGAAAAGTGATTTTTTTTTTAAAATTAGTTTACATTTTACTGCTGTTAAGTATAACGACAACTTTTAGTATAAAAAAGTTATGTTGAAGTTTTTAAATGAATTTATTTAAGTTTAAACTTTTAAATTTATATTGTTTTTTTTTAATTATAAAACTTTGATGAAGTTAAATGCTTTCATGATCAAAATGTTTTAATACTTAATCTATGAATTAATGATAAATGTTTGACGATCTAAATTTCTGATGTTTAAACTTTTTAATTACCTAAATTTTTTGATGATTAAATGTTTAGATGACTTAAATGTTTTGATATTGCAGTTGAGTCAATAGTAACTGTAATACAGTAACCTTTGCTATACAATAAGCTTTGGAATACAGTCACCTTAACAAAACAGTAACCTGACTATGGAAAACAATTACTTAGATTGTTCTGTTGAAAAAAGCATTCAAGCATTTTAATATGCTGATTTAAATTAATTTGCATTAGTCTATGTTTCCGACTTCCTTTGCTTCATATTATTGCGAAAAAATTGTTTACACAGTTCCAATTAAATTGAGATGCAAAAATATAAAAGAAGCCATTAATTATTATTAGGAAACCATTCTTAATAATAATTAATGTTTTCAAGGTTGTTGGGAGTATTTAACCACTGTCTTGGAAGACATTCCATTGTCAATGCGCTGCAGGATTCAAGTAAATATATATTTTTAGTCGAATTAGCTGGCATTGAACAGCATGAGCAAATTTTTGACGCCTCAAAGTTCAAAAAACGTCTTTACGATGCGTAAACGATGCATTATATTATGAAAGAGCTTTATTAAAGTTTATTGGATTGCATTAAAAAGCATTATTATTGCGCAGCATTTATTTGGCGGCAATTTTTGTGTGGAATAGGAACAATTATCAACCATAAAATTTCATTAAAAAAAATAAATAATAAAAGTATACATTTAAGCGTTAATTAAAATACACTTACGCAAACATAAAAGTACTTTGATTATTTTTACCAGTTGCAAATACAGAAAATTAACATATTATTTAATTAACAATTAACATTTTTTTTAGTTTTTTTGATTTTTTTAATTTTGTGATGACATCATCAAGTTAATGGCATTTTAATTCAGTTCTCTGGCGAGCGATTTATTTGATACCGGGGGTTAAAAAGATTTTACACTTTAAGAATAATTTTTACAATTTTTTTTTGTACAGTTAATGTACATATTAATCTTGTTCTGTAGTTGAACTTTAGAAATATGTAACACGGATTTTTAATTTTAACTAGTAGATTAAGTGGAACTATACATTTTTAACGATCAAACTAAAACAAAAAAACATGGTTACACAAAAAAAAATTTGGAAAAATAGCTTTGAAAAAAACATACGAAATGAGTAATACTGAAAGTAACTTTGATTACCTTGTTGATAAATTGTTTTAAGAACTATCCTTGACTAATGACTAATTGTCCATTAAAAATGACCATTAATTGACATTAATGACTATTATATAACTGTTATAATAATTTTGTTAAAATGCCTATTTTATATCTTGAGTTTTGCTTGAGGAACAGTATTGGTAGTAAAATTAATTTGTGAGTAAAGTCACCCGTTAAGCCATACCATATTGTTCATTCGGCTGAAATTGAAAAAAACAAACTGTAAACCAAACTAATCAAATTATTTTGAATATGAAATAAACCAAACTAAAATAAACCAATCAAAAAACCTTGGAAAAACTATGTTACTGTTTGAAAGTAAGTTGTTTATATGCATCCAAAATTAAATATAAATGGAGAATTGTTTGAGCTAAATGAAATTTACAAAGATTTTGCCAAAGTATCCTGAGTTAAGTTTACAACAGATCTAAAACAATGTTCTTACATGATTTTCAAACTTTACTGCATCAATTTAGATTCTCTAAGGGAAATTTTTTTATTGCTTGCACATTTTACAGGTAATTGTTGTAGGCCTATACATTTTTTTCAAATTTAAACCTAAAAAAAGGTTTATTGAGACTGTGAAGATATTAAATAGTTAAAACAGTAAAAAATTCAACGGATAAGGAACCACGCAGATATAATATCTCAAAAATAAACATCATTTTAAAAGGTCATCATACCTCAGAGATCATATCAATCATAAGTTGTAAGAAATTATTAAAAAAGTTGTTAAAAAACTGAGCTTCTTGTTGTAAATGTTAATAGTTGAATTTTAATAATTTTTAGTAAGACAATTTATCTGTAGGTCTATCAGGGGACTAAAGTAAATAGTTTAAATTATAATAGGTGAATTCAATTTTTTGCAGCAAGGACTTCTCGCCCTGGAACAGCCAGAAACCAACAAGAATATTTTTAAATTTAAAAAATTTTTGAGCTAAAAAAAGAATATGGAAAACAGCCAAAAAAGCGTGTCCTGATCTTTTTCATGGATTATCAGCGTCATTAACTATTTTTGACAAATAGCGCATGCTGCAAAGTTTTAAATATGGAAAAAATCAGAAGCATTTTAGGTTTAGAAAAGTTATTAAAAACAAATATAATACAAAATTTGCTCTACTTAGTTAACTCTTATATTCAAATGCATTTATCTAACGTTATTTGTTTGTTGTACAATTAGTATTGCCCAAATATATAATAAAGTTAGGAATTGACAACCCTCTACAGTATGCTAGAAGGTTTATAATATAGTTGCATGGTAGACAGCCGTTATGTCTACAATCCAGTTACTTTTCAATATATATGTTATACATATGTTATATATATGTTATATATGTATATATATGTTATATATATGTTATATATATATATATGCTATATACATGCTATATATATGCTATATATATGTTATATATATGTTATATAATGTTATAAAAATGTTTATATATATTATAAACAAAATATAATAAATATTTCTAGGTATTTTATTATCGGTTAAACACAATGAAATTCAGCAACTCTTAATCATTAATTACTCAAAAACTACTTGACAAATTTTGAAGCTGTTGTTGTTGTTTGCTAATGCTAATGTGTTGTTGTTTGCTAATGTATTGTTGTTTGATTGTTATGGTAATAAGTATTGGTTATCATTGCTTTCGGATTAAAATGAGTAAACAAATATTAAATCAAAAAAAAGTTTTAGAGAATTTTCTTTAAAATCCTTCATTGTCATAAGATGACATTTTAAAATTGACCAGTGTTTCTCGATCATTAGTTGGGTTAGGTCATTAGTTGGATTAGTTGGGTTTATTTTGCGGCAATATAAATCGACTCAATCGATTGAAAAAGAAGCTGGAAGAGGAAAAAAGAGAGAATTTAAAGATAATTATAAAGCAAAACCATTCGCAGAATGATTGATTTTGCTTGAACTGAATTTGACAAGGCAAATTCATTTCAGTCGCAGAGAGATCTTACGAGAAAATTTAAATGCAGCCAAGCTTTGATAGGAAAAATACTTAGATCTCGAGAATATAAAGCATTTCATAAAAAGACTCCGAAGCGATTGATGGAGAAATTAAAGCAATTCGTCGTTCAAAAAAGCTACACAAACTTTTAAACCGAGAAAACTTGTGCATAATTGAAGACGATGAAATCTATTGCAAAAAGGACTTTTTACAATTGCCATGGCAACAATATTTTTATCAGTCGAAAGGTAGATATTTTTCAAAAAAGTTTAAGTATATTCAAACCGAAAAATTTGCTCCCAAGTTCCTTGTTTGGCAAGTAATCTGCTCCGCTGGTTTAAAAAGTACATCATAAATTACTCGTAAAACTTTGAACGCAGATTTATATATAAAAGAATGCTTAAAGAAATGCATTTTGCTATTTATTAAAAAGCATAAAAATGCTCATAACAGTTTGGCCTGATTTGGCTACAATTCACTGCTCCAAGGAGTCTCTAGAATGGTATCAACAAAATAGCGTCGAATTTGTTCCTAAGGAAGCAAATCCTCCAAACAAACAAATCACAAGCAACTTGAAAACCACTCAACATAAATACTAATTCAAACTACAAAAAAATGTATTTAGTTACTAGGTGATTTTAATTTACACTTAATGAATTCAAACAATAATAACCACGTTAAAAGCTTTATAAATATTCTTTCTAAGTTTAGTGCTAACTGCGTCAACGCTGATAAGTATAGTTTATATAAAAATAGATAATATAATTACTGATAACTATAGTTACTCGAAAATCAACAGTGGTGCAATAAAAACTAATACTTGTGACCATTTTCCTGGATTTTGAAAAAAAAAAATACTGAAAGCTTAAATCAAAAAACCTCTAGCAGTATGCATAAGATAAGAAAACTACAACACAAAGGCAAATTTTTGCAAAACTTTTTATGAAATCGATTAAGAACTATTAATTGATATATGACGCATGTAATGCATTTTATTTTTTTATCCGCGTTTTTACAAACAAAATATGATAAAGCAGTTCCTTAAATTAACTGAGGTGGATGGTAGCGCAACCTGGTCCCCACCTTTGCAACTCCGCTACATGTGGATTCCTCAAATGGTAGCAGAGTTGCGAAGGCGCCCTATCAGCAAATGTGATATTGGACTGAAGTCGATGCTGAAATAAAAATACAAAGCGTTCAGGTCCGGATCAAGACGTAAGCAGTGTAGGCTTCAGCCTACACAACCAAGGATTTAGGGGCACGGGCACTACATACTATCCTTTTTTTTTTTTAAACTAGAAAAATTGTACATCTGTAAAATAATTATTGACAATAAGCACAATACTATCCTGATGTTATTTTTATTTAAATAATATCGGAAATTTGAAATAGTAATAATCAATGCGTTTTGTCGTGCGGTCTTCTAAACCTCGTTTTATTTTTAGATTGTTATTTTTCCGTAGAACCAGTCGCACACCGATAACGTATGTGGAGCCGCAGACGCAGACAATGCCAGTGCGTTTACTTATTTATATTTGTCGTAGCTCGCCGCCGATGGTCATAAATTGGGTAAAATAGTATTTTTACTATTTTACCCAATTTATGACCATTTTTTAAATTTTTTTAAAATATTTTTTTTTATTTAAAATATTTTAAATGATTTTATAAAATATTAAATAGTATTAGTATTTCGTATACACGCGTCACGTGCATCGAAAATTCCTCCGTTTGATCGTACGTATGTTTTGTTAACACTATTGTAACTTGTAAATTTAAATTATAAAGGTTTTACTTTAGTGCGAGTAGTGCGTTTTATATATAGTTTAGTGTTCGATATTTATGTAAAAATGGATCAGAAACGACATATTAGTGGAGCCCAAGCGAAAAAGCGTGTAATTTTTAAAAAAGAAAAAGAAGTTATTTTACTTAATAAAATACCTAGGTTAAATAATTTTTTCAAACAAATAAATAATATTACCCCTAGTTGTGTTGAAGATAATAAACTAGAATCTTCAAATGATATAACTGTTACTAATAATTGTTCTACTACTTCTACTTCTATTCAATGTACTGCGTCTTCTTCAGATCAATCAGTTGTTGATGTAAATGAGGAATCAGAAAAATCTGAGCTAAATGTCATTCCTAATCCTCTTACGCAGAATAATACAAATAATTTTAAAGATCCAGCAGATTGGACAAATAGTAATATATGTCGTAATTATATTGCAAAATTTGGATATGATCAGAACATTGATGCAGATTTTACCTCATCAAAACGATCTTATTCTGATTATGTTATTGTAGTAAATCAATCTTTACGAAAAATCGAAAAAACGGAGAAAATGTTTCACGGAAATGGCTTGTTTATTCAATTTCAAAATTTGTATTATTTTGTGCTCCATGCAAATTATTTGAATGCAGTACTTAACTGGGAGATGCTGGATTTAATGATTGGAAAAATGGACTTATTTCCAGGCACAAAAATTCTTTGGCACATAAAAATAATACATTAAATTTTATTACATTACAAAGTGATGTAGATAGAATTGACACTCAATTGGCAACACAAGTGACTGATGAAATGAATTACTGGAAAGCTGTTCTTCATCGAATTGTTGAAGTAATTAAATTTCTCGGTGCAAAAGGTTTATCATTCAGAGGTGATAATGAACAATTTAACAAAATTAACAATGGGAACTGTTTGGGAACGTTAGAGTCACTTGCTAAATTTGACCCTTTTATTGCTCAACATATAGAAAAATATGGGAATAGAGGGAAAGGAACTCCGTCTTATTTATCATTCACAATCTATGAAGAACTTTTACTTTTGATGAAGAATGATATAATTAAAATTATATTAAAAGAATTAAAAGCAGCCAAATATTATTCTTTAATTGTTGATTCTACACCTGATATAGCAAACGTCGATCAACTTGTTATTGCATTAAGATATGTTTTACCTAGTGGTGTACCTGCAGAAAGATTTTTAATATTCATTCCAAACAGTGGTCATAAATCTGAAGAAATGAGCAATGTTGTAATGGATTTTCTTAATTCACACAATATACCAATTGAAAATTGTCGTGGCCAGAGCTACGACAATGCGAGAAATATGTCAGATCAGTATTCTGGATTGCAGTCAAGAATTAAAAGTTTTAATTCATTTGCAGAGTATGTACCATGTTCTGCACATTCTCTTAACTTGGTCGGAACGTGTGCAGCAGAAAGTTGTAATTCTGCTACTTCATTTTTTATGCTTCTCCAGGAACTATACAATTTTTTTTCTAGTTCTAATGCACGTTGGGACATTTTAAAAACATATTTGAAGAAAAATCTTAGTGTAAAAAATTTATCAGTAACTCGCTGGAGTGCTCGTTTTGATGCTTGCCATGCTTTATTTAATTCTTATGCATTTATAATTGAAGCTTTGCATAGTATAGTTGATAATTAGAAAGAAAAAGCTGTATATAAAGTAGAAGCTAATGGGTTGCTTGCAAGATTAAAAACTTTAGAAACTGGTTTAATGATATGCATATGGAATTTAATATTAAACAGGTATTTTTCACTCTATAAATTAATTATTTTTAAATAATAAATTATGCTTTCATTTATTTTATTTTATTAGGGTCAGCTTAATAGATAAATAAATTAATATAAAGTTTAATATGATTTTAGTTTTAATGCTACAAATAAAAAATTACAATCAACTGACATTGATCTTCATACAGTATTAGACCTATATAATGGCCTTGAAAATTACTTGGTACAGATCAGAGATGATTTTGATGTTTTTGAAAATAAGGCTGTAGAAATTACTGATTGTTCGGAGTATGCCAAAGATTCCAAGAGAAAAAAAAAGAGAAAGGTATGTTTAACTTATTAATTTTAAAATACACATAAAATAATTTGAAAAAAGTCATAAACATTAACAACATTAAAAACTATTTTTTTTTTAGGCTATGGCTGATGAATCAAGATCTCAACCTCTCACAGAAATCACAGGGAAAAAAGATTTTATTAGAAATGTATATTATGTGATCATTGATACTCTTAAATATCAACTTAGTTCAAGAAGACAAGCTTATGAAAAAATATCAGATATTTATGGGTGTATACCCACATTGTATAAAACACCGAGTTCTGTTGTTATAAGGAACACATGTGAAACTTTGGCAAAATATTTTATTGATGATGTTGAAAACTCAAGCTTACTTATAGATGAGTGTATTCTTTTTTCAAAATTAATTTCCACGGATAAAAATGTAAAATCTGTTCTCTCTATGTATAAGTACATCAAGACCAAAGAATTAGAGTGTATGTTTCCAAATTTAGAAGTAGTTATGCGTATGTACCTTAGTACAGCAGTTTCAAACTGCTCAGGCGAAAGAGCTTTTTCTGTACTTAAAAGAGTAAAATCCTACTTGAGGTCAACCATGAAGGAGGAAAGACTGAATGCATTAGCAATATTTAGCATTGAAGCAGAATTGGTTGAAAAATTCGATTTTAATGATACTATTAACACATTTGCCCCTCATAAAAAAGCAAGAAAAAGAAAAGTGTAAAATAATGGTTTGTTACTTTTTGTAATATGATTATTTTATATTTTTATATATCTAAAATATATTTTGTTTAATTTTAATTTTATGTTTTTATTTGTTTTCACATAGGTATTGTATACATGTACATATTGATGTGGCTAATAAACCTAAAATAAAGTTTTATTATTTATTCAAGTATCGAGTAGAGAAATATGTAAAAAAAATTTTTATTGGGGGCACCAAATTTTTTACAGCCTATGGGAACTGTAGACCTTAATCCGGGCCTGAAAGCGTTACTGCATTATTATTTAAATTTAGCAAAAGAATTTAAGTTACAGACTTTTTATTTACTAAATATAAAGTAAAAAAAAATATGAAATAATGATTTTATCAATATAATCTTTGTGTGCAATTTAATTAAAATATTTTTAAACTGAAGTATGCGCACATTTTATGAAGTCTACAACGAGCTCAATATATTATCTGATAAAGCAGATCCTCGCGTTGATCTAGAATTTTCTTCTATCTCTTTAATCTTTATATAAATTTAAACTTTTAATAATACAATAGTAAAACAGCAACCAGTTTGTTTTTGTTAAAAAACGATAACAATAAATAATTCAATTTATTAAACGTTCATTGCATTTGGAATATTAACTTGCAAAATAATGCACACGTTTGGATTGCAAAATTTGTTTCGTCTTAACGGTAGGGGTTTATTTTAGCAATAGTTTTTATGCTTCAAAAAAACTTACAGCCATTTATTTAACAAGTTTTGCTCATTTTTTCAGCCAAATCAGCTGGTTTTAAATCATTGTGTCTTTATATTTTAAAGATAAAAATAAACACCTTTATGGGAAGACTCAAGTTTTGAACCCTGGATGCAAAACTTTCAGGACTTGCATATACGTAGTTTTAAATAATCTACCAAACAAGTTCTAGTACTTAGTTTGGCCAACTTTAGCCGATTTTTTGACACAAACACGGTTAGGCACAGGACAAATTCAAACTTTAACAAAATCCTTTAACTTTAACATTTTGGAACTGTACCTGGACCAAGCATTCAGTCCGTCTGATCTCCACATAATTATTGTATATAATCTTATTAAATATAATTTTACATTTTAGCTTTAAATTTCATCCAAATTTATGCCAGTAAAATATTCAGAAAGTATTTATAAATCAAAGGTGTCTTTCTTCAAACTTTTTCTATTCAGGTTTATGCTCATTGGTCCACTTCTGAGCTAAATATTTTAACCACTGCGTCACGGCTGCGTTTTTATTCTACTGATTTTTAATTGCTAATTCTTAGATATAAAATTTTAGATGTAAACTTTAGATATAAAAGCTTTAAAACTCTTTAAAAATGTACACACATCCTGGATGACAAAAAAAATTTTCTCCAAAAAAGTACATGACCTATTTTCAATAAAGTGAAAAGAAATTTAAAAAAATTTGCTGTTAAATTAATTTTACAAATTAATTGTAAATGTTATAACAATTGGTCTACAAAAAAGAAACGACAGTAATAAAAATTAAATCTAATTAAACGTCAACAACCTAAGCATAAAGGTAAAAAAATTTTTAAAACAATTAGAGAATTGGAGAAATTTTTCAAGCCTTTTAAAATGTTTTAATTCCGAACTAACTATTGATAAGCTTCGATAAACGATTCAAACGATATACTATCGATACGACTCGCAAATTTGCACCACTCATATTTAATGTTCACTAGCCACCAGACAAAACCACCAAACAACATGCTTCAATCCCTAAAATGTTACACCTTTAAATAAGAAAAATCCATTGCCAACGGCTGTGCTAATTTACACCATTTACAAATCATAGAGTCAATTCTTCAATTTATTTGGAAATTTTTAGGATTAATGTGTCTAATTGGTTTTGAGTGAGAAAGTTTAAAATTTTATTCCATTAAGATTTATTCGTTAGGCATACATTTTTGATACATGGCTCAGGGAAAATGTAGAATGTTTATGACCATGGCCGAGAAGTTCACTTGATTAAAACCCTTGTGGAAAACTAATACTTAAAATGGATCATTGGTATTTCTAAGAAAAGTGGGAAAAGCTATTACGTATATGGTGTTGTAAAACATAATATATACAGTTGTTGACGCTAATTCCAATACAACCACGAAATATCAAAAAAATATATTTGTGAATCAAAAATATTTGCATATAGAAAAAAAAATTTAAAAATTTACCCACATTTGTTTTTATCAAATTCTATCCATTTTTCTTGAACATATTTGGATAATCAGCACGAAAAAGAAACTGACGAAACAATTAAACTATTTCCTTGCTTAACTGCTAGGTGTTAAATATGAATAAGTGTTTGTAATTACAATAGTGTAAAAAATCCAATTCTGTTTTAATTGATTCTATTGAAGCAATACTTAATATTAAGTAATAACCCTAATAAACAAGTTCTTTTTTGTAAACTAATAAATTGTGTTTTATACATAAGCTCACAACTTTATACATTTTTTTGTGTATCTGTTTTGAATATTATTTCTTTTAAACCCAGAAAAGATTTTTTGCTACGGTATTAAATTGCCATGGGGTAATTCAAGAGTATTATTTTTATTGGCATTCTATAAGGGGGAAATAATTAATGCATTTTGGCTGCATGCATTAATATTATTATTTTTTTTAGTTTAAGTGGCAAAATAAATATATATATTTTTTTTCGACTTCTGAACCACAAAAAAAAAAAATTAGTAAAAACCGTTGGAAATATATTTTTGAAAATATTTTCCCAGTAAATTTTTTACCTCAGAACTTTGCGAATCCAAAGCAATATGCCAAAACATGACACAACCCAATCGAAAACTTTTGGCATATGGTAAGTGCCAAGACCAAATTTGCGCGTTGTTTTATAGGTAAAAAAAAAAATAATTCAACGATTTTGAACAAATAGTCAAAATAATCATTAAGGAATAAAATTGCAGTGTTTATATGAATTTAATAACTATAAAGTATGAACTATAAACTATGAATTAAATAACTATAACTAATAATAAAAGGACAAATTTAAAAAAAAAGTTTACACAAAACTTTTCAAGCAACATATTTACGAAATATTTACGAAAAGCTGTTTAAAAATTAAAACAAAAGTTCATTTAAAAGATTGGTTTAGCTTATTTTTTAATTTTTTAATTTTATGTTTATTTTTTCTTTCTTTTTCCCGTGCCCGTAATAAAATGGACAAGTGGAAACTCACCTTAACACTGTAATAAGAACGCGGGAAACTTGCAGAAGACCAAAGACCAAGACATGCAGAAACTGGTCACATCTTTATAATTCTATTAAAGTTTAAAATAACAAGTAAATAAAGATATTTATCTTCTTTTTTTTCTTTTTTTTTTTAATAATTATCTACAAATTTATTGCTGATGCAATGTTCAAAATATACAATATATATTAAAAATAAGAAGTTATTTAAGAAGCTAACAATAAACAAATTTAGAAAAAATCAGTAACTAAATTTTTATAAATTAAAATATTATTTTTAATAGTTTTTTTTTAAAGCAGTTAAAGTTTTTAAAATCAATACTTAGAATAAGTAGCGAAGAAAACTTCAGATGTTCCATCGGACGTCTTACGGACCTCTGGACGTCCAGGAGAAGTCTTACGGACGACCTCCGGACAACGCGTGTCCACTGGGCTGGTGTGAAAAAAACTCCAAATGTTAATACCAACTAAATTTTATATTGTTATTGTTTTCCCAGGATTTTATAAATGCCAATCATTCTGACACATTATTAATTTTTGCTTGAAAGAACCAACTTTTAGACGTAGCAGTATGTCTAAATGTTGCATACAACGTGTGCAATGTAGAGAAGTTAAAACTATAATTTCATTTTCACAACAATATTTGTGGCATCAAACATACAATGGCATTCATAATTGTGCATTAAGAGTTTGCATCATCTTTTAAACATTTGACTAGTTTTTTTATATGTTCTAAAACCTTTAAAATCAACGGCCCCATCATCCAGCCACTTGCTGGAATGTTTTTACAACCAATATATTTTGCTCTCCTCTAATCACGGTGTCACAAAACGCTTGCTTTCGGAATTTTAACAATAGGGGAGTGTTTTTTCCATATAGTAATTTCCACGTTTAGCAGATAAACTTTGTCTTACATGCTTTGTTTCATGTGGCGCTCAAACATTGGGTAATAGTCGGAGTGTCTTTATGTTGTCAATATTATAAATTCTATTGAGAGTGAAGTTATATTTTTTTTTAAACCTTCATATT
The DNA here is from genome assembly GCF_038396675.1 of Hydra vulgaris. NCBI lineage: Eukaryota > Metazoa > Cnidaria > Hydrozoa > Anthoathecata > Hydridae > Hydra > Hydra vulgaris. The sequence continues at coordinate 5,863,206 of NC_088926.1, read as the reverse complement.
GTTGTCAAAAAGTTTGATTTACATTGTGCTGAATTATATTTGTTGATCGATTTAAATTTGTATTTTAAGTTTTTAGAAGTGAAGATTCTCTGTTATGTTTCATGAAACTTTTTAAACACTCTATTCCTCCTCAATTTTTGTTGTTTATTATTTTAACTGGATGTATGCTGAATTTTATAGCAATATGAAGTCATCACTCCCTTGCTCATATACAAGTCAATTCATAATTTATCATTAAATAATTAAAATATAAGACACAATAATATAATGGTATAGTGCGCACTGGTGTAGTACAAAAAATTAAAAAAATGAATCAAAGAGGCCCGATTTAAATAACTGTCCGGATATCGTAAAAAATAAAGCAATGCATAATAACGGCAAATAAAAATTTGCAATCATTAAACTGTTGTTCATTTTTTGTTGTCAAAATATAATAAAGTTACCATTTTTTCCAAAATCAATCTCAAGCAAAAAATATTCTTAAAACTTACAAATCTTTTTTTTTTTTTTAATTTGTTTTCTTTTAAAAACTATTTAAGTTAACAAACTTTAACTTATACGTTATTAATATATTTTTAATTTATTTCAATTATTTTAAGTAAAAATAATATTAATAGTTTTTAAAGGAAATCGCAATAAAAAAAAAAGATTTATAAATGTTGTTAACATTTGTTGTTAGAGGTTATTTTTGGAAAAATGATGGCTTATCATATTCAGACAACAAAAATTGCCGGTAGATTGTAATTTAAGTAGAGTATTATTATTATAGTCTATTTATAGATAAATATAGACAGTAATATATTACTGTCTATATTTATTAATATTTTACGGTCTATATAGACAGTAGTATATTATTGTCTATATTTTATCTATAAATAGACTTTAATAATAATACTCTACTTAAATTATAATCTACTGACGTTTGTTTTTGATGATATTTCCACAGTGACAAAGATACGTGACGTGGTATGTTTCTGCTTGGCCTTTATTAAAAATTTTATTTTTACTTTATTATTATTATTGTTAATCAACTCTCACAACAAGGTTAGAAAAAAAAAGCTGGGTGAATAAAAATGAGCAATTGCTTTTACTCAGTAATTGGTCAGCTTTACGTGAAAAAAAACTTCAGCAATTTTCATTAAGTTTTTATTTCCTTAAGTTTTTAATTACAGGCCCCAAAAACTCATGGACCCCAAAAGCCGCACATTCACATTAGTACCTGTAACTCATAGATCAAATCTTATCAAGCAGCAAAACAGATTTTTTTATTTGACAAGATAGTTTTTTGAAAACAAACTGTTAAAAATAACCAAATTAGCATAAATTTTTGAAAATTATACTAAAAACACTAAAAAAATTTTTTTTAATATTATAACATTTTGACGTTATAGTCCATAGGTACTTGAAATTTTCATTTAAGTTTGCAAAGTAGTGTTTTTTGTTAAGGTTTAAGTCATACTTTAACATAAAAATCAAAAGAAAATAAATGAAAACGACAGTTGCTAAAATATTTTATTTTAATCAAAGTAGTGTTCCTGTGTGGTCTTTGGGGTCCCTTACCAAATAATTATATATATATATATATATATATATATATATATATATATATATATATATATATATATATATATATATATATATATATATATATATAAATACATGGATCGAAGGCTCAATATTAAAATGGAGTTTTGCTTTTTTATATTAACATTTATTTTTCTATTAGCAATCAAATAAAAATTTTATTTTACTAGTGACTTGTTAAAAAAAAATTGAAATGTTGCTCTATTAGTCTTTAAGACAATTTAAAAGTGTTTTTTTCTTTGAAACTATTGACTCTTTAATAAGTTGATCAACTAATTGACTAAGAATAATGGAATTATCTCCTTATCACTGTAAGGTCACTTTCTTGGTGTATCCTTCTAACTTCTAGTATCTTCATCACTTTCATGCTCAATAATCTATCGTTTTAGTGAGTTGTTGGTTACTGCAGCAGCTAAAAGCATTATTAGTTTTTTTCCATCCACTTTACAAGATAACTTTCCACAGACAGATTTTTTTACATTGTAGCAAGAAGATCATTGCTGTAGCTTTATGGCATGGCACACACCTTCACCGCAGTTTCATTCATTTTTACACGTAAAAATACTTCTTTTTTTTCTTCTTTGTTTCATCTTTTTTCTTCCTTATCTTTTATTTCTTAATTTTTTTTATCTTGATTTACCTTTACTAAGTCCTACACATTTTTTTCTTTCATTGATCCGTGAACCTGTGTAACCCTCGTATTAAGTTTGGAAACTTAATACGCAGGTTTCGGCTTAACTTTCTGTACTGTCAATAAGCAAAGAATTTCTTCAAGTTGAATGCTTTTTTCGCTCAGCTCTTGAATTAGTTCTTGCGAACGCTCAAACTTTCCTTTCCAATACTGAGCTGAATTTTTTCTTTTATCAGGAGATTTAATAATATATCTTTCAGGAGTTGTTGTACTTGGTGTAATACTTTTAGGAAAATTAATACATAAAGCAGCTCGCGCAAACTTTTCCTGTTGCATGTCGTTTACGTTTAATGATGTGGAAGTTACTCCTACACGTCTTGCAGCTTTGATTATAGATTGTCTTAGGGCCCAGTTGTTCAACATTAAAGCTTCATTATTTAGTGATTTGAAATCAGTAAAAATGTTTTCTTTCATACTACGAAACTCATGATAAAGGTTTTCGTTGATTTGGCCTAAAAGCTGTGTCATACCAGTGGTATCTGGTGGAGTTAAGAACATAAATATGCCTTTTGATTGTAAAAACTTTAAGACATCAAAATTAAAGCGTAAACAATGCCCATCAGAGAGCAAAACTACCGGTCGTGCCACTTTTTTTTAGTAAGATATTCATCAAACTCTTTTTACATATCTAATAAGGAATTGTGATCAGATACACCATGATTGCAAGTTGTTATCAGAAGATGCAGAATATTTGGCACAGCTTCCTTTGGAGCCATTTGATTAGTTATTCCAAAGGTACCAAAGAGTACTTGAAAGACACAAAGGTCTCCTACAATTACAAAGAAAAATGATACATATCATCTATTTAATCTATATTATAGATATTTATCAAAAAATTTATTAGGCAATTCCTTCCTGAAAATGATACTAGAGGATGTATGGCGACGCATTCACGGTTCTCTCTGATCATTTTACAACATTTTCCCCCTTTTTCAGCAAAAAAAAAGACCAGCAGGAGTACCATTAACACCAAAATTGATGAACTGTGGTGTTTTGTCGGGGTTAAATATTCTGCATGTATCAATATTTCTAAACCAAACTCCTGTCCCCTTTTGTGATACTTCATTCATAATGCCAGCCTCAATTAATTCTTCTGCAAGAGCGTCTAAAGGCAACCATGAAAATAAATTAGTAACTCAGTTTTGATAGAACTATTTTTCATGAATGTAAAGTACAGTAGCAATACATAAACTAATAAAAAGGTGTAGCTCTGGGTTAAATTTTAAATGAAGCTAGTGTTTACTATAAAATATAATAAAAAAATCGATATTTACTCATACCAAGGTGGGAACATGCCATTTCCCTCGTGCAATTGAGAGCTCAATTTATTGACATATTTCCTTGTCGCTTGAGTGTCAAGCTTGGATTCTTAGCTTTAAAGCGCATCCAAAACAATTTACATAACCTGTTTTTGAAACAAAAATAAAAAATTAACTAAAAAAGCTTCTCTTACAAAGCTTCAATTCCTGGAACTCTCTTTATCAATCTTTATCAATCAAGCAATCTCTTTATATCTTAGCATGTTGAGTGTTACTACCTTTTAAAAAAATATATAAAAAACATAAATACTTGTTTTTTGTCAAAGCATTTTTTGCATTTGCTGATAATGCTATGAATTTTCTGCCACCTTTCAATCTTTTATTTGTGTATTGTCTAACTTTCAGAACATCAAGGACAAGTTTTGTTTGTTCTGCTTTGTTTATGCCTTGCGTTGCCCTATTCTTATTCCTAATGTATGAAATAATTGACATCTCTTCTTCCTCCAAGAGAATTGTGCAGTACTGCCTTTAAAGACCATTCACTCTTTTGCCATCAAACCTACGGTTTATTATTTCACAATCTTTAATAAGTGGAAATTGTCTTGTTTTAATTGCAGCATGTTCTCTTACATTATTTTCTTAACACCATTGAACAGCAACTATATTTTTCTAATATAGCTTTTCTTTTAATAAGTGCTTCAGCATTAGAACTTGTATTTAGTGACTTCATTTGCAAGCAAGTTTTAAATTTTTTGTTACTGTTACTCATGTTTATTTATTTGCTAACAAATAAAATAATATCGCAAATTCATACTGTAAACTGTACAAAAACTGTCCTCTAAGCAGGAGCGTAAAATAAAATCTTTATATAAATTCATTATCATCAAAAAGATAGTTACAACTACTACAAATCTACTTTATATCATGCATTTTTGTAATATTACTTATATTTTTGTTACAAATAAAATAATTAATGCGGTTTTTGTGGTACCTAGCATGTGGTTTTTGTAGCGCCTTTGGTACTTCCCTAAAATATAAGTTTGCAATCAAAGTAGTATATGAAGGGGATTTTAATATAACAAGCTATTTTAAAAAATTGGAAAGTTTCAACTAATTTCAAAAAAGTTATAAACAAATCAAGCCATGCGGTTTTTGAGGTTCTCTACTAAAATATAGCGAAACTTTACTGAAAAATAAAAAGTAAAATAAAAATAACAAAATACTTTGGAAAAACTTAAAACTGGGAAAAATAACCCCTGGGAAAAACTTTTCTTAACCCCTGGGAAGAACTTTTCTTAACCCCTGGGAAGAACTTTTACTATATAAAAGCATATAAAAAAACAAAATAAAGTTAAACTGTTTGTTTTGTACAAAAGATACGACAAAAGAAATAATCATGTGGTTTTTGGGGCCCGTGTACCTGTACGTAAAGCTGAGCATTTATTGAGTGAGTTGCTTAACTTTATGTGAATAAAAATTTGAACCAAACTACTAAAGTTTTTATTTGCGTAAAGCTGACCAACTACTGAATAAAAGCAATTGCTCATTTTTAATCACCAGGCCTAAAGTCTTTGTTGCGAAAATAAACTTGGTGATCACTCTAAAAAGAAATCAAAGTAATTTTAGAACTGTAATTACCAATTTCCATAGCAACTAATTGTTTTTTGTAGTGAAGATAAGCGCAAACCCGTGCGTAATTTGAACAATAAGTTATTTTTGACAAAAAACAAAACTTCTTTTTTTAAATTTATCGCAGCGTATTTTAGAATTTTAAGCAATCGAAAGAAATATTTTTTGAAAGCGCGTTAAATAGTTTACTTTTTTATGTACTCTAAAACAGCGCTCTAACCATTGTGCTACGGTTTACACGCAACCATTGTGCTACGGCTGCCTAAAATATCAAAATGCACGTTTGAGTTACTTTTATTCTTTTCAATCGTTTCATGTATTTTACTTTTTGTAAAAGTTGGCATTTTACACTCTCGCAAGTTGCGCGAGTGTTACCAAATTCTTTCGAACTTGCGTCACTTTACACAAATAAGTTTATATAATTCGAAAAAATGCATACATACTTATTGCAAACGTTTTTGCAAAACATGTCATTAAGCAATATTTTGCGAGTATATTTTTTTTTATCAAAACAGTTTGTTTGTCTGCATGAGTTTGGAGTATTATTTAGATTGAGCTAGTTTCAAAATGTTCATTTTCATTGATGATTCAAGATTATGGAATCAAATGAAAAATACTAGTCTAAGAGACTTAAAAAACTTATCTTCGTTTAAAAGAAAAACAAAATTGCATCTCCTCAAATCCTGACAAACATATCATCATACATATAATGTTTTTCATATTATTTCGCTTTAATTTTTATTTTTTTAACAAAAATAATTAACTACTTTAATAAAGTTGTTAAAGTAAAGTCTTTATTTTATTATAGAAACACAAATTTTTTTTTTTTTTTTTTTGTTATGTATAAGTAATTTTTTAAGAAAGATTTTTGTAGGGACTATATGAAAAAGTTGGGGTGATAATCTTACCATTGGTATCTTCTATGAGCAGAAAGGGCTGCTTACTCTGCCGACATTTGGTCCTAAATAGACGTCTTTTGAACGTTCAAAAAACGTTCAGAATGTCTTTCGAACATTCTAAAGACATCTTTTTAGGACCAAATGCCGGCTGGGTATAATTTTATCTAAAATGTGTAGTTTCACTTTTTTTTTTAATTTAATTTATTTAAAAAAAGTTTTTACTTTGCAAGTAAAAATTTTTTAAATATAAATATAAATTCAAATGTCAAATATAAAATTTATAAAATAGTCACGTAATAGAGGCAAGTTGACTTTTGCGTTTTCTATCTCCAACTTAATGAAATTTTAAAAACTACCGACTATTATAATGTAAAATCGCAAAATAATCACGTATTAAAAATGACGCGCGTTGGAAGAAAATATATTTCTTAAAAAGTGAAATTAAATTTAAAAAATAATAATAAATAAAAAAAAGTTGCTGCTATGCGCTTGACAGTGGGTAAAAATAAATTAATCTAAAAAATTCGTGGTTTATTATATTAGGTACTCGCTAATTAACCCATGCATTTAAAAAATATACGCAAGCCCGTCGCATCACAGGGCTACCAGGGATTTGATTGTGGTTGTCGTTGAATATATACAGTACTGTGAATAAGTTTTAGACCACTTGTATAATTATACGTATTTACAATTTTTTTCCTATTTAATTTTTTTAAAGCGTACTTAAGTTTAATAATATATAAGAAAAGCTGAAAGAATATATTATTTTGAATAAATAAACAAAATTGAAGGATTTGTTTGTTTATTTATTAAAACGATGTGTCATAACAACTACATCCAAAACAGGATATTCGAAGAATGCTGTTACAAAAATCAGAGAAACTGGCTCCCTTGAAGAAAGAAAGAAAAGTGGTAGACCTCCTAAGCTAACAAAAGATGACAATAAATATTTAAAAACCCTATCTTTAGGAAATACAAAAAAAGCATCAACCGAGCTGGCAAATGACATTAACACAGCAAGTAGGAAAAATGTCAGCTCTTCTTTTATTCGACGGCACCTACTTAAATCGGGATTAAGAGGGTGTGTTGCAATTCAAGAACCATTATTACGGTGGGGCAATAAAGAAAAACGACTTAAATATGCAAAACAACACAAAGATTTTGCCCAGGAAATGTTTAATCGTTTTCTGTCCACTGATGAGTCCAATTTCGAAATTTTTGGAATGAAAAGACGCCAATATGTTTGAAGAAGAATTGAAGAAGCCTATCAGCCCGAGTGTTTAAACCCTACTATTAAACACAGAGAAGGCTCTTTACAAGTTAGGGCTGTTTATCTCCATCTGGAGTAGTTGATTTGATTAAAATAGGGGGTCAACTCACCGGGAAACGTTATGTAGATAACCTAAGGCACCATGCTGTATCATCCGAAATGAGACTAATAGGTCATAATTTTATTCTGCAGCAGGACAATGACCTAAAATATTGTTCCCTAGTGGCAAAAAATTATTTAATGGAAATGGCAGAGAAGGAGTACTTAATGTATTTTCCCAACATTATCAACTGATTATCTCTGACGCACTTGCAGCAGTAAATTTTAGATAGCAATAACATCGCAATCAACTTTGCTTTCATAATTTAATGTTTTTTTGCAAACTATAGTTAGCGAAGTTGCGGTTGTATTCATTGGAGAAGATGGTGTTCCACCTGCTGTCAGGGAAGTTATTTACCCTAAAGGTCATTTAGAAATTATATCGGGTAATTCAGCTTACTTAGATCCTACAACCTATTCACTTTTTTTCCAAGAAATAGCATAATTGGTTTGCGATCCTGTATATGCAGAAATCATATTAAATCATGGCAAGAAACTATTTCAGCAATATGCTGCTGATGCATGTGCTAAAATTGAAGAGCAGTGTCTTTCATAGAAATAACCAAAGCAAACTGAGATGCATGCAATATGATGCCTTACATGAAGATTTAAGCAACCTTGGTAACAATCATAATGTTAGACCAGGGTGCGTTATAGCTTTCTATTCACTTAGGAAGTCTTAAAAAAAACTATGAAAATGCTATGGTTATAATTAAAAATTAAAAAGTTAAAGTAATAAAAAAGATCTGGTAACTAAATCTTTTTATTACTTTTTGTATGCAACCCAATATAGTAGTGTGTGGTAAAAAAAATACACAATTTTATTTTCAAATGTTGTTAATTAATAGTTTATGATAAGTATGTTTTTATGAGTAATAAATTAAATGTTAATAATTTATAAAATAAAACATGTTTAAAGTTTATATATGTTTATATTCTGTTTTTAAATACTTTTATGTTTTAAAAGCGGTGTTACTTAGCAATGTGTAAAACAAGATTGTTATCCCAGTGGTCACAGGACGTTTTTAAAACGTTTAAAATACGTCTTTAAACGTATTAATACGTTAGTTAGAGGTCCTAAACACGTCTTGTGCCCACTGGGATCCTTGCCAGTCAAGAGATGTTACCAAATTGTGGTATTACTTGGCATTATATAGTGCCGGGTGGTCTTAATTTATGTTTATTATTTTCTAATTAAGACACTTTAGAACTAAGACTAAATAAAAATCTTACTATCAGTATCAAAATATAAATACTAGAATTTGTTAAGCTATATATCCTTTTTTTTTTTTTTTTTTTAAGTTACCAAATATAATTTCTTGGAACCCACAAGATAAGTACTAATATTTATATATTAGTACTTATCTTGTGGGTTCATAATATTTTTTAATTTAAATTCAACCTTACATATAACTAATTTTTATTATATTCAACTTTTTGTTTCTCATTACTTTCAGCTATTCTTCAATATCACGACTGATAAGTTAAAGATTATTATAATAACTTTTTATGACTGTAATTAATTAGACTATTATTAGATTTGTTGTATATTTTTTAGTTCACATATAAGTCACCGTATTTTTCTACGAATCAAATTTTATTTAACTTTCATATAACTGATTATAATTATCCTAAAATAAAATGATTGTTTTTTTTTGAAGTTCAAACATAATTGTATTCTTTTTTTTTTTGAGTTGCCATTACTTTATTAGTTTGCTTACTGTTAAAACAAGGTTTTAATTTAGTAAATTTATATGATATGAAATTTACTGTGTTAATCATTATTCACAGTAATGAAAAAATCGGGATTCTAAACTATTGAGGTATAAATAATTTTGTTTCGTAGTAATATTAAAAAGTTTTTTTTTTAATGGTTAATTGTGCTATAGCTATTTTGTGCTAATACATTTTTTTGCCATTGTCATTAAAAACAATAACTTAAGTTATGAATATAATAATTTATTGTAACTTTTTTTTAACACAGTGCGTTTGAAACACAGCCTTTCTGTTTATTAATAAAGTCTCCTCTCTGTTTAATGAAAGTTTATTAATAAAGAAGAGTATTATTGGAACACTCTATTATTACTAAACTCTTATGTAATTTTTGGTACCATAATGGATTATGACCATGTGTAAGAAATATTTTACGAGTCACTAATTCATGAACACAATAATATGTAAAATAATGCTCCCCTTTATTAATAAGCTTACTTATTCTAAATGCAATAATAAAAATGTAAAATTATGCTTTTGTAGTTTAAGATGATCTTTTTTTTTTCAGGTATTAGTAAGTTGTACTTGGCTTTCCTTCTCTGGTGCTTCCTTTTATTAAAAAGAATATAATATCTTAAGTTACGTGGTCTTTAGGAAATGCCAAGACCAATAAAAGCGAGCAAAACCAAAAAGATTATATAAATTGATAAGGTTGCCATTTCCCGATTTTTACGAAGGAGAGCACAACGTTAAACTATTTAAAACTTTTTAGCGTTCTTCAGCGGAAAAACCGGGACAATGGCAGCCCTATATATAGATTAATTTGTATTTTATATTTTTCAGATAATATACGGAGTTAAATTGTTATCTAATTATTACAAACCCGTATTACGGGTTGCTTACTGCTAGTATCAAATAAACAATAATATATTTTATAATTTTAAAATGCGTTTATACAACTTTTATTCTTTAAAAAGTATAGTAACAACTTAAAGTTATGTATTAATCAAGTCTAATATAAAAAATATATATTTCATAAATGTAAGTGTAAATATCAAGCACAGAATATTAAGGGTTAATAGTGCATAAATTAAACAGCCAAACTATGACAGGTACAATTACTTCGAACTATGACACTATTACAAGTAAAATAACACTGAACTATAACAGGTAGCAAGTTGATTGAATCGAGAATAGCTAATAAATTGATTCTGTGGCAAAGCGCCTGAAACTATTTCACAACTCTACAATTATTAGGTACGATGTATTGAATGGAGAAAAGCTGTGCGCTCTTTCATTTTTTGCAGCAATATTATAAGATATAATGAATATATAATTAATAAAATATGATAATGTCCTCTTCAATAAATTCCAGCCCCCGGTAAGGTTTTTTGATTTACAAAAAACAAAAGAGTTCAAACGACAGGGGCGGATCCAGCATTTTTTGTTGATTGAGACAGCTACATTCCTGACATGAAGCAAAAACTAAACACATATATCTTCATACTAATATCAAATATAGGTGCTTTGCGAAAAATTGCAATGATTGGAGTCTGGGAAAAAAAAAATGTAAAACTTTGCCACAACTGCCATAACTACCAAAACTGCCCCAAATGTGAGAGCAACAAATTGGTAAAATATTTTTTTTGTTACTATTTTTAATTCAAGTTTTATTCATCGATAAATTTTAAATTTCATACAATAATCTTTTAATATTCAAAATTTATGACCTTACTAAATTTGTAACCCCTCACATTTTGAGGGTTTTAAGCTATAAATTTTGTTCATAAATTTTGAAGGCTTATAGATAGTACTACGAAGTTTAAAATTTATCGATGAATATAACTTTAGTTGAGAATAGTAAAAAAATATTTTGTTAACTTGTTGCTCTCACATTTAGAGCAATTGTGGCAAAAATTTTAGGGCTTTTTGGTTCCCAGTTTTCAATCGTCGCAATGTTTTACAAATCAACCTTATTTGACATTATTATAAAAATATAAATGCTTGAGTTTATTCCATGTCTGGAAATTAGTTAATTCAAGTATCAAAAAATGCAGGATTCGTCCCTGAACTTTCATATTTAATCTTTTAGCATGGTTAAAAATTTGCTCAACAGTTCTTATTTAAAAAAAATGTTATTATCCTTGAAATTATATTGTCATAGGGATAGTACTTAGCTTTGAACTGCTAGATTTTAGGAAATGTAGAGTTTTTGGTGCTGTATGTTAAAGTTTTTGACAACTATATGTTTCTATTTATAAAATTTTAAATTCACTAGATTTTGAGCTAGTCTTGTATACGTACACTGCACACTCAAAAACAAAAGGAACCAAATAAATTTTTTTTTTCCTTTACTTTTATTACTGAATACAGCATTTTTTCAAAAAAAAAAACTCTTTAAATGGAGTCAAATTGTTATTATTACATATAAGGAAAAGATTTGTACATAATACGACTACCTGGGAATAAATAAAAGTGTTGTTGTGCATGTATTGGTATTTTAATGCAAAAATGTAGTATTTTTTGGTCGGTTTTGTATAATAAAAAATGCTATAGACTAGGGAAATGCTATCGACTTGCGCGTACAGATTTTAACTTGAGATTGAGATTTTTGGCGTTAAGTTAAAGGTTTTTAAATTTCAGGATATATTTGCATGATTTTAATACTTTTTAAAAAATATGTATTATTTAGTTTGATGATTTATTTCGACATATTTACTTTAGTTTGATAATTTATTTATACATTTTTTGAATAGATTTTACATTCTTTTACTTATAAAGTTGGATTTATACCACGATGCAAATGCATCTTTATAACTAACGTCACTGTCCTGGGTAGAGTTTAAGTTGGAGAGATCTATCTGAAGTCCTTCTAAAACTTTTTGAGTTTTAGCCGTAATAAGAAGCTGGTGGACTGCATGGCATATCTTGGACTATTTATTTCCTATGATAGTGTTTTAAAGAATGGAAACAATTTAGGAAACGCTGTTATTGAAAACATGTCAGCAAATCAATGCGCATTTTTACGGAAACTTTGAGTTTTTATGGAACCACATATATTGAATTTCAAAATAATTCGAATGCTAAAAAAAATATGCACAAGAAACAGCGTACAAAGTGTTCTATATTTGAACATGCACCAGTCTATCTAATTCATAGTTATGCTATACCAAATCCACCCAAAGAAAACATTCAAGATTTTGAGTCTCCACGGTTATTGGTCAATCTCTCTTCATTTTGCATCAAAGATCAAATATGGGCGTTTTTTTAATGTGATCGACAAGGAATTTAAACTACCAACATAGAATTCTTTTAACTCATTACTTTCAGATATTCGTACATCTACGGTAACACAGGATCTGTCGAAATATGCAGGTACACTGACTGATTGGAGCAACTTTTTTACTCCATTTAAGTTTGTTCTGGGAATTAACGTTGCCGTCACAGAGAGCAAAAAAACCATTATGACCCTTGATTATCAGCTCTATTCAAAATGCATGCAGCTACAAAAGAAGAATGAGATCAAAGAAAATTTAATTTTTCAACTTGGGAAACTACATATTGTGTTTGTATTTTCGAAAGCTATCGGAAAGTACATTATTGGAAGTAGACTCAATCAAATATTAATAGAAGCACGTGTTAACGGCCCACCACCCACAGACAGATTCTTGAAGGAAAACATATGAAACGTAGTATTGAAGCATTCATGGTTTTATACCTTTCTTTAAAGAAATTATTCTTGGATAGGTTCTTGCTTCTTTACCCAGAGAATCGTGATATAATGAAAAAGCATGCGCAAGAACTCCAACCAATAATTGACAAGGAGTCAGCACAAAGAAGTTTTGAGCAAATGCTGCTGCATTTCCAATCAATTACTATTGTAGAAAAATGCAAGAATTTTGATGACACATTAGTTCAACAATGCTTACTTTTGCGCAACTTTGTGGGATTTTTTTCTGCAATATTGGTTCTGATGATGTCTTAGAACAGAAAAAAAAAGTTTTGAAGATAATCGGAGGGGTGATACACAAAGAGGTGATGCACGGTTTTTTAAGGCGGGTGACAATTTTTTTTAAGGCGGGATACAAGTTTTTTTAAGGCGAAATACAAGTTTTTTTATTTATATATATAAATTAGTATATAGTTGGATTGCGCAACCCAACGTGCTTCAACAGTTTTTGTCTTATTGCTACTGCTATAAAATTTCATATCAAAAATCTTTGGTAAAAAAATAGCATTGGCACACAATTTCTCAAGCAACACTACCAACTTTCAGGATCTACACACAAAAGAACTTCAACTAATATAAACAAAGTCATTTATGCATTTGATGTATTTGGCATTAACTTCAGCGAAAATCAGGTGGTTTTTAATCTTATGTCTAAGGCATTTTACCCAAAGAAGTAGCAGATGAGTTAGTTCATTATGGAAAGATTGGAGAAGAGCTCTATCGTTAACTTGTTACTGAAAGGTTTATAGAAGACTTATCTATATGATCACCAATGAAGATGAGAAATCTGAAAACATTCCAAAATCAGGCCAAATGTGTGAAAACAAAGATAGGTAATACAGAAATTCAATTAAATGAAGTGTGAACCTTATAATCTCGTTTTCTACTTAGTGCAAGAAAGCGCCCGAAGATTGATTTGAAAAAAAGTATCGAAGCTACAAGTTTTTAATTGTACTATAATCAATGTTTACACAAAATGGTCATCCATTGCTTACCACTGATAAAGAAAAAGCTCTGCATGAAGTAGAAGACTTGTGAAAAAGGTTAGAGATTACCACACAATACGAATAAATGATAAATAACGCCCTATATAGAAGTAAAAATTTTTTAACATATGCCTATTATATGATTTCGAAAGCTTATTTAATGCTCTTTCTACTGGTACAAAATATTTGAAAATTATCAATTAAATTTTTTTTGCGTCATACCACGTCATGTTACGTCATACCACGTGATACAAACATAAAAATTAAGTGACACCTGCCATTTTTTAAATTCTTTTCATACAAGGATCTTATATCGTGCTTGTAACACGCAAGTGCACACGAAGGGTTTTTTTGAAACATAATGGCCTGCACTAATCTTGATCTGAATCTTAATAATTCAGAAATATAAAAAACTGTAACAATAATATGTGTTATAAAATAAGTGTTTAGAAATGTGTAAATAAATGAGTACCCATATATTACTTGTATATTATATTCAATTTTTATACATTAATTTTGCGTTTTGTATAGTATATTTTCTAAAAAATTTAATTCTTATATTTTTAAAAATTTAATCTTATATTTTTAAAAATTTATTCTTATATTTATTTATTATAAAGATATTTCTTATATATTATATTCAATTTTTATACTATAGTTTTGTATTTTCTTTAATATAGTTTCTAAAAAAAATTATTTTATATGAAGTATAGATTGTAATATATAGATATTGTTTATAATACTAGCTCCAAACTTTCCTTCGTTTGTTGTTCATGTTTTATCTCATTTTTATTCATTTGAAATTTTAAATTCTAATGACTAAAATTTAAAAATTAAAATTAAATTTAAATTAAAAGCAATTAAAATTTTAGGACTTTAAACTAATTAATTTTCAATGAAAAACACGGTAATTTGAGCATACTCCATATAACACAAAAATGGCATCTTTTAATAAAGTCAAAACTAAATGTTTCAATGCATCGTTTTTCAAACAAAAAGATTGAATTTTTAGCTAACATATTTTTCTTTATGAAATAATTAATTTCATTATTTTAGCACCAAAATTTTAATAATATAAAAGTCTTTTTACATTTGTATTAATATTTTTTGCATCAATATATGTATATTTTGCACATATTACATTGTGATGTAACAAAAAAGTGTAACTAAACGACATGAGGTAATTTTTTATTTAGATTCATATTTAAAAAAATAAAAATTCATTAAGAACTGTGTTCCACAGACGAGGTCCTCTATATCAAATTAAGTAATCAGATGTTTTAAGAGTTGACTTAAAGTAAATTAAAATTATGGATAGAGCACCTCATTAAGTATTTATGATTAATTTTTAGAAATCGGTTATTAAAGAATTTTGGAAGCACATCGTTTTGATATTTAAACATGAATAACAAGTTTGGGAACACGTTTAACTCGGGAAATTAAAGCTCTTAATAAACATTAAGAGCTTTAATTTCCCGAACTAACGGCTTTGATTGGGCGTATTTATGCACATTACATATAATTCTACTGGCATGTTTTTGTTTACTATATATATTTTTCAATTCTGAATTTTCAATACAAAAAAAAATTAGTTCTTTTTATGCACGATGGGGCAACTTGCCATAAGAAAAATTTGAAATATTTCACACGCGAACCAAGAATGTTTATTAAATAAAAATCGAAATTGATATCTAAATGCAGGTATGAAAATAAGTTTCTCTTAAAGTACTATAAAAATAAGTAAGCTCAAATAATAAAAAGTGTCCCTTTAAAAATATATATATAAAAAAAAAGCAGAAGTAAACAATGATATAATAGTATCAACATAATCAACAGATGTGTAAACTACAACTGTAGTTAACCCATTTATGACTTCCTTTAGTTTTAATTTTGGTATAAATTGAAAATTGTTGTATTAAGGAGCTTCCAGAGGTCCTTACGGACTCATCACAGAGCACCGCGGATATATATATATATATATTGAGCAGCCGTGGCGCAATGGTTAGAGTTCTGGCTCAGAGCCCAGAGGTCCGAGGTTCGAAGCCAGCTTTAGCCAAATAAGCGACATTGGTACGGAAGGAGGCGTGAACTTCTTGCTAAATGCTCTCCCGCGGTGCTCTGTGATAAGACCGTAAGGACTTCTGGGAGCACCTTAAATAACTACAAATATATATATATATATATATATATATATATATATATATATATATATATATATGTATATATTTATATATATATATATATATATATATATATATATATATATATATATATATATATATATATATATATATATATATATATATATATATATATATATATATATATATATATATATATATATATATATATATATATATATATATATATATATATATATATGAAGGGTGCAAATTTAACACTGAAAGTAGTTTATGATTTGTACAACAAAACATGTTGTACAAATTATAAACTACTTTCAGTGTTAAATTTAAAGCAAATAAATAAAAATTAATGGTCTAATTTATTGATAAGAAAAGGAGAAAACATAACGTTGGGGAAGTCTTTGAAAACTAAATTTGATTTATCTTAGTTTGCGAAAAACAGACATCCCTTGTTCTTCCCTTGCACCCTTCATATATATTACTTTAATATTTTAGGGGTCACTATTTAAAAAGTAAATGCTTTTGATAAATTAAAATGGTTTTGCAAAACCAATGACATATGCTCCCACCATTTGTTTTAAATTTCAAAAAAATCGTGTTTTTAGGCTTTTTGGAGGCATTTTTAACTAGTTGACGCAACCCATTTATCCAGAACATACATTTTTTAATTTCTTTATTTTTCATGATATATATTTTTCATAATATATGAACCTAAGTAACCTTGCATAACTTATATCTTGCATTTAAATAATTTTTGTTTCTGTTTTTGACATGTTAAAAATATAAATTTTGTGATTTTGTGACAATCGTTTCCAATACTCGTCCCGGATAATCATGAACAACCACAACACAAACAATTCCCTTAGGACAGTCGTTGTAAAAATTTCTTTAGAAAATATTTGCAAAAGAATAATTGCAAAAGAATAATTGCAAAATAATAATTGCAAAATAATAATTGCAAATTAATTCCTTGAATAATAATTTCGCACAAGGAAAACATTACAGAAGTGAGTAGAAAATATTTCTATAATTTAAACTTGTGCAGAATTACAGGTTACATTTTTTGTAATTATAAATCAATTTTATTAATTCACTTTTATTTGTAAAATGTAATATCAAAAAGTTATATTTAACAATCAACTTAATATTTATAGCCTTTTATTTCATAAGTTTATGATAAAATCAAAATGAGAACAAGGAAATAAGAGAGACTTCCAGCTCCAACACCGGATTTCTAGCAGGATAATATATTAGAAATGCAGCTATAATCAGAGCCAAGTTATCAGTCAAAATTAAAGAAATAAGGAAACCAATTATTATACATCTTGATGGAAAAATCATTTGTGCTTTTACAGAAACTGCAGATGAAACAAAGGAAAAGCTCTGTGTTCTGGTTAATCACGATGGTAAGAGTTGTCTGCTAGGAGTTCCAGGTCAAGATTGAAGAACAGGATAAGCCCAATTTGAAGCTATAAAATATCTTCTAAATTCTTATGATCTTCTTGACTATGTTCATGGAATTTTTTTCGATACAACTACAAATAATGGACGTCTGAAAGGTGAATGTACTAGATTGGAAAAAGTCTTGTGACAGACCAGTGTTCTTGTTAGCTTGCAGACACCATTTTGGAGAAGTGCATATAACACATTACTATGCAGAAATTGTTATTGATAAGAGTGTGAATCTGAAAACCAGCTCTTTAAAGCTCTTAATCAGAGGTGGGAGGTGATGGCTGTACGTGAAATTGGTATTATGCCCGCGTTTGATTATAATAATATCGTGAATCCTGGTTGAAGGAGCAGGCTAGATTGGCATTGCAGACTTGCACAATACTGAAGAACAGGAACATTCTTTGGAACAGCAAAGTAAGTAAAAATATTGAAAGAATTTGATTTTTTTAAAAGATTCCAAAAATTAGGAAAGAAGCCCAAAATTCTTTCGTATTTTAAACACGCCAGAAAAGAGGAGATTACTCTGAACTAGCAGAGTTAGTAATCATGTACCTAAATGGAAGCTTAAAAATGAAAAACAAAATTCACAAATTAGGAGCAATTTCGCATGCTAGATTTATGGATAACACCCTATATTCGCAGCAGGATCTTCTCCAGGAGAAGAGCAAATAGAGAAAACCATTTCCCAGAACTAATAAAGTATATAAAGAATCACCTAACGCATCTTCAGCTGAATCGACTTAGTACCTCTTCTTAATCAACCAGTACTGTTTCAAATCTTGATATTTATCAGGTATTTTCAAAAAGTCTATTTAAAAATATATTTAATGTTTTTTAAGTAAATGTTTCTATTGCATGCTAAGACTATGAGTTGCTTATTTAATAAATTAATTTGATTAGGAATTTGAAGTAAACAAACAGTAATAGCAGCATCAAACCCCCTGAATTTTTCTACATTTGTGAACGCTGGTCAGTAACCAGTAAAGAATTAGTGAATCCTCAAACCTATCTGCAACATAAAATAAAATATGGGCACAGAATAAAATAATATGTGAAAATAAGACAACATATTATTTTATTTTTTATTTTAAAATATTAAGTGAGTTAAATATAAAAAAGCTGCGGAAAAATTACATTATTTCATTTATATATGTTTACAATAAAATGTTTCAATAAGGCTATTTAAAGTTAAACTTTGTCACAAAGTTTTCCATAAAATTTTAATTAAACAAATCCGTTCTCTCTAGAGAGAAGTGATTTTTTTAATCCACGCTTTATTAGACGTAGTCCCTAGCCTATAGGCGTAGACAGTTTTTTAGTGTTTAAGATAGCTAACTTTCACGCATGAAAAACACTCCAAACATTTATATATTATCATGTTTATGTTAAATAAAGATAACTTGCAAAATATTGCTATGATTTTAGCATGGAAACAAAAAAAACCTAAATTTTCGCACCCCATGCCCTTAACGTGAGAGTAACAAGTTTTCAAAAAAATTTTTTTTTACTAGTATAAACTAAATATAAATTCATTTTATAGTTTCAAGTTTCGTGCAATAATCTCTTAGTGTTTGAAAATTATGACCATATAAAGTTTAAACACTTTGAAAAAAACTCGACAATGAGTTTAAATTTTGTTAATAATAGTAAAACAAATATTTTGAAAACTTGTCGCTCTCGTGTTAAGGGTAAAGGAGGGAGGTTTTTTTTATTCCCAAGCACTAATCATTGCAAAATTTTATTACCCTTACTTGATATAAACATGAACATTTAAATATTTATAGTGATCTCCATGTCTGCAAGTTAGCTATCTCAAACAAAAAAACTTTGTCTATGCTCATGTTAAAGTCACCACTTGAAAATAATTATAATATAAAGGAAAATGTTATATAAAAAAACTTGATATTATTTTAACGAATGAATCTTATTTAGAAGACATTTACTAAAAATTATCATGTTAAGTTCATTTTCATGCTTTGCGCAAGACCTGTTACCATTGTTGACACTTTTTACCAGTTGCAACCAATTAATGAATGAAATCCAGGTTTTTCTGGCGTTGGGTCTTCTGATGAAGATAGAACTCAGATTTTTTTTATGCATGCTTTAATAACTTATAGAAACAATATAATCAGTGTATTTTGATAAACCACCTAAAAAAAAAAAGGGGGGGGAGGGAACATGATAGCATCATTATTAATAATGCAAACATGATTGCATCATTATTAATGATGCAAATATATTTTTTTCTGGTTAAACACGTTTCTGTTTTCTTGCTAATAATAATGAAATCTTGAAGTCATTAAAAAATTACAAATAAATAAGATTTGTTTAGTAATAATAGAAGATTTGTAGAGAATTGTAAGTTTTTCTTTGTAGAAAGATGTAAGCCTTAGAATTTTAATATGAAAAGCGAAATTTGTTTCTGTGATATATTTTTCTTTGTAATTTTCATTAAATAGTTGTTATAGTATTTTTAAAAACTATTTTGAATCAAGAATGTAAGATATTCAATAAAAATCATTTAAATTATTAATAGATTTAAAAAATGAGAACAAGAAAGAGAGAATTAGAGTCGGTTGACAGTGATTGTGGTTGTTCCGGCTCTCACAAGCCCAAAAAAAGCCGATCATAACAACAAAAAAGTTGCAATTTTATTATATCAACTAACATTACTTGCTTTACTTTCTATAAGACTATTTTGGGCAAGAACTGACGACAAGACACTTATTAAAGCTATTATGATGGATAAGTTTATATTCAAGGAAGACTAAGCAAATGACATTGTCTTCATCAGAAATCAGATAATAGATTGCAAGATGTGTATCTGAATATTCAAAGCAAAATGGAAAGAGAGATCTGAAAAGAGTGACTAATAGAATACCTTCTATTGTAAACGCTCAGGTTTTAGTACTTAATACTTCAAATTCATCTGACACACTCAGTTCAAGTGGTATTGATCAGCCTAGTCCTGCCAAGAAAAAACACATCAAATTCTCAATCTCAACATATTAGCAAAAACACCATACATAACACAATGAGAACAGCTCTGGGAGCCAACATATCTGCCAATAAAATCACTGCTACTCTAACAAAGTTGGTTATTGAAGGGGGAGGTAATCCAAATAAGCTGCCTCTTTCATATTCAAAAGTATATAGAACGAAAAGTAAGATACTTGATGAAGATTTTGAAAAGTTAAAAAATTACTGCAGTAACACATCAACCTCAAAGATGGCAAGCATGAATTACATTTTGATAGTAAAATATTAAAGGATTTAATAACTGAGCACTGTGATAAAACGAAGGACAGGATCTGTATACATGTAAGCTTTGACGGCAAAAATTGTCTGCTAAGAGCACAAGGCACCTAGCAGACAATTGTTGCCATCAAAGCTTTGACTTTGGCACTGGTCTAAACCAGTCTAATACAATCAGTGACCTTTTGAAGGAGATGGACATAGCCGACAATGTGCACTTTATATGCTTTAATACTACCAGCAGCAATTTTTTTTTTCATATATTTTGCTTTTCATACAATAATATAAAAAAATTATTCTATGAAAAAAGAAAAAACATTAAAATTTATATAAACAGAGAGGGCTCAAAGAAGAAATGGGTGACCAGAGTCACCAGATACTTTTCATAGAGCTTCTATGTGAGCTTTAACAAGTGCCAAGAAAATAAAGTTATTATAATAACCCAAAACAAAAATAGAATAAAAAAATAAAAAAACTTCGTTTAAATCTTTAAAAAAAAGACAAAAATAAAAGTTTGATTTTTGCAATAAAAGGTAAATTTGATGAACATGAGAATTATTTATATATTTTTGTTACTATGTTAAATATTTGTAAAATATCAACTGGAGTCCCTATGCGTTTTATTGATCTATATTTTATGGTATGATTTTGGCGTCGCATGTTATTTATCGGCAAGATACAGCCATTATTATATGATGTATACCTATAGAGGTTCCTTGATCTCTCTAACATGGGGCTGGTTGATCTGAGGATCAAGGTGCTCCATACTAAAATTATAATAATACATGTTTAATTTGATCTGGTTTTTGTGTATTTGATTACATTAAAATAACTATTGAAATGCATTCATTGCACAAAGAACTTATATTTTTATTTGCTAGATAAATAAAATTAATAATATTTAGATAAAAAGGTAAAATTATTCTATAAAGATATAGTAATAATACTCGATTTAAATTTGTTGAATTTTTGATAGACATTAATTTGTATCATAATGCATCAAATCCTAAAAATGTTTTTGAATTTGTTTTCAATATTTTAGATTTGGTATTGACTGAAAATGGTAAGAAGTAGAATTCGAAAAACAGATAGAGGAATGATACCTCCAGAAACAATGAGAGCCGCAGTAAATGAAGTTTTATTGAAAAACAGGCCTAACAACCAAGTTGCTCGAGAGTTTGGTGTCGATCGTATGACATTGAAAAGATATGATAAAAAGCAACGGCTTAATCCGGATATTACATTTAAACCGAGATTTAATACACGACAGGTCATTACAGAAGAAGAGGAAGATTCGTTATCAAATTATTTGCTTCAAGCGTCGAAGATGAACTATGGCCTTTCAACAAAAGCAACTCGCCAATTAGCATATAAAATGGCTGTTGCTAATAATAAAGTTTTTCCGGATTCATGGATCAAGAACAAAACGGCAGGCATTGATTGGTTACAGAGCTTTATGAAAAGAAAACCAGAATTATTTCTACGAGCACTAGAAGCCACCAGCTTTGCAAGAGCGACAGCATTCAACAGATTCACTGTTAGTGAATTTTTTCGGAATCTCCGGAAAGTGCGGGAACGTCATCAGTTTGGTCCAGAAAGCATTTACAATGTAGACGAAACGGGACTAACAACCGTACAAAAACCTGTCAAAGTTATTGCTAGTAAATGTGTCAAACAAGTAGGTAGTATAACATCGGCAGAAAGAGGAACTCTCGCGACAGCTTGCTGTGCTATAAATGCGATCGGCAATTCGATACCACCACTGTTCGTTTTTCCGAGGGTGAAGTTTCGGGATTTTATGATCAAAGATGGCCCATCTGGATGCGTAGGATTTGCTAATCCATCTGGTTGGATAACATCAGAGATCTTTGTCGAATGGTTAAAACATTTCATCAAACATTCGCACTGTTCGAAAAAGTCCAAAGTTCTTCTTGTGTTAGACAACCACGAGAGTCATATATCTGTGGCAGCCCTCGATTTGGCGAGAGAAAACGGAATAAATATGCTTAGTTTTCCACCACACTGTAGTCACAAGCTGCAACCGTTGGAAAGATCTGTGTATGGGCCTCCGAAGAGGTATTACAATGCGGCATGTGGCAATTGGCTAGTCAGCAGTCCGAGACCGATCACTATTTATGACATTGTTCCGATTGTGTGTGAAGCATATGGTAAAGCTTTTACAAAATCAAACATTGAGTCAGGATTTAAAGTTGCCGGAATCGAACCATTTAACCCGGACATTTTCACAGATGACAAATTTCTGGCAGCATTAGTGACCGATCGTCCAGAACGTACTCCTCCTACTGTTGAACATCCAGAAATCATTGCAGATATTGCAGAAACTATTGTATCGAACCCCGATGAAAATCAGCAGAAATTGGCCCGCTTGGATGAGCGAGACTCTTCTGAATTAGCAGGACCATCTGTTGCCGAAGCAGGATTATCTGTTGCCGTAACAGCAATCCGGAATGTCATAACACCTGAAGTTCTGAGACCCTTTCCGAAGGCTCCAGCCAGAAAAAAACAATTTAAAAGTAGGCAACAAGAAACAAGAATTTTGACAGACACTCCTGTTCGAAATGAGATTTGTTTAGCAAAAGAAAAAAACAAAACAAAAAAACCGACCAAAAAAAAAGTTTCAACTGTTCAGAAAAATTTAAAAAAGACCACAACAAAACCTAAAACAAAAAGTGCTCCTATAAGACTTCAGTTTGAAGAATCCGATGTTGAGTTTGGGGAAGAGTTGAGACTTCAAAAGATAAAACGTATCAAGAAAAAAAATGCTACAAGTGCAGCCGTTGAAGACGATGAGCCAATGGAACTTTCCGATGATTCTAATAATATTGATGGCCGACCACCGCTTGAAAGTGATGACAGTGAAAATGATCTTGACGTGATATCTTCTCAACAGATAGTTGAATCATCAGACCTGAACTTTAACTATGATGCACTGAATGTGGAGGATTTTTTTCTCGTTAAATTTGATACGAAAAAGAAAACGATTCATTATGTTGGACAAAACTGTGAAGAAGAAAATGTGCGAATGCTCAAATATTTGAAAAGAGAAAATTTAAAATCATATAAATTCATCTCTGTCAGTGAGCAATTATACGAGTTTATCAGAGATAATATCGTCTGCTTCCCGATCCAATGCAGCATGGTGGCACGGCTCGTGTCGGTCGACATTTGATTTTTGACTTTGATTTTTCAGTTTTTGCAAACATTTCTTAAGATTTCTGATGAAAAAAACTGTTGCACTAAACTTTAAATGTGAACCTCTCAGCAGAAATGTGCAGAACTATGTTTTTAAATATGCTTTATTGCCAACATTTTATTGATTTTGTAAAAAACTGTTTATAGGATAAAAGCGCCCCATATACGGGGCACCGTGATCCTTTGTAGGTGATGTTATAAAGTTGAGTTTTGGCTTTCTAAATATTATTTGTACCAAAATTAGCTTGTTGATTTGAGTAAAGAAATAAATATTCTTTTTAAAATATTGAAAATAGTAGTGTTGTCTGCAATAGTTTTCAAGTAATCAACCATAAACCCTGAAAAGGATCAAGTTGCCCCCATCTCCCCTATATTATTCTGCAAGCATTTTTTTGTACACTAAATATCCTTTTAAGTTTAGAGGGTTGT
This sequence comes from Hydra vulgaris, assembly GCF_038396675.1. NCBI lineage: Eukaryota > Metazoa > Cnidaria > Hydrozoa > Anthoathecata > Hydridae > Hydra > Hydra vulgaris. The sequence continues at coordinate 5,838,853 of NC_088926.1, read as the reverse complement.
GTGCTTGCCCACGCAATGTTACCATAATTAATATAGCTATGAATTAGGCTAAAGTATATTAATTTAAGATTTTGAGTATTAATTAAAGGACTAACTCTATACATTATACCAATAGTTTTTTTATTTTTTGATTTAATGTATTTTATGTGGGAAAGCCAAGATAAGTTTATATCTACATAAACTCCAAGGTACTTTAAGCATTATTATTTTTTAATTAATTTACTATTTATAGAAAGAAATAGTAATTTAAGTGGCAGGTTTTCTTCTTTCGTTTTTTTTACAAAATATTGTATATTGAGTTTTGTCTACGTTTATTAAGAGTATATTAGCTCTGAACCGTTTATTTACTTTTAGCAGCTCAATATTCATTTCGTCATATAGCTGATTAATATCACTATTGGGCATAAACAAATAAGTTTCATCAGCATACATAATTGAATTTAAATTTGCAGATACATTACAGAAGTTATTTATATATATTAAAAAAAAGAAAAGGCCGAGAATTGAACCTTGTGGTATTCCACACAGAATATTTTATGTACCAGAATCCGGATGTATCACATATTGTTTTCGGTCAGTAAGGTAGTTTTTTATCTAAGAAAATGTTTTGTTTGTTACACCATAATAATAATTTTTGCTTTTCACAGATAAAATTCCTAGTGTAAACTTTTTTTCTCCATAAAACTTTTTTTCCATAAAACGTATTTATTCCATAAAAATTCCTAGTGTAAACTTATTTTTTTCAAAACCGTTAGTTATTTGGTCAACTAAATCAATAATGGCATGCTCCATTGAAATATTTTTTATATTTTATATTTTAATATTTTTTTTATATTTTAACCCAAACTGTTTAGAGTAAAAGAGATTGCTTATTGTGAAATGGAAATAAATTCTGTTTTGGACCTATATCCGTATTATCTGTTTTTTCCAAAATATTCGCGTTCGAATATTTTGGAAAAAACAGATAATACGGATATAGGTCTATAATTTGAGATATCAGAACTATCATTGCGTTTATAGATTGGTTACACTTTAGCTCTTTTAATGTATCAGGAAATAAACCTTCATTTATTAAAATTTTTATAATATGGAACAGAGGTTTGGTGATACATTTTTTATTTAAAGTTACTATATTGCTGGATATTCCATCAAAACCCGTTTTGAATGAATCAATGGGAGCTATAATTTTGTGAGCTAAATTTAGACCAACTTTAGTAATTGTTAAACTCTTTTGAGATTTGTGTTGAAATTATCATTAACAGTAATAAGTAGGAGAAAAACCAGGTTCTTGCTCACAAAAATGTGCATTTTCAAAAAAAGTGCGTGCGTTAGAAAGTATGGTATTATTTCAAACATTTTCAAAAAAAGAGTGTGAGCTAGAAAGTATGATACCATTTTTCACCATTTCTGCACCATTTTTCAACATGTATATTATGGGCTCTTTAACAAGTATGACATTGTGTTAATTTAATTATTATTTCAACAAAGAAATAATAATTATAAGGTGAGCTCAAGAGTAAATGTAATATAGCTCAAGCGTAATAGTAATGTACACCTACTAAATAACTAATTTTACAGACTTATCAATTCTTTGTTATCAACCCATGAGTTGAACGACTCAGGATATCCATTCAACTTTACTAATGATATGTTTTTGAGTTTAAGAATAACTTTTTCAATTCTAAATATTTTTTTATCAGTTTTTTGCATTTCTTGTTCATAAAAAGTAGCATGTTATTCTTCACCATTATCATCAGTTACTTTATACGTCGGCGGATCTGTGAACTGAATCTGTGACACAGTAAAAACCTCCTCCGTCCATCTCGGTGTGTATCCTTTTTCAAACGTTACCTTCTTTTTAGTTACAATAGTTCTATTACAAATTGAAAAAATTGGTTTTACGGACTCTGATTGTGCATTTCCATTTAGATTAAGCCAAAAAATATTCTCATTCTTTTTATTACTTTCTTCAATTGATGTTATTTTAACTGAAGAATATCTTGTGTTGCTGTATTTATTTACCATTTCATCTAAAACGTCGATACATTTTCTAGTAGAACTAGCTGAAGAGTACTTAAACGTTTTCTCTTTCATTGTTCTATTCCAACGTTCAACTAAACAACTTTTTTCTTCATTTTCAGTTGAATATAACTGAACACCGAGCGCTTTTTGTCCACCCATATTTTTAGCGCTTGTTTTCTTTATAGATTTTATTTAAAGGATTAGCAACATCAACACCAGTTTTACTCTTAATTGGAACAATCCATCCGTACTTTGAAAACCATCTATCACCATTAATAAGTATTTTATACCGTCATTGAATTTGGAAAAAGATTGCATGTCAACTAAATCAGCAGCCCATGCTTCATCAATTCCATTTACAATAACTTTTCTTTTTCTGAAATGTTTTACAACTGGTCTATAAAGTTCGTTTGCAAGTTTGTCAGTCCATTTTAATTCTTTACCCTCGTCTTTTTTACAGATCGTTCGTGGTTTTTTTGAACACCTAATCCAAACTTTGTTTTAGTTGATATAATGGGTTTTATAATACCTCGTTCAATTCTTTCACGTATTGTTGGATTTTTTATAGAATCCATTACTTCGAGCATAATTTTATGAGCTTATTTCTTCTTGCAGTACCTTGAAAATATTTATACGCAAGATCATGTTGGTAAGCTGCATTATCAACTCTATCTACAGGTTTACTCAATTCTTTACTCATGCGTCAGTAGAAATTAATCTTTCATCTAAATTAGTACAAGGACCTGCAAAGTTCATACCAGGTAAATGCATTTCACCTGGGAACTTTGACCATAGTAGTGTTATTTTATTTGTTGCTGAACTAATTGAACTTACTAAATCATCTCCTTTTTTTGCTGCAACAAATTTAGTTTTTGTTGTTCCACAGATAGCACAAGTTCCACGTAGCGTATTTCTATTGTTTTTACTCACGATTCTTTGCGGGTTTAGTGTGTTTGTTCTGTTTTTGCATTTAAAACAGTACATTTTTATATATATAGAAAAGTGAAATTCTCAAATATATAAAATGGATATTATAGATTTATCATGGAATGTAAATAAAAGTAATCGTAATAATAAATTATTACCTAAAAATATAAGAGGAATTAATTTTGGAAAGCCAGGTTGCGGAAAAACTACTTTATTATTGAATTTACTTTTACGACCTGGTTGGTAAGACTATAACAGTTTACAAGTTTTTGGAAAATCTTTTTTTAACCAGAATACAAAAATTAGATTAACCAGAATATTAAAACGATCATTTGAAAAAAAATTACAAAAAGAAGTTATTCTCGAACTATTTAAGTTACAAGATAAAATAGAAAAATTGAATGCTAACCCTGAGTTTATAATTGAGGACATTTCAAAAAATTTAAATGAGAAAACAGATATGGAGTGCAAGATTTTTGAAACAGCAGAAGATGTACCAGATCCTGAAGATCTAGATATTAAGAAGAATAATTTGATGATATTTGATCATTTACAATTAACAAAGCAATATAAATGTGAAAAATATTATATAAGAGGAAGGCATAGTAATATAGATTATTTCTATCTTGCACAAAATTATTTTGAGTTACCTAGGAGAACTATAAGAGAAAGTGCAAATTTTATGTTTATTTCCCCAAGATTCAAAGAATTTAAATCACATTTATTATGATCATGTTTCAAGCGATATGTCAAAAGATGAGTTTAAAAATTTTTGAAAGAAAGCTTGGTCAGAGCATCATGGATTTGTTATTATAGATCTATCTTCTAAAGAGATTATGGAAAATATAGAAGTCGATTAAATTGTTTTTATATACCAACTTGTGAATTTTGAAATATTTTTTTTATAAAAAAACAAATTATCTTCAATGTAAAAAAAAACAAAAATGCCTTGCATAGTAATAGGTGGAAATAACAATAACATAAAAACTACGTTTGCTTCTATTATTGAACTTAGCAAAGATAAAGAAAATGAAATGGCTTTAGTTAATTTAGAGATATATTACTGTTTTCCTAATATTGGTTCTTCAAACGAAAATTTTTAAATAAAGCACAGATAATACAGCGACTTGGATTGATATAAACATTCCAGAAGGATGTTATGAGATTACTGATATAAATGATTATATTATATTTGCTATGTCTCAAAACGGTAGTAACGCCGCAGGAGTTGCAAATATTTTAATTGAAGCAAATAATAATACATTAAAAACAGTTTTAAATATTGCATCTGGTTTTAATGTTGATTTTACAACTCCAAACTCAATTAGGATTGTTTTAGGCTTTATTAGTCAAGTATATATTCATCAGGTTCTTATCAATCAACTAATATTGTAAACATATTGAGAGTTAACAGTATACAAGTGACAAAAGATATAGTAGGATCATCATATGTAAATGGAGGAACACAAAACATTGTATATTTATTTTTCCCAAGTGTAGGTCCTGGATTTAAAATTATTAAAGAACCGTTAAACTTAATTTATTTACCAATAACTCTAAAAACAATTTCAAAAATATATACTAAAGTGATTGATCAAAATGAAAATCCTTTGAATTTGCGAGAAAAAGAATTGTCTATTAGATTTCATATAAGAGAAAAAAAAATTTCATTATATAAAATGAGTAAATATACTTATATTAAAATAAATGTATCGCAGGGACAATTAGAAAACTTAAAAAAGAAATTAAAGATGGTTATGGAGCTAGTTTTAAATTATCACATTCAGATCTTAATGGTGAACATGTATTAGCTGTAACAAATACACAATTGAATAGAGCTAAAAGAGCATATGAAAAAGGTACGAGTGTAATAATTATATTAAGTAAAAATCAGACGCACTTTTTCCTTCACTTGGTACAGCTGGAAGATTTTTGTTATCAAGCCTTGCTCCAGCACTTGCAACAGGGCGATTAACAGGAGTAGGTTCAGCAACTGGATCAGCAATGGTTGATAAAACTAGTGGAAGGGGTCTTGTGTACTTAAGAAAGAATGGACGAGGAGTTAAAATGACAGCTGCAGGATCTGGTTTATAGTTGAGACCATGGATTAAAGGAGGTTCTGTAGATGATGGATTGTACTTACGTAGTGGAAATGGATATAAATCAACAGGATCAAATTTATTATTAGGACCAAATTCACCATTTGCTAATATTCTGTTTTTAAATATGACTTTTTGAAAATCTTTTTTTTACATATATAAAATGTCAAGAAACAAACCACCAATACATAAATTTATAAACAAATATAAAAGAGTTGAGCTTCCTCAAATGCTTTTTAAGCCACACAAATATTTAGAATACCCTTCATTATTAATAAATGAGAAAAGATATGAAATATTTGCACAATATGACATTACATCAAAATATTATTTTAAAGTTTAGCGCAATTAATGAAGGTGTTGCGTTTGTTTCACTAAAACAAGAACTTAAATTAAAAATGTTAAGTTTACAAAGTTCTCTAATATCAGAGACTGTTGATGATATTGTAGTAGATGTTGTTAATAATTCTGATTCTGATGTATTAATTAAAAAAAGAGATTTTTTTTAGTGAATACATCAGAAAAGGAGTTTATGTTTTGTTAATTTATTGTAATAGTTTTTTAAAATAATTTTTTTTCCTCTTATTAAAAATGGAATATCATAAAATATACCCAACTCTTCCAGATGCGCCTGCTGAAAATCAGATGATTAGTGGACATATATATTGTCTAAATAAAATTAATGAGATTCATAAAGAAATAGAGCGTGAGAGAGAAAAGAGATCTATATTAAGTAAAAAATATTATAGAGCAGGTAAAAGTAATTCCAGCAATTGATAATGCATTACTAGCAAGCACTATGACGCTTGGAACTATTGGAATTGGTTTTTTAGCAAGAATAATTGCAGCACCAGTAGTTATTGCATGTGAGGCTGCAGCATTAGGAGCAGGTGTTTTATCAATAATAAGTGGACTAGTTAATAAAAAATTAAATTTAAAAGCAGAAAAGTATGAAAAGATTAAGGTACTTGCTGATTCAAAACTAAATACAGTAAGTGATTATATTTCAAAAGCTTTAGTAGATGGATGTATAAATGACAATGAATTTGAATTAATAATTAGTGAACTTGAAAAATTTAAGCCATGCTTGAACAAATTAGAACAAAAATAAAAACTGAAACTGATGAACAAGCTAAGATATCATTAATTAACCAAGGAAGAGAAGAGGCTATTAAAACATTCAGAAATATTTTTGTTAAAAATGTAAACGTAGAAACACAAAACAATTTATTAAAATAAATAGTAAAACACAACATAACGATTTATGTTGTGTTTTTTTATCTTATTGATAAAATAACAAAATGTTATTTCTAAATATTGAAGATCCTGAAAAAAGAGATCAAGTTGTTAAAGAATTCTTAGATAGTAAAAAAAGAAAATAGCAGAATAGTTTATAGGAAAAGATGGGTAAAACTAATTTACAGTTAGACCTGAAAAAATTATACAAGCCATTAATTTATAGCCAAGATGGAATAAAAGAAAACACATCTAAATTGTATGATCAAGCTAATAAATTTGCACTCACTTTTTTTAAACGCTTATCCTGAAATAATGGCCGAGTAAGCATATAAAGAACTAATGAAATCTGGATCTAAAGATCGAATGCCTTCTTTTGAAAAAAATAAGGACTTGAGGCTCGGAAAAATTGCAACAGATGATCTAAGAATGAATACAAATAGTAAAAAGTCTACAGACACTACATTTGGAATACATTCTAAGAATGAAAAGTTATGTATTGGAAAAAAGCCAATATTTATTAATGATGATGATATAACTATTGATGGTGAAACATATTATGGTACTCCTGGTCTTTGGAAGTTGATAACAATGTGTAATCCTAATAAAGAAATAGATCTTAAAAATTATAAAAATATATTAATACAAACAGATGCAATTCCTTCTGATGCAAACCCATGCAAACCAAAGTCATCTTGGAGTGGAAAATACAGAGAAATAATAGCTCCAATTTGGAGAGATTTAAAGAAAAATGAGAAGTGTGAATCAAAATTTCAGGATTACAAACTATAATCCTTCCTAGTGATCCTAACGCACAAGTTGAAATGTTTGAATTACGTATAGGTGCATTGAAAGCAAGTAACACTGGAACAAGAAATAAAGCTGTTGCGATTTGTGATGATTTATTACGGCAAGGTGTTATAACACTATAAAGCAATACAAAATAATTTATAATATATCAGTGCATATAAAAAAAATATATATATAGTACATAAAAATATAGGAGATTTGTAAAGAAACATGTTGTTGAAGGAAGTGGTATATTCAATTCTATGAAAAATTTATTTAAAGGTATAGCAGCATCAAAAGTAACAAGAGTATCATTAGCTATGTTGAAGCAGTTGGCTGCCAGCGATTTAGGAAAAACTGCAATAACTGCTGCTAAATCAACAGGAAATGAACTCTCAACATTAGCAATAACTACTGCTAGAAATGCTGCAGTTGGAAAAGGAAAACAATTAATTGATAAAGCATCTTCAAAAGTAGTTTCATAATCAAATACTCCTAATAAAAAAATTGAAGAAATAATTTTAAATTGATAAATAATGGACCTAAATATCTAATAAATACTGGATCTAAAGATCTAATGAAAGATCTAAAAAATAATGGAGATGAGGTAACAACAAATATAAAGAAAATAATGATGGGGTCTGCAATAAGATCAGTAAAAAAGTATTAAATGAAAATGCGATAAGAATAGAAGATTTAGTTAAAAAAGGACGCGGTCTTCGACTTGCGTTGTAGATTTGCGTAATTTTTTAACTATTATTAATTTTTTTAGAATTGTCTAATAAATTTTTTTTCTATTATGCATATAAAAAAACAAAATAGCAACTTCTAAAGTATTAAATTTTACAGAAATCCCAACTGTGGATGAAGGAATTGAAAGATTTGAATTCCATGAATATGAGCCAGGAGCTCGTACAAATCTAAATAGTGTTAGAGAAATAAGAATCAACGTTCAGCAAGAAGGTTTGTACACACTTCTATCTGAAGCTTTTCTCTTGTTTGAAAGAAAACTTCTTAGAGCTGATGGAACATCTTATCATCTAGGTCAAGCAACTACTATGTTAGAAATGCTTAAATACCCAAACAACTTTCAATTAGCACAAGGATTAAATCAATTGTGGTATAAAGATTCTGCAACAACAGCAGTACTTGCCGATAACTCAGGGTTTGCAGTAAGACAAGTATATATAATTCAGAAACCAACTACAAAGGGAATATTTTCATTTTGTATACCTTTAAAGCACATTTTTGGATTCTGTGATGATTACGACAAAGTTATTTATGGGTTTAAACATACACTAACTCTTGTAAGAAAAAGTGATGGTGATGCAATTTTTAGACTTGCTGCTGCAGCTGCAGGAAAAGTTAATCTTAATAAAATATGATTGTTTATGCCACATGTGATCCCATCAGATTTAGAAAGGCTTAATCTTTATAAAACTGTTGATTCAAAACTGACATTTTCAGTAACTTTTCGTGGACGGTAGTGTGGTACTATATCTGTTCTACTATCTACTTCATTTTCTTGGAGATTGAGCGTAAAGACATCTCCTGAAAAACCAGGATACATTATTGTTGGATTTAAAAAAAGTGATGGAGATGGAGATCAATTACTCAATCCTTTAATATTCGATCATTTCGACTTGAAAAACATGAATATTATGCTTAATCATGAAAGATATTTTGCTGTTGATTATAATTTTTCATTCCCAAATCATCAATTTTTAAGAGCTTATAGAGATGCATCTGTGTTTAGTGAAAAATATTATAGAATGAATGAATTGATTACACAAAGTGACATAACTCCTTCTGTGTATAATGATTTATGCCCACTTAAGGTTTTTGATGTTAGTAAACAATCAGAAAGATTGAAATCATCAGTAGTAGATGTAACAATTAAAGCAACATTTAATGCAGCTGTTCCAGTAGATACTGAAGCATTTGCTGTTGTAATATCTGATAGATTCTTACAATTTTAATTAGACGGAAATAAAATGAATATTGTTTATTAAATTTTTTTTTTGAAAATTAATTAAATTTATTTCTTTATATATTAAAAGAATGAAACATACAAAGAAAAGTTTAAAAGATCTATTAGAAGAAAACAATATTTCAAAAATATCTAACAATCTCGCTACACTGGTAATGATTGCTATGGAAAATGAGTTATTTGATAAAGAATCTATTATGACTGAAGTGAAAGAAGTAAATGAGAAAAGACCAGTTGGTAGACCTAGAATACATCCAGTGAAAGAATTAAACGAGAAAAATCCACTTAGGAGATCTAGAAAAATTGTGAAACAATCGAAAAAGAAAAAAAAGAAATAGATACAAAATATGAAAGATTAAGAACAATTAAGAAAAAACCAGTAACTGTTAAGTTAACTAACGTGAAAACAGGAGAAATTAAAATATATAAATCATTATATAGTGCTTTGCGTGAAACTAGCATGGATGGAGATACCTTGAATTACGTGATGGAAAAGTTGATAATGGAATTAAGATTGAGAGAATAAAATCTGAAAAATAAATGATGCTTAATAAATATTTACATGTGCTTTGTGAATATTTTTAATAAATAAAATCTTGTCATATAAAAATGGAAAACAAAATTGTAAGAGAATTACAACAAAGTATACTCGATGAATATATTCAAGATATAACATTTTCAGAAATTTTAACTCCTACACCTTTTGTATATAAAATATTAATAGTTACAAAAGAGCAGTGGATTGCAAAAATATCGAAGAACTGAATATTATTATAGAATGCGAGGATGGGGATGTATTTAAAAATCAGAATAAAGGAATAATAATAAAAAAGATTTTTTTAATTTTGAAAAATCATTTAAAGAAAATAAAAATATTCAAAAAAATATTGCTATATAAAAAAAGGAAAATAAAAATGTCAGAGAACTACATCAAATCGCACAAGAGCGAAAAATTAAATATTATTATAGAATGAGAAAAAGTGAATTAGTAGAAACGTTTGCGCGCACTCCTGTTGTGCACACACCAGTTGAGCACACACCTGTTGAGCACACACCTGTAGCGCACACACAAAGCAATCAACAGCAGTCAGTAACACACCTATTGAACAAAGACCAGCGCAATCTACAGCAGGTCATATCATAATAATCATAATTTCATATTATATTTTCTATCATAATTTTCGTGAAACTAAAATCCACAGACTATTCTTTTATGTGCTTTCTTTTAGCACCACTTCACTCTATCCCCTTTCTCTTAGTTTTATATTGCTCTCGTTCATCTCAATACTGCACTCTTTTTGATGTTATTTCTGATCATATTGACCAAACCCTCTCTCTTTATCCATCAGCTAATAGTTGTTGTCGGTGACTTTAATGCTCACCACTCTGAATGACTTGGCTCTAGTGTCAGTGATTCTGCAGGCATTAAAGCCCATAACTTTTGCCTTTCTCAAGCCCTAACTCAAATATTCAACTTTCCGACTCGCTTTCCAGACAACCCAAATCATTTACCTTCTTTACTCGACTTATGTCTTATTTCTGATCCTGTCAGTGCTCAGTTTCTCCACATTTACCCTTAGGTGCTTCTGATCACAGTTTGATCGCAATAAAACTAATATCTCATTCTTTCTCATCACCTAACTCCCCCTCTTATTGTACCTCTTACAACTACAGTAAAGCTGAGTGGGATTCTTTCCGTGATTTTCTTCGTGATAGCCCTTGGGTAGAAATCTTTTGTCATCTTGTTGATAAATGTGCTTCATACATAACTTCGTAGATTCAGGCTGGCGTGGAATTTTTTGTATTGATTTTGTCTAACGCCAAAGCCAGCTATTCTCAGGTCACGAAATCTCGTATCTTATCTCAAAAATTAGGCTCTTGTGACTCCTGGAGAATCTTTAATAGTATAAATTTAAAGGCAAATTTTTAATTCCACCTCTTTTGGAAGTTTCAGATTTTGTCACCTCACCTAAATACAAAGCTGAATTGTTTGCTAAAAACTTTTCATCAATATCATCTCTTGATTTCACTAGTTGCGTTCTACCTGATATTGCCGACAAACAGGTTGATCCATTGCTTGACATTCGTATCACTCCAGCTTCTGTATCTAAAGTGATTTCCTGCCTAGACTTTTCTACAGCCTGTGGCCCGGACAACATAACTGTTATTGTCTTGCAGAAGTGTTCTTCGGAGCTGTCGTTTATACTCTTAAAACCGTTCAACAAGTGCTTATCAGAGTCTTGTTTTCCAGCCTACTGGAAAGCGGTATCTATCTTCTATCTTCAAAATTTCTGGAGAGAGATCTGATTTGTCTAACTACCGTCCCATTAGTCTTCTTCCTATCATAAGCAAGGTTTTTGAATCTTTGATTGACAAACACTTAATTTCACATCTTGAATCTAATAACTGATTTGCTAAAAGTAATAAATGATTTTTTAACGGAGGTTTTATTGTGCATTAGATAAAGGTGGAGAGGTTAAGGCCGTTGCTCTTGACATTTCTAAAGCTTTTGATAAAATTTGGCATGCTGGTCTTCTCCATAAGCTTTCTTCTTACGGTGTATCTGGTAACACCTTTAAGATTATTGAGTCCTTTCTTTCCAATTGTAGTATAAAGGTTGTCCTTGATGGACAGCACTCTTCTTCTTATTCTGTAACTTCAGGGATTCCTCAAGGTTCTATCCTGGCCCTATACTCTTTTTAATTTACATTAACGATCTTCCAGATATTTTTACATCTAAGTTGGCATTGTTTGCTGACGATACTACCATTTATTCTTGTCGTGATAAAAAACCAACACTCTCTGATTGCTTGGAGGGGGCATTTGAGCTTGAAAAGGATCTCACTTCTGCTACAGCATGGGGCTCACAGTGGCTGGTGAACTTCAATACTGGTAAAACTCAACTTTTTTCAGCCAATCGTTATCGCAATAATTTAGATCTTCCTATATTTATGAACGGTGATGTACTTGATAAGTTATATACTCTTCATCTTCTTGGATTAACTCTTGGGTCCAATCTTTCTTGGAAACCATATATCAAATCAGTTGCAAAATTAGCATCTGCTAAGGTTGCATCTCTATATCGAGCTCGACACTTTCTTACATTAGATTCTATTTTCTATCTCTTTAAATCTCAAATCCAGCCTTGTATGGAATACTGTTGCTATATTTTGGGCGGATCTTCTAATGATGCCCTTTCTCTTTTAGACATGGTGAAAAAACGCATTGTAAACATAGTTGGACCTGCTCTTGCAGCCAACCTCCAACCATTATCACATCGTCGTAATGTTGCTTCTCTTTCTCTTTTCTGCAAATACTATAATGAGCGCTGCTCTAAAGAGCTAGCATCTCTTATGCCATCTACGAAAATTCATTCTCGTGTTACTCGTCATTTAATTAAGTCTCATCCTTTTTCTGTGACTGCTCCTAAGTACTCCAAAAACGCTTATTCGTCTAGTTTTTGGAGTACTTAGGAGCAGTCACAGAAAAAGGATGAGACTTAATTGAATGACGAGTAACACGAGAATGAATTTTCGTAGATGGCATAAGAGAGATATTCTAGAACATCAGCTCTATGGAATTTGCTTCCTTCATCTTGCTTTCCTGATTCATATAATTTGCAATCTTATAAGTCGTCCGTCAATCCTTATCTTTCTCTACAATCTTCATCTTTTTCTTTCAGTAACTTCCAACATAATTAGTGGTTGCTTGCAGCCTTGTTGGAAGCGAAGATGTTTTGAAAAAAAAATTCAAGCAGAAAAAATAAACTGAGATAAAATAGAATTTCCAGTGTCATTAAACCAAATAAAACAATTTGAGAAAAATAATACAGATGTCAGTGTCAACGTATTTGGATATGAAAACTCAGAAGTCAATATTTTACATGTGTCAAAAATAACGATCGCAAACATTAAATAGATGTTAATCTCAAATGGTGTTACTAATCACTATTGCTTAATGAAAAGTTTAGGCAGATTACTTTCTTCGCAAACATCTAAGAATCTTAGTAAAGTGTATTATTGTAGGAATTATTTAATTGGGTTTAATTCTGAAGAATCTTTGTCTAATCATAAATTGTATTGTGAAACACATGATTCAGTACGCATTGAACTCCTGAAAACAAGCATGATTTTAATGCAGCAACATCATGTCATATTACTGGAAAATATAGAGGTGCTGCTCATCAAAATTGTAATTTAATCAATAAAATTCCAAAATTCTTTCCAGTACTATTTCACAATTTATCTGGTTACGATTCTGACTTATTTATAAAGTAATTTAAAAAAGTATATTAGCTTTTCTAGAGAAATTAAAGTTGGCGAGTTTATTAAAGATGGAAAGAATGTTGAAGCTAAATGTAAACTTTGTTTCTTAGATAGTTATAGATTTATGCCTTCTAGTTTAGATGCTTTATTAAAGAATTTAGCAAAATACCAGTACAAAAATATCGGAAAGTTATATTCAGGTAAAAAATTTGATTTGTTACTAAGAAAAGTATACCCATATGATTGGGTTGATTCTATTAATAGATTTAATGAGACACAATTACCGCCAAAAGAATCATTTTTTTCAAAATTAAACAATGAAGATATAAGTGATGATGATTACTCACATGCACAAAACGTATGGAATGAGTTTAATTGCAAAACTATAATTCACAGTTACAGATTCATTAGCATACGAAATTAAAACAGAAGACTTTTACACAGGTATTTCTAAAGATATTGAAAGCAAATTTGTTACAAGTGAATATGACCCAAAACACCCAGCAATGAACAATGTAGATTTTAAAGTTGGTGTTAATAAGAAAGTAATAGGAATGTATAAAGATGAGCTTGGAGGAGCACAAATAGAAGAATTTGTAGGACTCAGATCAAAGTTGTATTCTTACAAAGTACACGGAAAATATAACAAAAAATGTAAAGGAGTAAAGAAAAATGTTGTTATAACAAAGGATATAACACATGAAGATTACAAAGATTGTTTATTAAATAAGAGGAATCATATTAAGAAAATGAATATAGTAAGATCCTATTTACATGAAATTTACACAGAAGATGTCAATAAAATTGCATTAAGCGCAAAAGACAATAAAAGTTTTATTTTAGAAGATGGCACACACACATTAACATATGAACACTACAAACTAAAAGCAGTAAATAATTTATAGTTCAAATAGGCCAAAGAGCCGAAATAGGTCAAAGAGCCCAAATAGGTCAAAGAGGTCAAAGAGCCTAAATTATTTTTTAAAAGAAAAAAACAATTTATAAGTAAAAATGGAAAAAATTAATAACAATTATCATAAACTTATCAATGTTGAAGGATTAATTTTACCAAATGTACCACTAACAAATTTTCAATTGATCAAAGCAGCAAAAAAAATAAAAATAAAACATTTTAGAGATGTATTTTTAAGAGATGAATTACTTAAAATACACAAAAAAAAGAATGTGGAATATTAAATACAGGAGATTCAAGTACGCAGGGATTTTACTGGATTTGCTGGTACAAAGACGGAGATAAAAAAGTTTTAACTCTTATGGACTACCACCACCAGTTGAAATTGATAATTATTTGAAGGTTACTATTATTATAATAGTAACAGAGTTCAGTTTGGAAATACCTCATTCTGTGGAATTTGTGCCTATATGTTTTAAAAAACTAGATGAAGGATATAATAATGAGAATATTATTAATAATCTATGGTAATTTTTAAAAAATATATATTTTTAAAAAAATATATTGTAAAAAATTTTTTTTATTGTATATAAAAAGAAAATGCCTGTTGATAAATTCGGATGCACAACTGATTCAACTAGAAAACAAGAAACAAATCGATTAACATCATCTCAAGCTAATAATTTCTTCATTAGAAGGGATGGACTAAATATTGCAATTAGTAATACTGACATAAATAAAAACAACTTATTAAAAGTAGCAGAACCTACGAACCCAAGTGATGCTGCTACAAAAAGTTATATTGATAAAATAATAACTTCTTCTGACAGTTTAGAAATAATGTCAAATTAAAGTTTAACATGCCTTGGAGCAAAACATCAGGCTCTTCAACCACATACAGGTACTACTGGATCATTAGTATATAGTATAACCTTTAATAATAGCTCTGGTATTCTCAGAAAACAATGGTTAGCACTGCAAGGAACTGCAACAAGTGGTGGAACTGTACCAGGTAACGTATTTGTTAAAATATATGTAGATAATAGACTTTACATAGGAGATTATAATCATATTACAGATGCTACTGGAATAGATACTATAGGTTTAGCCGGTTCTTTTTTGTTTTCTCCACTTGGAGGACCATTTTATTATAACTCTTTAAAAGGTTGTAATAGGTTTGATGCTACTTCGATGAGAGGATACTTAACATTTGATTTACCATTTAACAACAATCTAGCAATTGAACTTTACAATAATACTGGTAATCCAGTTCTATATTGGATACAAACTTTTGTTTCAAAAAATTCTTCATTACCACCATACTTTTCATCTCTTAAATTATACTCAGCAATATATAGATATATGAACGAAATTTATGGTAATGAATATATTATTGAACACTGCTGGAATGGGAATGGTGTTTATTTAAATTATATTATAATGCATGTTGTTGGAAAATCTGGAGATTGGTGGGAATCAAGAGTACGCATGTATGATGCATTTAATTCTTCTGTTAATACTGACAATATGATACAACCTTGGACATCGTATCACTATAGTAGTTATTCAGTATTTCCTGGATTTAATGTTAATGGTGCATGTATATTCTGTTCATTAGGATTAGAAGATTTTTATCTTTCTTCATGGAACGGTGCTGATACTACATCATTTAGTAATACAGAATCTGAACTATTGTATCAATCAAAATCAACAATTTGTTCTACAACAACTATCTCATTTTACAGAAATTCTAGTCAATCCGATTCTATACCTAGTGTTGGTAGAAGAAAAAGATTAGTAGTTACATTAAACTCTGGAGATGGGCAAGTTGGACAATCTGGAAGTTTTGCTGCTATAATAGGTGTACTTTACTATTACGCTTGAGCTATATAACATTTTATGCGTAGATATATTACATTTACTCTTGAGCTCACCTATAATTATTATTTCTTTGTTGAAATAATAATTAAATTAACACAATGTTATGCTTGTTGAAGAGCCCATAATACACATGTTGAAAAATGGTGGAGATGTATCATACTTTCTAGCTCACACACTTTTTTTGAAAATGTTTGAAATAATACCATACTTTCTAACGCACACACTTTTTTTTGAAAATGCACATTCTTGTGAGCTAGAATCCGGTTTTTCTGCTACTGTAATATTGAGAGGAAGTAATGAACTTCTTTTATTACGACCCATTAGGTTATTAATTAGACTCTATGTTTTTTTTTATATTAAATTTACATTCAGTAATTTTTTTACTGTAAAATTTTTTTTTTTCATTTTTAAGTAAGTTTTAATAAAAATATTTATAGTTTTATATTTTTTTCGTTTTCAATATTTCAATTTTGGAGAAATTTGTTGTAAAGTTTTTTGTTTTTTTCTTGAACATTACACTAGAGTTATATTCATACAAGGGTTAGTAAGTGTTTTTGCTTTTATTATTTCATTAGGAAACATTTCATTATATATACTTAAAAATCTATTGAAAAAGGCATTGCATGCTTTGTTAGTACTTTGACACTAGTAGACTTCTTTCCATTTCTCTTCGTATAGCGTTTGCGAGAAGTTATTGCTATTTAACGTTGATAGATTGCGTTTTTTAAATTAATTGTTTTTGGACGAGTAGTCAAATTTATATCAAGGTAATTAATTTTAATGTAGATAGGAGAGTGGTCACTTATGTCTGTTTCAAATATTCCTGTTTCAAATGACGTTTCTAAAAAGTGGTTTAAAAGGATGTTGTCAATCGCAGCTGCTGAACTTTTAGTTATCCTAGTTGGTTTATTAATAACTGGGTATATATTATATTTAAAAAGAATATCAAAAAACAATTTTGTATTTAGATTTTTTTTTATAAATTAGTGGATTTAAATTTATATTCCCGATAATGCATAGTTTTTAATTATTATTATTGACTATTATATTTCTTATAAAATCTTCAAAAGGTTTAACGGTACCACTCGGAGGACGGTATACGCATAAAATGACAATGTTTTTACTTTTTTCACCAATGGTTTCTATTGTTAAACACTCATTATCATTTTTGGTAAGGCACAATTGCCTAACGTAAGATTTTTTTATTTTTTATATGTAAGTTTTTCTGAAATGTAAAAACAAAGACCTCTGCCTTTTTTACCTCTTCCTCGTGTTTGACTAATTATGCGGTAATTTGGTAAGATTAAATTTGATATTGCTGTACTAATTTGATAATAGCAATACTGGCAAACTGCGTGGAACTATATAAAGGTGAATAAAAATAAGAATTTTTTTTTTTAAATCTTATTACTAACTTTGTTGTTTAAATTTTTAAAGTACTATAGCAATTATGTAAGGCTACCGAAATATTGATCATGATTTAAATGCAGTAAGTATAAAATGAAAGAACGCTATGTGCTTTTAAGACTAAGATCTGACCTTGGCAAGCCCTTACTGATTTTGGCGTGCGGTCACGACGTAGAAGAGGTCTACATCAATCATTTTGAAAAGTCTATGGGTTGCAAGGCCACTGTTGTTCCTAAAAATTCTCTTTTTAATTTGCTTCATAAACGATGGCATTCCAAGTTGCCGCATAATAGGTTTGAATGGAAATCTGTTTGTGGAACTTGGGTAGAAGCTCAAACCATTGAAGCAAAAAACAAACATATGAAGATAGCAAAAACCAAAGCTTTTAAAATCTCAGAAGCTAGTTTAAAATTATTGTAATTATTTAAATTATTGTAAGCAGATATTTATTAAAACTCTAAATAATCATTTTTAGTAGCATTTTTTTCATTGCGTTATAGTATCGAGATTTAAGAAACATTTAATTAAAAACATAATAAAATTTTAGACTGGTAAGAAAGAGATGACTACCATGAGCTAGCAGATTTATGTCTTATGTACCTGGACCCAAGCTATATCTGCAAATTTAGAAAACCTGGTGCAATACATCACGCCAGATTCATGGCCAAATGAAGCTGCTAATGACAGTTTATTATTTCTTGTTGATTTTGGTAATTTTTTTTTTAATACATTTTTACAATTGTTTATTTATTATTTAAAAGAGATTGACCCCTTTTTTTGAGTATAATTTAAGAGATGAAAAGTATGGTGGTAATGAAGAATTTTTTGAAACAAAAGTTTGTATCCAATATAGAACTGGATTTTTTTTGCTGATTATTTTGTTTTTATAAATTATTCAAGCATAAATATAAAAAAATCAGAGTTCTATCTTCATCAGAAGACCCACCGCCAGAAAAACCTGAATTTCATTGATTGATTGGTTGTCAACAATGGTTACAAAGGTCTGAAAGCATGAAAATGAACCTACAATGATAAATTTTAGTATATGTCTTTTAAATAACATAAACATTAATTTGTTAAAATAGTATCCACTTTTTTATTTTTTTCCTGGTATATTATGCAATTTATAAAATAAGAGTCTTTTTTGAAAATTTTTTGAGACCAGCGCGAGGTAATAAAATGATTGAAAAAAACGAAAAACAGTTTTTCATTTCCTTATGATAGTCCGCAAAAATTTACCTATTTGTTAGTGAAAATTTTTCCGTGACTTAATTTTTGAACACCCTTTCTGAGTAAGTATGGGTAGTAAACATTTGATTGGAAGTTTTTTTAATTTTAATGCTCGTTATACCACAAATTCTTACGATATATATTTTTGAAACAATAAAATTATTATTTATTTTAATAGTATTATATATTGTTATAAATTAGTGAGCCTTATTAATTAGTAATTTGTAATTACTAATAGCCTTAGTAATAGTGGCCTATAATTATTGTATATAATACATATTTATTTAGTTTTTTGATATTTTTTTATATTTGAATTAGGTTTTTTTTAAATAGTTTTGTGGACAACTTAATCTAAATTTTCCGCGTTCATTCAATAAAATGTTATTTTAATGCCAGAAAGCTTTTTTTATACTTAAAAAAAGGATTCTTGCTCTTTTAAAAGACGGATCAAAATGGGTGGACCTGAAAGATATAAAATAGGAAAAGACAAACTAGAAAACATGTGTAAATTGGAATTAATAGCGCGCTTTGCAGTACAAAATTGCATAAATTAAACATGTAAATGTTGGTGGTAAAGATTTTTTGGGCTACTAAAATACTGATTGTTATGATAAGAAAAAACGAAAATAAATCTTTTTATAACAGACAATGATTACAATAATGCAAAAACTAGTGCATATTCAACCACACACAGTATGTGGATGACCACACACAGTTTAGAACTAAGATATAATCGTTTACATTAATTTCGTATTTAAAAATATGCTAAACAAGATTAACAATTATCACTAAAGCGAATCAACAATAAGGCTTGGATTGAATATAAAGTTTAAACTAAGTTGAAAATAACACTAAATTGGCTTATCAATATTAAAAACTTTTATTAATACATTTTATAAATGTTTAACAATCAACATCTATGATGCATACAAAAGAATGAAATAACGATAATGCATGCGTTCCAATCGCTTGGTGACAGGAGTTATGGTTTAATCCGAAATGAAATCCTCGAATTTGTATGTGGCTACCTTAAACGCAAAGATCAACTACACTTATTCAAAAATGGAAAGCCTGGTAAAGACTGATTTTATGCCTTTATGAAAAGAATGTCAAAAGAAATTTCAACAGGAAAAGCGGACAACTTTGTATCTAAAAAAGCCGCTTCTTGTACGCCAGAAATAATTGATCGTTATTTTCAATGCATCGCCAAGCAATATCAACAGATTGGTACAAATACTACAGTAGTTATACAAGTCTGTTGATATTTCTTATGCGATCGCATATTTGGAATTGTGATGAAACAGGTTTTTCGGGTGATTAAGGCAAAGCAACCGTAGTGTATCAAAAAGGGACAAGACGTGCATTTAAACTAACTAGCAAAAAGGAAAAAATTCATTATACTGTAAACAATTGCTGCAACGCTGATGGGCATTTTGCACCACCATTTGTTATATGCAAAGCTAAAAAAAACTTTCACTTTAGGTGTTTTCATAGATCTTAGTAAGGCGTTTAACACTGTCGATCATAGTATTTTAATTAAAAAATTAGAAAACTACGGAATCAAAATATAAACTATAAACATAGTTTGGTTTAAAAGCTACTTATCTGATAGAAAACAATATATTTCATTCGGCAATGAAGAAACTAACAATTTGAAAATAACTTGCGGCGTTCATTGCAGCATTGCATGACCGTAAGTTAACCTTCGTGTTATTGTGATTAAATTACTTCTTTAACTTTTATTAAAAATAACTTTGAAAGACTCTACTAAATTATTTTGCATTTTATATAAACTATTTATATAAATGTCTAGAAAAAGCAAGGGACTTGGTGATAAGACAAACCTGTCTTCTACTCGTCCTTGCCATCATTATAAATATATATTTATATATATATATATATATATATATATATATATATATATATATATATATATATATGTATTGATATTTAAGGCTGTTTTGTATTATAATAATAAAACAAAACTCATAGTCGTAAAAGAGTGCTCAATATTAAAAGGATACTTCAAATAGAGCGATATACATATATATTAACGAAGAAAAAACAACTTTTTCTATGGTACTTTAAGTTTCATGCCTATACGGCAATCATCAGCCATTGAATACAAATTTGTAATTCAAAGGCTGATGATTTGTATTCAATGGTTGATGATTGCCATTTAGGCATGAAACTTAAAGTACCATAGAAAAAGTTGTTTTTTCTTCGTTAATATATATGTGTGTATATATATATATATATATATATATATATATATATATATATATATATATATATATATATATATATATATATATATATATTATAAAACACGTAACTTGTAAATAAAGACGGAAAAAAAAATATATTGAAACTTTTTAGTTCCTGTGTAATAAGCTAAACTAATAATAATAACAATATAATTTCACTCACAGGAGGTAATCCACTGTTATTTGGGGTGGTAATCCACTGTTATTTGGGGTGGTATTACTCCTATCCAGTAATCCAAATGATTAATTTGCAACTTGGCGGTTTCAATACTTACAAATGTGAGCAAGAAGCAATAATCGTAGATGTAAAAAAATTAGTAGAAACTTTAAGAACGGGTAATGCAAACTTGACTAAGAGAGTACTTGATTGAGAAAATTATAAATGAAAATCTAGTGCGGCAGTGACAGGTGATTGGGCTAGTAAAGTAAAAAAGACTCCATATCAAATGCAAATTGTTAATACTATTGCAAATGAAACCAAAGAAAGAGATAAAAGAGAGAATAACTTGGTTATTTTCGGTTTAGAGGAATTAGCATTAAGTGATAAAGTCAAAGCAATTGAAGAAGATGAACAAAATATTGAAACAATCATGCAAAAGTTGAAGGTCAATGTTAAAATCAAAAATGTTATCAAGTTAAAGTCAAAAAATGGATATAAAGCTATATATTGTTGTTTTAACTGATAAATTGAAACGTAATTTTGTTTTAAAAAATGCCAATGAATTGAAGAAAGATAAAACCTATGAAAATGTATTAATAAATTCTGATTTGACTGAATCTGAACGGTACAAATCAAAGCTATTAAGAGAAGAGTGTAAAAAACGAAATAATGACAACATTGACACGGCAAACTATTGCTTTGGAATTAGAAAGGACAAGGTAATAAGAATGTAAAGTGCCAAAAAATACTTAAACCACATATGATGCTTTAACTTTGAAACAAACAATAAAATAAATCAGTTTAGTTGTGGAGTTCACAATCTTAATAAGTTGCTGAGCAATAAGAGACTGCTAGATATTGAATTAGTAAACTTTCATAAGCTTAAGAAATATGATTTAAGTATAAACAAGGAGAACGATACTCAAAAATGCAAAGAACTCATGGTTTGGTACACAAATGCAACGTCTCTGAATAATAAGATTGATAAGTTAAGGTTACAATGTGAGGGTATATAAACCGGATGTTATTTGTGTTTCAGAAACTTGGTTTAAAGATGAATCAAATTTAAACATAATTAGTTATAATATTTTTAGAAGCAATAGAAAGACTCATGGAGGAGGTGTTTATATTTATGTCAAACAATATATTAGTCAGTTTGAAACACAGTGAATTTTGAATAATTTAACAAATAACCTAACAAATTTGTTGAGTGTCTTGAAGATTGTTTTCTGTTTCAATGTGTATGTGAGCCAACATTCCAAATAGCAAACTACAAATCAACAAATATTCTAGACCTTATTATTACAAACGATAAAAACAAAACTGTTTCTATAACTCACTGCCAAACAGGGTCATCATTTATTAAAGTGTTGCTATCTAATGAATGATCTTAAGTCTCTAACGAACATAAGAAATCCTTAAGGTTATATCAAAAAGGAAGTTATGAATTATTTTCAAGTCATTTCATGGGCTATCCCCTCTTAAAATTTCAAAGTTTTCAAAAAAAAATCCTAATTTTTAACTACTTTTACCTATGCAGGATCATTAAAAATGTTTTAAAAGTAGCATATTAACTTATAACTATCCTTAATTGTCTATTTGAATGAACTACTTTGAAGTGTTATCCCTAGCAACGCCATCGCAATGCATTTGATTAACTGTCTACACCATTCATATCACATAGTATAACCTAAACAAGTGTGATGATAATTATGTTCAAGCTTGAACAGTTTCTTTATGAACTATTATAGAGTTTTTGTAAAGGTTGGTACATCAAGTACAATAATTTGAGTGGTAAAATAACAGTTTTTGTGTTATCTTACCAGCGTAGTTTTATTAGTGAAAATGGGAAAAAATTTTCGAGTAAAGTAACTTACACAAACTCACTGTAAAAGGAAAAGATTCATGGGAAATGTTAATCTGTTAATATTGATTATGTAAATAAATCTGTTAATACTGGTTGTTTTCCTATATTGTAAATATTGAGTTGCCATCAATAAATTTAAATGCTGCACTTGTGTTTTGAAACCAAATATTGAAAACTCACTTAAGTTTGTCCGCTTCATCTCATAAAGTTGAAGACTTAAAAGATGCACTTGTTTTGAAACCTAGTATATCTAGCTATCGTATCATTTATTGATGTTTTAATTTCTGTTTTGAGTTCTTTTCTGTATCACATTCTGGATATATCCAGAATTTGACACAGAAAAGAACTCAAAACAGTCCCACACTCTCATTAGGCGAAAGAAATAATAAATAATATGGTTTATCTTGTTATATCTATGGTGTCTGAAAAAAGATTGCAACTATCTTCATCAGTTTTACACTTCTATCAATGATTAAAATAAAAAAAAGATTTGATACTAATAAGCGAATAATTTATTGCATGGGATTATTCGGCTATGGATATGCAGGCATAAAAACGTTTTGTACAACTACGAATTTACCTAAGCCTATGATCAAATAAAACTTAGAGAATTTACTAAAAGTAATTGTAGCAGATGTTAAAACTGTAGCAAAACAAACCATGATAAATGCTGCAAATAAATTGCAAAAAATATGTCACTGACTGATATTTGTGTATCTTGCGATAGCACATGGTACAAACAAGGACATTCAGTGCTGAACGGAGTCTTTTCTACTGCTAGTGGCAAAGTGTTAGTTGTTGAAGTCATGTCCAGATATTGTAAAAGTTGCAGTGTAATAAAGGCCTCCAAAAGTCTAATCTAACTGCTTATGCACATTGGAAAACTTTCCATGTTTCTAAGTATGCGTAATTACGTATACTTAGAAACATGGAGCTTAGTGTAAATACAATGCTGATAAAATAAATAAAACAACATTAGCCAGCACCAAGTTTACCAATTAGCGTTATTATAAAAGTAAGATATATATATGAAGAGAAGTGCGTTACAAAAATGTAAAGACAGTGAATTTCAAAAATGTTTGCATGGTGAAACACAAAATGATAATGAATTGTTTAATAAAATGATTTGGGGCCGTATGCGAAAACAAACAATTGTCTCGTTTACCCAATTAGAAATTAATGTATAGGATGCTGAAGTTTATTTTAATATTGTAGCCAAAGATAATTCAGTACAACTGGGCATTAAACAAGGCTTTTATACAATTGCAGGATGTAAAGCATTAAATAATGAAATAATAAGAAACGTTGAAGTTAGAATAAACCCTGATAAAAAGTCAAGGAGGCAAATATTATGTGCCAAAAAGTTGAAAAAAAAGACAAAATAATTGAAAAAGATGGTGACTTATATGGACCTGGTGGATTTTAAAATTTTGGTTTACTTTTTTTACCCATTTTATAAAAAAAATATTAATGTGTTTAAAGTTTTTACTTTATTCGTGTTTTGTTCAGAATTTGTGCTCGTTGACCAATATATTTAAAGAACGGTATGATATTTTTCTATGAAATTTTCAGGAAGTGTTTAACATATTACACTCTATGATATGAATGGAATAAATTTTAATTAAATTATAAAAATAAAAAAAATTTTCAATATAGAGACAAAAAATTTGACTCCGAACTTTAGTCGTCCTGTTGTGGTGGTGACAAAAAGTTAGGAAAAATCTGTTTCACTCATATCATAGCCCTGCCTTATGGCAACATTATTTTTCAATATCGGTTCGTGGAAATATGCCTATTTCTTTGTATTTTGGCCATCATGAAGTCTCTTTCATAATCATTTTAAGGAGTTTTTAGTGGTTACGATGGCAACAGTATGAGTTTTCAAAAAAAAATTTATGCGTTATTTTAAATTTACTATTAGCATGTTACCAATAATCATTTTTTGTAAAAATACTAAGATTTAAAATCAGAGGGGGTACCCACTTCAATAATGGGATAGGGAAAATGGATTTAAAAGTAAATCTATAAACGAAATGTATGACTTAATTTTGTATTATTACAATTATGCAACTAATCTATTTAACCCAAGAATTAATTATCAAAATTAGGGTTTCCAATCGGTTTTAACCGATAACCGAAAACCACGGTATTTGGTCAAAACCGAAATAAATGAAAACCGTCGGTTTTCCAAAACGGTTTTTGGCCGTTTTTTTGTTGTGTCTTTTGAATATTTATTTATTATAGAAAAATATAAAAAAATTAAATTTGTTAGTAATTAAGTTTTTACTTTATAATTTAGATTGCATTTTGCTAGAAAGCTTAACGAGTCTTTTCATTTTCAAAATTATTGTTTGAATATTGAATAAAACACGCAAATAAATTTGAATATAAAGTATGCCAATACTCAAATAGAATGGCCTAATCTTTATATTAAAGATTTTTATTCCTCAAAAAAACATACGGATATTTTTAGCGTTTATTTTGTTTCAACAAAATATTAATGTGTTGGTATGTAATAAAAATAATTCATGTTTCTATCAATTATTTAATTTTTTGATAATATATTTGATGAAAATATATTTTGAAAATACATCTTCTACATAAACCATGTCATCAGTATGGACATTTACTGCCCGGCATAAAATTCCAAATTCAAGAGATGTTGAAGGCATCTGTAATAGATGGAGTTCTGTTGTAACATGTTACAACAGAACTCCGGTGGATCCACAACTACTTTGTGAAATCATATTTTACGTCATGAAATTACTATCAATAGCTCTTCGACTGGAAAATTAAGCAGCAGCTCAAATCCACCGCAAAAAAAAATTGAAACCATGACGGTTATTTACCAAAAACGAACCTTAAAGAAGTTGTAACTGATCTAGATAAAGACAAGGTGTTTCGATTAACACAATAGCAAACAACAAACTTATTCGCTCATCGATTCAAAAAATAGAAAATCATCTTTTTAAAAGTCCAACAACTGTGATGAATTTAATCCAGCAAGGTTTTACTGATAAAAAGGAAGTGATGAAACAAGAAAATTTTGAGAAAAATATTATGGGGCATAAACTCAGCGTAATGCATGGTGAGTACATATCTTTGAGGCACAAAAGGTTCATTGTTATCAACATGCACGAAAGCGAATGTAAGAAAACCTATAAAACTGGCCTCGTTAGGATTTATGGTTCCTGCCCAGCTGAAAATTTCTTACAAAATATTAAGGATCATTTGAATGCGTTTGATGTCTGTATGGAAAGAGATGTAGTAGGTTCTACTCAAGATTGTGCAGCAATCAACAAGAAGCTTATACAGTTAACAGACATTGTTGATCGGTTTTGCTTTAATAATGCAATTCATCTTTGTTTATGCGACACGTTATACACGAAAAATAAAGACATAAACGTATCAGTTCCCAAGGAAACGAACAGTGATTCAGAAGAGGATGAACATGGGATTTACGATGATAATTTTAGCTTTGAATCAGTAAACAATGAGATTAGTATTGACTACCCTGAAATTTTGATGAATGCACGAAAAGAGGCGAAATTCATAAAAATATCATCAGTTCGTAATTAAATTTTTCCAAAGAAAGTTACTGAGGAATTTAGTAAAGAAATTGAACTGCATCTCGATGTTCGTCATCGTTGGAATTCACTTTTTTCAATGATTGCGCCTTTGTCAAAAACTAAGATATGCTTATTCCAGACATTTACTGAATTAAATACTCTTGATATAATCAAATACCTAGATTTGGAGTTATTAGCTTCATTACATGCCGCTTTAGAGCCAGCAAAGTTTGCAGAGGAATTCCGTAGCAGGAATGATGCAACGTTATCGACAGCATATACTGTTCTTGAACTCATACTTGAAAAACTATTTGGTATGAATACAGAAAAAGCATCTTTAATGCATTCAAATTTAAAAAATTGCATCGATGAAAGAATTAACTGAATTGTTATGCAGTTGTTAAAGTGCCTTAAAGATCCTTCAGTCGTTCCATTAAAAAATCCTTTAAATTTTGCTAGAAAACTTGCGTTTAGGCTTTTTGCATTTACTTCTAATGATGAGGAACCACTACTAGCTGAAGCGCCATGTACAACATCGGAAAGTTCATCTGTTTTTCGTGAGGATGAATTAAATGCACTTCTCAATAAAGATACCATCACGCAGTTGCCAAAATCTACTAATCAATTCAAATGGCTTCAGCAAGAGTTTTTGTTGTACCGAAATACGGGCAAAAGAACAAAAAATCTTGAAAAAATTTACAATGCAATACTCTCTAAAAAGCTCACTTCAACAGGTGTCGAACGCGTTATTTTGAGCTGCACTGGTTTTTACTCAAAAATCAGATCACAATTATCTGATGAATTGTCAAAATCTTTAGTTTTCTAAAAATATTTTACAATAAAAATAAGTCATTGTAAGTTTTAACTCGAAATATAAACATAATGTTAGAACACTTTTTTTAAATAACTTTTTTAATAAACAATGCAAGATAAATTTACATAAGTTTTATTTTTTAACAAGAAAAACCGAAAACCGCAGTTAACCGCGGGTTTTTTTTAAATTAAAACCGAAAACCGAAAATTAAAACCGCGGTTTTTAAAAAAAGCGGTTTTTTAGAAACCCTAATCAAAATGGAAATAACAGAAGCAAATGGATTTCTCCTGAATTGAAACATAAAATAAGAACTAAAAACCATATATGGCTTGCTAATAAACGTAATGGCTGGAATGACGAATTAACAAAAACTCAGTATAATAAGGTAAAAATTAGAATAAAAAATGATATCGAGAACAATGTAAAAAAATTAGAAAGTACTATAGCTAGCAAGTTGAAATCAAATCTTAAACTGCTTTATAAATATATCAATTAGCAAAAATCAGTGAAAACTCAAATTCGAGCTCTGGAAATAGAAAATGGGGAAATCATAAATGATCAATTCGCTATAGCTACTGAACTAAATAAATATTTTCATTCTGTGTGTGTTAATAATGCAAGCATTATTGAGTTTAATAAAATACCTTCAAAGTTATTATTAAACATAGTTTTAATAGCACAAAATGATGTTCAAACTAGATTTAAAGCACTTGATAAGTCGAAATCGGTCGGTTTTGATTTTGTTCATCCTTTTGTTTTAAAAGAATGCAGCTCGTCAATATTATACCCATTATATTTAGTGTTCAAAAAATTGATGGAAACAGGTACCTACCAGATATGTGGAAGAAGACAAATGTAATGTCATTTTTTAAAAAAGGAAGCAAATTAAAAGCATCTAACTATAGAACGGTCTCGTTAACTTTAATACTATGTAAAGTGTTGGAAAGAGTAATTGCTGATTGTATCATGCAACACCTCATAAAAAATTACTTACAAAAAAGCAGCATGGCTTTATGAAAAGCAAGAGTTGTACAACAAACCTATTAGAATACCTGGATATTTTAACAGATGTGTTCCATAATGGAACACCGGTAGATGTGTTGTACATAGACTTATTATATGCTAATGATAATAAGATAATTGTGCTTATTTTTTCTCAAAACGATTCACATTTGTTTCAAAATGATACAAATAAACTTGACGAATGGTTTACAAAATGGAAATTAGGATTAAATTTTAAAAAATGTAAAGTTGTGCGCTTTGGTTTAAATAATAAAGAAGATTCGTATTTTATGAACAGTAACAATACATTAATGGAAATTGAAAAGTCAAAACTAGGAAAAGACATTGGTTTTTTATATATCAAGTGATTTGAAATGGGCCGAACAAGTAAAATATGCAGCTAATAAAGCAAATAGTATGCTCTCACTACTAAATAATACATTTAAGTATAAGGATATTGATCTAATAAAAACATTGTATTGTATGTAAGTTAGACAAAATTTAGCGTTTTTGATTTAAGCATGGAGTCCGTATTATACAAAATATATTTATGAACTAGAAAAAATTTTGCTTGTTTTTTTTATTTTTTAAATTAGCTTCGGAAATACTTAATATAAAAAATATTTTTAAAATTTAAAGAAAAAAAATTTCAGATCGTTTTGGCACCTTTCCCCCTTTTTCTTTGGAATTTGATAATTTCAAAGAAATTTAAAATTATCAAATTTAAAAAATCCAAATTTTACATTTTCGATGTACTCTAGTGTACAGCCAAATAACAAGAGAGTAGTTTTCCCCTGTTTTTAAAACCGTTCTACGAGAGTAGGGTTTTTTTTGCTTCTAAATGGTCAACGACTGGTACATAATCAATTGTTGGTACGTTGACTTATTTTAATTTTTATCAAATTGTGTACAACTTGGCTGTACACAAGAATTGGATATTGATATGACTTTTAACAATTATTTTTAACAATAAACAAACAAAAATAACAATAAACAAACTATTTTTAACAATAAACAATAAATAAACTACATACCAAAATTTAATATAAAAAAAGACTATATACAAACACAAACTTCATTATAACTATTTACTAGATGCTTTATACATAAAACTACCAATAGATGTATGTAGAATGTATGTCTCTTATATGTATGCAGGTGTATATAATATTGTATAGACCTGCATACTATTATATTGGTCACTATTAGAGTAAATGTTATCAATATCATAATTAAAAAATTGAGACACCTAAAAATAACAGAGGAATGCATTTTTATGTCATACAACTTATAAACAGACTTTAAAAAGTGTGACATAATTTTGCCAAATAAAAATTTCATTTCCATAAAGTCTAGTTTTGCGCATACCTAGTACGGTTGCTTCCACCAGAGCCGGTAAAGAAGTATATGTGAGATTTGGGTTCTATTTTTTTAGATTTTCAAACAAAATTTGAACTATATTTTGGATTTTTTTGTATATTTATATGTATTGTTAAAGAAACAATTGTACATTTGGTATAACTTAGCTATTCAACTATTTACTAATTAAATTATTTATACGAAATTAACTTAAGGTTCTAGTACATTTCTAAGTAAATTTTTATATTGCCAATTTCAAAAACAACTCCTTAACTTTTTTCTTCTCAAAGATATTTGAATTGACGCTTTTTTTTTTTTTTTTTGAATTCCATTTAAAAGTTGCGTCAAAATTACTAAGGGCAGTTTTGTTCCTAAGATACGCTCTACGTAATATGAAATTTATTAAGATTAGTTTTTGAAAAAGGTTGCATTAAAAAATCATCATTTTGTAAATCGTTTTTATTTATTTTTTTGTTATAAACAGACTATGAAAAGAATATGGAAATAGCTTCGCTTTCCTTTTTTTTAGATAAATCATAGAAATAGTACACATTAGATTAATATATGTTTAATTTATTCATTTTTCTTAAGGCTTTAAATAAGTCTGACGATCAAATTAACTAATTGTAGTATATGATTTTAATGAAGAAAAAGAGACTGGACTGTTTGTTCTGCCACACCCAATATTTGCATAGCTAATATCGCAGTGAATAAAAAAATAATAAAGTTGAGTTAAAGTAAGCAAATTAAATTTTTGATTTGTGTAATATTTGATGGGATGTCTCCATATAAGTTTTTTATCAATACAAGTTCCTAAAAATTGGGTATTTTTTAATATTTTTACTTAAATATTATCAATGAGTATAGAAGAGATTTCAAATGGTATTAGTTGTTTATTTGAAAAGAGGATGAAATAGAGTCCAGTCAGTTTTGTTAATGTTTACTGGAAGTTAATTTACTTTAAACCATTTGAAAATTTTTTAAGTTCTAAATTCATTATTTCAAATAATAAAGTAGTATTGTCATGCGATAAAAGTAAAATTGTGTTGTCGGCAAAATTTATTGTACTCAGGTTTGATCCTTTATAGAGATTATTGACATATACAGTTAATTCCCGACAACTCAAACCTCAAAGGGACCAAGGAAAATGGTTTGACATAACGAATGTTCAACTAAAGTGAATTAAGTCGAACTTTGGCTGGTACGTGATATTAGTTCAAGTTAAGGCAATTTTTTTTATTCAATGCAAACATATATTAAATTTACACCGTTATTTTAATGTTTTAATGAAAGAAGTTACGGTTTTGTATTCACGCAGTACAGTCAAAAGATAACAAATGGAAAGGATTAGCGACACAATAACTTCGTTACTATTTGGTAATAAATTGCGTCGTCAAGGTAGCAGTCTTTTATTTAGAATCTTATTAAACTATAAAATAATTGATTTTTTAAAGGTTTTATCACAATTTTTATTTTTTTAATAGTTTTAGTGTAGCATTACTTTACGTCTAATAACGATTAATTCCACTTATATATAAGTACTGAGTACATCCTCCAGACGTTTAGAAACCCATTTCCTGATATTTTCAAACAAACAACACTAACTCTTCGGACTGATATTCACAAGTAGAACTCAATCAAGAGTCAGGGGCAGCGTCATCGGATTTATTAGTCTGAATCAGCCAACTTTCAGTCCTTGTGCTAAACATTCTTATTTCACATAAATATAAACAAATAAACGTTTAAAGTTCTCGATGTCTCGAAGTTAGCTATTTCAAGATAGAGAGCTGGAGCACAGGGCATGGATTACCAGAACTATTTAAAATGGTAGGAAGAATTATTTCAACTGGTTGAATTATTTTAATTAGAAGGAAGATGATAGCTTTTTTTCTTACGGCAACCTCAGAGCAACTTGTTAATGCATATAATGTATAGAAGAAAACTTTTTACTATAATAATACAATAGATATAGCACGAATTTTTCTGTTTTATCTGATAAAAGGTTGATAAGTTTCTGTACCTTAAAGAAAATCTTTTGAAAATTGTAATAAAACATGCTAGCAATACGATTCAGCTCATTCTCTGGTCAACATATTTTCTGGTATAAAATAATTGTACTGCGTCTCATTGTATTTATTTCTTATTCCTAATATTCAAACTTTTAATGGAAAAAATAAGTATATTGGGTCCTGTAAGTCTTTTAGATTTGGCGTAGTCAAATAAGAGATGTACAGTTAAATTTGGTGAATCACTTTTTGCTTGATACAAGTAATCAATATATAAAAGCGTCTCTGTTAAACTTGATTTATTTGTTATGAAAGTTGTTTTAATTTCTTCGTATTTAGCATTGTCATCAAAATTGGATAGATCAGATAACTCTCTGAATTGTTAAGAACGACAATGTTTTTGACCAAAATGCTAATATTTTATAAAAATATCTAACAGATTGAAAGGTCACAACATTTTAACATAAGATCTCCAAAAATCAGAGGTATCAGTAAGACTTAGTAAGCAAAAATTAGTAGGACTTCCAGGAAAAATAATTTTCAGTAGTTTTAGAAATACTCGATATAACAATAATAAACAGTTATTCTTGAGTTTTAATGAGATCGCTTATTTGGTTTTAACCTCCTAAGCTAGGTTCTTAGGTTCTCAACTTAGGTTGAAAGTAAAACCATGTATAAAAATTATGCTTTGTAATTAAAACCATGTATAAAAATTTGAAATGCACTTGATAAGTTTAAAAAAAAAAATCACTTGTAAAGCTGAAACTAAATATGGCGCTTTGATTAACAGTACTAAAGATAATAATGAAGTCTTATATAATTTAAGCGAAATTGCATTTAAACTAACTAAACATTCTACTCAGCAAACATTATTGTAGTTGATATGCAGTAAACCTATCTAGGCCTAACTTTCCAAAGTGTAATATAGTGGCTAGTCTTCGGCTAGCCACTTTTGATGGCTGCCACTAATGGTCCATTAAGTAATCGATGAGCAAAACTACAGTGGACCGCTCAAAATACCTATATGTATATCCACTGAAAACCCGGTATCAAATGTTTGCTGCGTATTTTAGCAGTGCCAAATTTGGCAAAAAATGTTCCATATTCTAGAATGTTTACCTCCAAAAGCAACAAATCTTAATTGCATTGAAAAATTTTTTTGACTTTAAGTTTTTTACAATTTTTTACAATACAAAAAATTTGACCAGCCGTGGCGCAGTGGTAGCGCACTTGCCTCAGAATCAAAGGATCCTTTGGGCAAGTTTGCGACATTGGTTATGAAAGAGGCGCGAACTTCCAATTAAATGCTCATCCGCGGTGCTCTGTGCTAAGACCGTAAGGACTTCCTGGGGCACCTAAATTAAAATAAAAAAAAAAAAAATTATACATATAACAAAAAAAAAAAAAAGAAAGAAATTATTAGGCTATAGTTATTTTTGATTTCAATGGAATGATTTCCTTTAAAAAAAAACATAAGTTATGTCAATTTCTTTAATTCCCTTAAAAAAAGTTCAAGTCCAAAGAAATTTGCTCAAAGGAAACAAAAAGTGGTTTGACTTAATGAAGTTTAAGTAATCCGATGTTCGACTTAAGCGGAGAATTTTTAAATTAATCGATGAGACAATTTCAAGGGACAAAATAAAATAGTTTGTCTGCTTCAATTGCGCTGTGGTTCCATATAATTCGAGCTTTTTTATAAGAACTTGATGGTCAATAGAATCAAAAGCTTTTGATAAGGGACGAAATATACCTAATATATATTTAGGCTAACCAAACGACTAGTTAAGACTACATGTTAACTGAAGTATTACATGTTCAGTCGATTTTTTTTTGTTTAAAAGCATGTTGATTAATAAATAGTATATTAATTGTAGAAAGATGAGGGTTGATTGTGTTATAAAAGATCCTTTCTAAAAATTTTAAAAATACAGTAATTACAGAAATCAAAGTAGAGATCGGACGATTAGTTACTCTAGTTACATCTCCTCCGTTGAATATCGGCGCTACTCGTTGAATATCGGCAACAATTTTAGGTTGATCTGGTAATATACTCGGTCTAATACAAAAAGATTTTGAAGAGAAATTTTTTTAATAAAGTTGTAAGCATTTATAACAACGTGTCCGTTGATATTGTCGAATCATATTGCTGTGTTTAGTTGACTATTTAAAAAGCAGCTTCAAATTCTTGTAAAAATTTTCAATGCAATTAAGATTGGTTGCTTTTGGAGGTAAACATTCTAGAATATGAAACATTTTTTGCTAAATTTGGCACTGCTAAAATACGCAGCAAACATTTAATAGCGTTTTTTCAGTGGATATACATATAGGTATTTTTAGCGGTCAACTGTAGTTTTGCTCATCGATTACTTAATGGACTATTAGTGGCAGCCATCAAAAGTGGCTAGCCGAAGACTAGCCACTAGTGATGTGCGAAATTCGAAACTTTGATTGCGAATTCGAAACTGACTTTTAGTTTTGTTTCGAATCGAATTTTTTTTTTTAGTTTCGAACAATTCGAATTTTCGAAGTATAGTATTTTTGTTTCGAAGCGAACCCAAAGTTAATCGAATTTTATCGTTTAAAAGTAAAAGAAAAACTTATATAGTTCCACAATGGCGGATAGTAACGATGGTAATTGTCGAAGTATTGTCTGCGAATTTTTTATTAGACAAAAAACGAATGGCAATAGAATTAAAAGGCATTTGCAAAATAGGAACATGCAAGTTACCTGTTCAGTGTCCAACTGGAGCAACAACAGGTCTTTATGCTCACTTACGTGATGCTCATCCGAAAGTGCATAAAGAGTGGGTAGCGAGAAATGAAGAGAATCGTAAAAGAAAACTTGTAGAACAAGAACTGAAAAATGAAAATAAGAAGCAAAGTAAAGTTCAAATGCCATCGCTATAACGAATTCGGTTGGTCGCATGCTTGCTCTAGACATGTTGCCATACAACTTTGTAGTAGGCAGAGGATTCAAAGAACTGATGAAATTAATGGAACCACAATATCTCGTGCCAAGCAGAACTACGTTTTCAAGATCAGTTGTACCTGAGTTATATTGTAGTGTAAAACAGAAAACCGCTAATGAAATATATCGAGATTTTGAAGATATTTCTTCATATTCATTCACGACTGACCTGTGGACTTCGAGGGCGCAAGATCCATTTATTTATTTCTGTCTGTCATATGTAAGCCCTGAATTTGAGCTAAAGACATTTGCATTAGAAAACAAGCCGTTTCCAGGAGAACATACCGGCGAAAGCATTCTTGAATCTTTAGACAAAACTATTGATAATTGGGAGCTTCCTCGGACTGTTCCAATTTGTGCGTTGCGTGATAATGGTAGTAATATGAAAAGCGCCATGAATCTCTCACAATCATTTTATGATCTTTCTTGTTTTGATCACACTTTACAATAAACCATCAATGATACCGTGAGTGAAATTGATAAAATGCAGGCTGTCCCTTCCAAAAGCTGTCGTATTGTGTCACATTATCACCATAGCTGCCAGGCTACACAGAATTTGCACAGAGACAGAAGCGATTAGGAAAGGTAGAACGAGAACTGATAATCAATGTTGCTACTAGGTGGAACTCGCATAATCTCTTTATGCTAAAGAGATTATGCGAAGAAAAAGATGCTATATCTGCAAAGCTAGCAATAAGTGAAAAAATTGATAACTTGACTAATGCTGACTGGAAGCTTGCTGAAGGCTATCACACAATTCTTGCTCCATTTGAACAAGCAAGTAGAGAATTATGTGGCAAGAACTACCCAACGTTGTCTATGAAAATTCCGGCTTTGCATGGCTTAAATCAGATAATTGCAGCAATTCATCAATGATCCTTCACATAAGGGTTGTGGTGTACTTATTGCTTGAAAATTAAAGATAAAACTAGACCGACGATTTCCGCAATTCATATCAGCTATGCCTGATGCAGCATGTACATTTCTTGATCCACGCTACAAATCCATCTTCTTCTCTGAACAACAGAAAGCTACTGTTGTAGACAGTCTTCATCAGTACTCTTAGGAATTCCGATCTCGTGGCGGTACTGGTGTTGGTGGAGGTGGACATTGTGCCTTGAGCGATCATGACACGAACTTAATTCGAGGTACAATTCAATTACGTTTTATGTTTCAGATTTAACTTTCAGATTTGCTGCATTGTGGTTTAATTTAATTACAGATGAATAATAAAACAATAATGCATAGGTTTTCATTTCTGTTTGCTATTTTAGTTTTACATCTATATGTATTTTATATAATACTTTGTAGGAACATCTGCTAGTGCTGGTGCTCCCGCTCCTGCTTTTGGAAGTGCTGGTCCTGGTTCAGGTCCTGGTCGGACATCAGCTGCAGCCTCCAAGCCAAGTAGTTTATGCGATGACTTCGACAGCATGCTTACAACAGCAACTGCGAATAGGATGCTGCCAGTTGATGATGCAGCTTCTGTGCAAGAGGAGGTCAGAATGTATATGATTGAACCTCCTATTGGAATGAACGCCAATGTACTTGATTGGTGGAAAGTCATTCATCACCGTCTGCCGAAACTCTCAAGAATAGCGAGGGCACTATTGGCTATTCCAGCAACTTCTGTAAATTCGGAGAGATTGAACTCGACGTCTGGTAACATTGTTACAAGAAGGCGATGTAATCTACTCTTTGAGCATGTGGCTGAACTAACTTTTATTTACGAAAATTTGTAGTATAGCACATAGCAGTAGCGTACCGAAGCCAGACTGCCCTGCCAGCCACAGTCAGTACAGTACACTGTAGATTAAGGTCTCGGACTTTCTGGAACAATTGCCTATGCATGTACTACTACTTTACATAACTGTGCCTATGCATGTACTACTATTTTAAATTGCCTATGCATGTACTACTACTTTCCATAACTGTATAGCATTTGCATTCATTATAGCATTGTACTTTTTCTTGTATTGTATTATCAGTTAAAATATAACTGTAAATATAATACTAGTCCTAGTCTTTATTCTATGCACTGCATTGCAAGTACTTGACATGATTTTTTTTAACTTGAATTATTACACATTGTAATTGTATTGTATGATACTAGTCTTATTTGATTTCATTCACTTTTATTTGACTCTAGAGTTTAGTCTGTGTTGCTTAGTATTTTGTTTATATTATAAAACTGCAATATGATTGGTTATTAAATATAAAATGTATAATGTTTCAATTCTGTTCTGTGTTCTGTCACACACTATAAATTATTACCATTTAAATACCAAATTTCAATATCAGTGCAGCGTACTTTCGAATCGAATTGAATTCGAACGAAAGTGGCTTAGTTTCGTTTCGAATCGTTTTGAACTTAAAATCTTAGTTTCGCACATCACTACTAGCCACTATATTACACTTTGGAAAGTTAGGCCTAGATAGGTTTACTGCATATCAACTACAATAATGTTTGCTGAGTAGAATGTTTAGTTAGTTTAAATGCAATTTCGCTTAAATTATATAAGACTTCATTATTATCTTTAGTACTGTTAATCAAAGCGCCATATTTAGTTTCAGCTTTACAAGTGATTTTTTTTTTTAAACTTATCAAGTGCATTTCAAATTTTTATACATGGTTTTAATTACAAAGCATAATTTTTATACATGGTTTTACTTTCAACCTAAGTTGAGAACCTAAGAACCTAGCTTAGGAGGTTAAAACCAAATAAGCGATCTCATTAAAACTCAAGAATAACTGTTTATTATTGTTATATCGAGTATTTCTAAAACTACTGAAAATTATTTTTCCTGGAAGTCCTACTAATTTTTGCTTACTAAGTCTTACTGATACCTCTGATTTTTGGAGATCTTATGTTAAAATGTTGTGACCTTTCAATCTGTTAGATATTTTTATAAAATATTAGCATTTTGGTCAAAAACATTGTCGTTCTTAACAATTCAGAGAGTTATCTGATCTATCCAATTTTGATGACAATGCTAAATACGAAGAAATTAAAACAACTTTCATAACAAATAAATCAAGTTTAACAGAGACGCTTTTATATATTGATTACTTGTATCAAGCAAAAAGTGATTCACCAAATTTAACTGTACATCTCTTATTTGACTACGCCAAATCTAAAAGACTTACAGGACCCAATATACTTATTTTTTCCATTAAAAGTTTGAATATTAGGAATAAGAAATAAATACAATGAGACGCAGTACAATTATTTTATACCAGAAAATATGTTGACCAGAGAATGAGCTGAATCGTATTGCTAGCATGTTTTATTACAATTTTCAAAAGATTTTCTTTAAGGTACAGAAACTTATCAACCTTTTATCAGATAAAACAGAAAAATTCGTGCTATATCTATTGTATTATTATAGTAAAAAGTTTTCTTCTATACATTATATGCATTAACAAGTTGCTCTGAGGTTGCCGTAAGAAAAAAAGCTATCATCTTCCTTCTAATTAAAATAATTCAACCAGTTGAAATAATTCTTCCTACCATTTTAAATAGTTCTGGTAATCCATGCCCTGTGCTCCAGCTCTCTATCTTGAAATAGCTAACTTCGAGACATCGAGAACTTTAAACGTTTATTTGTTTATATTTATGTGAAATAAGAATGTTTAGCACAAGGACTGAAAGTTGGCTGATTCAGACTAATAAATCCGATGACGCTGCCCCTGACTCTTGATTGAGTTCTACTTGTGAATATCAGTCCGAAGAGTTAGTGTTGTTTGTTTGAAAATATCAGGAAATGGGTTTCTAAACGTCTGGAGGATGTACTCAACTCGAAGTCTTTGAGTTAACCGGTTAAGTTTAAAGGGTTAAGGTTTATTTTATTGAATCAGTTAACTAAATGCTGTAGATTATTAATAGAAGTTGCTCCAAAGAAAAGGAAACAAAAATGAAAATACTTAAATAAAAAAACTTATTAGTAGAGTTGTAAACTCCATTTTTAAGTTCGTTTAAAATAAAACTGATAAAAAAAGAAAAGAAAATCTAGTTTCCAGTTGAATTTTAAATTATTTCTTATTGTACCTTATTTAAGAACACTAAAACTTGTTTTTTCAGAACTGATAAAAATTATTGTTATGTATTAACACATTTTTCTTTTCATATTTTCAAATTATGACC
Organism: Hydra vulgaris; assembly: GCF_038396675.1. Taxonomy (NCBI): domain Eukaryota; kingdom Metazoa; phylum Cnidaria; class Hydrozoa; order Anthoathecata; family Hydridae; genus Hydra; species Hydra vulgaris. The sequence goes on along the minus strand of NC_088926.1, from coordinate 5,799,937 downwards.
TTTTTTAGAATATTTATAACATTGTCATAATAATTTTTCTATTTAGTTCTGATATTAACAAGATTCCTAAGATTTAGTACCATTTTGCATCTTGTGTCTTCTGTTATATATATATATATATATATATATATATATATATGTATATATATATATATATATATATATATATATATATATATATATATATATATATATATATATATATATATATATATATATATGTATATATGTCTGTATGTATGTATGTATGTATGTATGTATGCATGTATGTATGTATGTATGTATGTATGTATGTATGTATGTATGTATGTATGTATGTATGTATGTATGTATGTATGTATGTATGTATGTATGTATGTATGTATGTATGTATGTATGTATGTATGTATGTATGTATGTATGTATGTATGTATGTATGTATGTATGTATGTATGTATGTATGTATGTATGTATGTATGTATGTATGTATGTATGTATGTATGTATGTATGTATGTATGTATGTATGTATGTATGTATGTATGTATGTATGTATGTATGTATGCATATACATATAAAATCAGATATTTATAGATATTAATAAAATTTAGAGAAAAGCAAACTATGCCCAAAAACATGACTTTCAAAAATTGTTAACTTTACAATCTGATGTTGAAAGTAGTACTATTAAAAACTGTTTTTGATTATATGCGGTAGTGGTGTAGTGTTAGAGCGCTCGCTTCATAAGCGAGAGGTTCCGAGTTCGATTTCCACCACGTCCCTGGTATTACCGTGCTCAACTTGTTTCTCCGCGCAGCGACCTTGTTAGTCAATGTTCGTGCTTCGAAGTTATAGAGTTGTGAGAGGGTTGTAACTACAAGTAGCCTCTTCATCTGTAAAGGCCTTTTTGGCGAGGTGATTTACAAAAAATATATATATATATATATAGCCATGATTGTTTTTAATTATATAGCCATAAATGTTTTTGGTTGCAATGGAAAAATAATTAATACTACAAGCTATATTAATTCAAATTCAAAGCGTGAAAAATGTCAAGTTAAAGATGTACGTCATTTTGAAACATTAAGACTTTGTTTTCGAAGAGCGCAACCCAGTATAAATTTATTACGAACATGGTACAAATTTACTACTACGTCCCAGTGGTCATATGTCGTCAGGGACACGTACGTCCGACGTCTTACGGACGTCTATGAGACGTATAATACACGTACTTCGGACGACACGTGCCCACTGGAGTAGTAAAAACTACCAATCAACCTATCTAGAATACCCGTACACTTATTGAAATTGTTATTTAAATTTACTATAATATAAAACTAGATTTTTAAATCATGAGAAAAAAGTCTAACTTTATTTTAGTAAATTTTTATTGCGTTGACTAAAAAGTCACGTACACTTAACAAGTTTAACGTGTGGTTTACCAAGCTTTTCCATAAAACTATCGCATTTTGGACTGCAACAGTACTCTCTCGCTAAACGTAAAAAAAGCAAAGAAGTATGAATATTTCAATAAACTTTTAATAATAATCAACATAAACAAAACCTATATATTAGAATTAAATTTTATTAAATCATTAATTGAAAATGTAAATTTTTAAAAAAATACATTCAATTATTGTTGAATCGGTTTCTGGTTCTTTTCTTACTTGACGCAAAAAAATAGTTTCCAGGACACTAGTGAATAGACTTTCCACATCTGAAACAAATAAAAATTTCATGTTGCTTAAGCATATTTTTAAAAAAGACGTATTTTAAGTTTATTTAAATTATATACTTATAATTAAAAAGTTTATTTAAAAGAGTTATATTTTAAGTTTATTTTAATTATATACATACAAATGTGTGAATATATGAATATGTGAATGTATGTATGTATGTATGTATGTATGTATGTATGTATGTATGTATGTATGTATGTATGTATGTATGTATGTATGTATGTATGTATGTATGTATGTATGTATGTATGTATGTATGTATGTATGTATGTATGTATGTATGTATGTATGTATGTATGTATGTATGTATGTATGTATGTATGTATGTATGTATGTATGTATGTATGTATGTATGTATCTATGTATGTATATATGTATGTATATATGTATGTATATATGTATGTATTTATGTATGTATGTATGATGTATGTATGTATGTATGTATAAATGAATGTATGTGTTGTAGGAAGATGTGTTGAGAGTCTCAAAAAAGAGTTTAACAACTGTAAGTGTTAGAATTAATTCTGTTTTGAGGTATTTTTGAAGATGGATATTAATTTAGAAAATTCCAGGTTTGAATGACTCATTATATTTGAATTACTCACCAGGTTTGAATGACTGACTTGTTACACTTAGTCAGAACTATAACTATGTTCTTGGGATGCAATAATAAGTATTTTAAAAGTTTGGCTCTATTCCTTGTTGTGAACTCATGACATCGTTTAATAGACTATCAAGCAATAATTATTGTAAATCTATAATCGTTTAAAAGTCTATTAAACGAATATAGATTTATAGTCTATATATATATGGTCTAGATATATAGTATACTGATATAAGTTTTTTTAAACAATTTAAAGATTTAAAGAGGCTTTTTACGATAGAAAAGACTTTAACGTTATTACACTAAATAGTTTGTTAATCGGTTGAATTTAAAGAAATAATCTATTCGTTGTTTTCGAAATAATTTAACAGCCCAACTTTCTCTTATGCTCAACTAGTCCCGCTCTACCCTACTATGTCTATATAAATAGTCTATTAATACTTTACTATTATTAGTCCCGCTTTACCCTTTACCGCTTAATCCGCTTTACTTCAATAAAGGAATTTTTCGAACGAAGTATATTTAAACAATTCTCTTGAAAAATAATTAGGATTTTGTGATTTAAAATTTTTTTTTAAATTCGCAGCTCAATTAAGCTTTTTTTTTATACTCTACTTTTTTATCGGTAAAAATTTGTGATTACAATCACTGCCGGATCAACCTTGGCTGTGATCTGTAGACATTTTTATTATACAGGCCATTATCAAAAAAAAACAGTAGGAAAAAGAATACTTGATAAAATTTATTCCCAAAAAACTATAATAATCAAATTCATGCATTAAAAGAAGAGAGAAAGAGAAATCAAAACCTGTTAAACTTTGATTTATTCAACTAAAGATTGTGGTACTCTCTCTAATGGCTTGTAAGTTCAGACTTCCAGTTTGTATCAATTTTTTGACTTTGTTAATCCTTTTTAGGACATCACAGCGCCATAACTTTTTTATCGTGCTTTAAGCAAGTATCTTCAAAATTTCTAATGTATTGATAAGAAAGGATAAAGACTTACAAAATCTTGCTGCGTTATAACGGGTAAATCAACAAAAAAGTATCATTAAAAAACATAGATAAAATGAAAAAATTTTTAAAAGATTGATAAAGAAATTGTTCATGATTGCGTATTAAATCAGTAAATCATTGTTAATTTTACTATTTAAAATCTGTTAAAATCTAAAAGACGTTATTAAAATAAACTAAAGAAAATAAGTGAAGTTCAATATTTATTTTAATCATTTTCTTTTAATGCTTTCCTTAAGTTTACTTTCGAAATTTTTGTCTTAGATATTTTAGCATATGCTAATTACATTGTAACTTTTATAATAGCCGTGTTTGGTTTTCTCTTTTGTTAGTAATTAACCAAGAAATTGATGAAACCGATTTATTGAGAAGTAAAACAAATTTACGTCAAAGTCTGAACTAATGAGACTTAACTAATACAAATAACAATATTGGTAGTACTAATCAATTTTATGTAAATCAAGTACGTAAATTTTTTATTTAAACCCTCAACATCAAAAAATATTGTTAAAATAATTAAAAATATATATATATTTTTAAAGGTCTTTAAACTATTATGGTTCCTGGTGCGGCGCACACCACTCATAGAACCTGGGTTTATAAATTATAAAATTTTTTTTAACCCATTAGTTATAATATATTTATAAATTGAGGGACCCTCCGAGATTAGGGTTCCCTAGGTAGTGTTTATTCTGCCTCAATAAATAATCCGCCATTTTTTAATTCGTTAGTAAAAAACTAATTCGTTTACAATGTATTTAAAAAATAATAAAAAATTCACAAACTTTTATGGATACAAACAAGTTTTTTAGATTACAAAAAGAATTCAAGTTGGCTTATCACCCAGCTCCGATATGGTGTTTTTAGGAATTTTAAAAATTTACATACTTAGTATTGCGTATTGTATTTACTGTTTTATTTATTATAAACAATATATATATCAGTAAATATACACAAAACTTTAGAAATAAAACAAAACCTTAATAACAATATTTCAATTAAAAAATTTAAGATATAAAATAAAACGAAAGAGAGATAACCATTAAGGTTATCAATCTACCAAATAGGATTATGTTTTATTACAAATAATGAAATATAGATAAGTATCAGAGAACGCCTACAGTATCTACAAGATTTCAAAAATTTTTTCATAAAACGAACATATATGTTCATGCAAGAAGTTACAAAGTATGTGTTGCTCATGTGTTACATCTATCTGAAAAGTTTTCTGCAGAACCATGTTCAGAGTTTCAATAAAAGAATGATTGCATGCACAATTTAAAAATTTAATTTAATTGGTTTTTAGGCACACAAGAACAAACCATTGTCACCAACAAAGATATCATTGAAAAAGGTATGACTGGAGGTATGAGTTCAGGTATGAGTGCCGGTATAAGTGCAGGTATAACAGGTCTAGCTTCGGTGAAAATTCTGCCACTAAAGCAAAGGTAATCCTACTATGTTTCCTTATTCCGAATCGTCACCTTTTGGAATGAAAAACGAAGTTATCAACAAAAATAAATTTTCTCAAGAGTATAAAGTTTAAACTAAGAAATAAGATAGATATTTACAAAAATATTAACATTAAAATAAAATCGTCTTAATTAATAGGTAATACAATAAATAAATTAAATAAAACAAGAAACAAACAAATAAAACAAAACACAAAAAAAAAAAAAAAAAGAAAGAACTAGAAAGTTATTAAATTAATGCGGTTAATGATAATAATTAAAGTCAATAATTATTTCATTCAGTTTTTGAATTTACAAGGTAATTAAATTTTAGGTTACCTTAAATTAACTATATTGTTTTTTAGTTGATTGTTTTAGACGATTTTGTTTTATTGATCTATTTTAAAAAAAAAACACTTGAATCAAGATAAATCAAATTCTGTGTGTAATAAACACCGCTTTGAATTAATTTTGAACTGATCAAGTGAAATATTCTTACCGACAACAATGTTTGGAAAACTTTTCCATAAAAATGGCCCGCTATTTTTCCGATGTTCGTGTTTTGATATTAAAGAAGAAGATAAGTTATAAATTATAATAAAATCATTTAAATTTATTCTTCTTTTCAACCTTTAATAACCTTGCGATCATAATATTGAATTAGATTTTCATCAAATATTCAACCCTCATAAGTTTTTATTAAACGTTCACAAACATATTGTTAGTTTATAAAAACATTATTTCATCTCTTGAAAATTTATACTGAAGAACCATTTCTTTTTTATTAGTTCAATCCATCGTTAGTGAGATCAACCCATAATTAATCCACTATATTACCATGAATAATCCACGAATTAATATTAGGATTACTGAAAATATCGGGACAACTGAATAATATCTGGTTTTTGTTGATGCTTCAAACAAGCTGTCGAACTTAAATAATAATTAGTTAATTAATTAAATTAAATAAGTAATTAAAATCTGCTTTCTTTTTAAGCAAATTTTAAAAAAAGTTGTAAACATTTCGCTAAACATGATCAACCTTATGACGTAACTGTGTGCTCTAGACCCGCATCTGCGGGGTGTCTAGCAAAAAATTAGTCCTATTTTTAAGCCTAAAAATTTTTTTTTGTGAATTAATTATTAAATAAACACAAAATAGAATAGTATGTACAATATGTGTAATAGAAAAGTACGACTTTATTTTGAATCTATAAGGAGGTTATGATAAAATTAATTATTTGCTTTTTTTTTTAATAAAATTTTTTTAAATAAATTAATAAATTAGACTTTACGCAATAATTATTTCCTATTAAAACATAACCATTCTTTCTATTTTCAAAATTATTTATTAGATTATTTACTAAATAAATATAATACCCTGCAATCGCTATAGTTAATCTTTATGTGGGCTCTTTACGTATAAAAGACAACTTTTATACGTTTTGAACGTCTTTTGAACGTCTTTTGAACGTCAATTTTAGGCCCTGTGCCCACTGGGTTGTTATCATCATTTTTTTATCATAACTACACGTTTCTATTGTTTCATCTAATTTTTTTTAACCATATTTTTTTTCTTTTTTTATTATTTTCTTCTATTACTCAAGTTGCTCTATTTGCTTTCCATAAAAAATGTTCAAAGAATTGTTTGCACTTTATTTCTAGTTATACCACACAATTCCAAACTCTTGTCTAAATATTTTTTCAAAGATACTGTTAGTGTTTTAGTATAAAATTAACATTTATAAGTAAATACACTGCATTTCTCTAAAATGGACAAAAATCCAAAAGCATTTATGCAGTTGCAAAGCCTGCCTTTCGTCCACCCATTAAAGACAAACTGTTTTGTTTCTACAACTGAAATTAGTTATTATAAGAAATTCTATAGATTTCTATAGAATTTCTTTGAATCTCTGGTTACTTCTATAGAAATTTCTATAGAACTTTTTTCTACTTTTTTTTCTATAGAAAAAAAAGTTTTATATCAATTTCTATAGAAACTAATAGGAGTTCTATAGAATTTGTATAGAAGCGTTATAGAATTTCTATAGGTCATATGTTTCAAAAGTTTATAGATGTTCTATAGAACTTTTTCTCCTGGGTGTGACTTTGAAGATTCTTTGTTTTGATGGAAACACATAAACAACTAAATTTCTACTAAAATTTTTATAAGGCTTTTTGATGGTATTTTTTTTAAATCTTATTACTCGAGTATAAGAAATGCCTGAAAATTTTTCCTTTTGGCTTTTGAAATATCTTGCTATGGTTTGCTATTAGTAACTAACAAATAAAGAAAGTTGTTTGAAAAATAGAAGTTAAATTATTTTTTAATTAATTAACTATATCAAAATTGAAAACAAAATGTTGCAAAAAAAGATTTTGTTAAATTAAACCCGAGGTAAGACGCTATGCTTCAAATTAGTGTAGCATTCGGTAGAATTTGAATAATTTACGCGTGAGCTATAGTTGTTGAACTATTACCCCTTTTACACAAACAGTAAAACACGTTTTATTTTAAACGCGTTTTATATTTTTAATGTTATAAACTGTATAAAACATCAATAAAATAACATGGCGAGGTTGTTATATATTAAAACAAGCTTTTTATATTGAAAAAACGACCTCACAGTATTGTTTTACTGTTGTTTAATACACCTTTTTTAAATATCTATTTAAGCGCATTTAAAATAAATTGTGTTTTATCGTCAGTATAATCGAGGTATAAGTTTAATTTCGTGATATAGTATAAAAGTATAATAAACTTTTAGTTGAAGTAATGCAGTGGTGTAATGCAACCAGGCTGGCAATCAATGCTGAATTGAGCTCTAATAAAACGCTTTTAAAGAAGCAAAGAAGCAATTATCCAACTTACATTTAAAAACAGATAGTTGAACTTAATAATTAAACTGTTAAACTTTTATTTTCATAAATTAAATAAACTTTCCTAATACTTAAAAATAAAACTTTAATCCAAAAAGAATCTGCATCCCTTTTATTAAAACAGATAGATACAATACTTGCCAATTCTGTAGCCTATCCTAAAACAAGTTAAAGTAACTTTCGTTACTTTAACTTGTTTTATAATGTTTTTCTGTTGTATCGTAAAGTTGTATAAGATAATTCCAATAGTTTATAGTTATTTGTTACTTAAATTTCTATATAATCTTTACTTTAATTTCTAATTATTCTAATTGGTAATTATTTATGCGACTAGTTCGTAACTCTTTTAACTATGTGTTGTTATACCGTTTCACGGTACAACACACAGTTAGAAAAGTTTTGCATCAAGGAATATACCAAGCATTGTATAAAATTAGGCGCTGTTGACGAGCGACAAACTAATCGACTTGATTAACTGTAAAAATCTTATATTGGTGTATGTAAAAACTATATCGTTAACTGAGAAAGTGTGTTTTTTGTTTTGTTTTGTTTTTTAATAATCTCTAATTTAAGAAAATCCGGTCCGTTAGTTGCTTAGTTGCTTATAGACAAAACGTATGTCATCCAGTGTGTTTATTATAAAAATATTTTAACTTTATATTATTTACAACTCTTTTTAAAAGTTGTGTTTCTTTGAAAGTTGCGTACGTACCTCTTTTGTCTTGCAAAATGCACAAAGAAGAATCAGCACTCATTCCAAGACTGTATAATAATTTCTTGGTATAAGCATGTTTACATAGATCGTTTTTCTCTAGAAATAAATAACAGTAAAAATCTTGCGTAAATGAAAGATTGTTAACTAAAATAGTTTGTGTGGTATTTTACTTTATTGCTTACCATCGTTGACTTCATAAATCGGAACACACTTCATATGTGCAAATAAACATCCTAAGTAAATTTCATGATATAATAAATAAGGATATATATATATATATATATATATATATATATATATATATATATATATATATATATATATATATATATATAAACTTTCAATTGGAGTAAAACATCTTTTTTAAATATCCCCCTTATACTTTGTAGTACAGCAAACAGCTTGTTTCCTTTTTCTCTTTTTTTTCTATTAAATGCCCTTTTTAATATAGTCGTGCAACGAACCTCATGATTCATTAGTGGGCTCTAGTGAATATTTAAATTTTGATTTCTCAAACTTATTTAAACGTTTCTGGGCTCGAAGAAAAGTCTGGTATTGGTATTAGGGTATAAAACTAATCTATACCAGTTAGACCTATACTTTAAATTGTTAGTTTACAAACGTTCTAAAGATAGTTGTGAGTTTTAGACTTCTCTTGAATTATGTAAAACTTGGTTTGAGCAATTTAGGTTTCACAATATTTAAGAAAATAGAAGAAAAAAGTTTTAAAAAGATTTTTACAGCTTGGCTGGTAAAATTGTATAGCATAAATATATAACAATAATAGTTTAGAAATAAGTTTAAATTACATACCTATAATCAGTAAGCGAGTGTGTACTTTATTCATTGTTTTCGTTTAGTTTGATGTCGACTGCAGTCGTCCTTTGGTAGTGCTCTAATTTCTTTTTTTACTTGTACTATAACTTTGCTTGCTTCCAAAAATAATTAGAAAAGTTACCTAACTCAGTTTTATTACTAACATCCTTAAAAAAACGCCCCCTTGAAATCATTTAAATGTATAAAGGATCGTGATAAGTTTAATATTTAATTGTAAATCAAACGTAAAAGGAAAATAAATGCGAAAAAACACACTCGCTTTATTTATATTTTATCTAAAAATTAATTAATAATGTTATTACGATCATTTTATTGCCGTAAAGTAAGAATCAAATAAAAATTAAGCGATAAATTTAATGAACTATTGGTAACCAAGATATGAAACGTAAACAAATGATTGCAACAGACAAACTGACAAAAAAAATTTCCCAAAAAAAGAAAAAAAATTTTTGTAGTCTTTTTTATTTATTTATTAAGTAAACAAACTTCTATTTCTTTAAAATTGACGTCTGCAATATAGTTAAACCAATGTATTCTTAGCTTATATTACAATACAAAATATGCCATTGGGCGGAGAAAAGGAAGAAAGGAGATCATCGTATGTCAAAAGTTTAAGTATTATAAACGATTGGGAGCACCATACAAGGAAGACCCATATTTAACTAAAAAGAAATATGGTGACTAATTTTTAAAAGACCAAGTATTCGGCAAACTACAGTA
>NC_088926.1:5740000-5785000 GCF_038396675.1 Hydra vulgaris | reverse complement strand
GGCAAAGACACAAAAGGAAAATTATTGCACACTGATAGATTCTTGATTATCGTTACCGCAAAATCAACGCGGGGTAAGGAGGTCGTTCTTTTTTGCAGCCGAAATGGATAGTAAAGCCTGTAGGCTGGTTGTAGAAATGGTTCTACATTATTCTGTGGACATCCTTTGCTTCTTGAAATCGTTGCTATACATGTACTTCCACTGAATGTAACTGGTGGTAGCTTTTTCCTATCTCAGCACTTTTATTTTCAGCCAATTCACTGAGTCACCATATTCATCACGGGTTCTGTTCTTCATAAGCATGCCACTTAGTTTTTTTCAAACCACAAACTCACTGTTGTTCATTTGTCTAACTTTATAAGGTCTTCTACGTCTTGCAGTTTCAATTATTGGCTTCTACCCATATAGCAAAAACACTGACGTATTATTCTTTGACGACTCGATGCCGGAGTGCATAGAATCACATTCCATGTATGTGTGTCCTCTTTCAAAAAATTTCTGTTCTACAACGTCCAAATGAGCAATATTTTTTACTGCATGAAGCAAGATTGATGTGACATACTGGTTCCCGTTTTGGCCGCTGCATGTATCAGAAAACAACAACACTTCCTTTATATGTTCTGAAAGGTTTCTGAGATATTGTAGAAGACAGCTTACTATTTCCTTACTGCCTTTTTTACCATCAACTTCCGACCATAAGTAACTGTAGACATCATTTGGCGGTGCTTGATCATATATTGTTAAATTGTAACAGTTCAATTTGCGCTAATAGAACATAAGCGAGACTTCTGAGCATGGTGTTTGCAAAAATGATTGTAAATCAAACGTTACTGATCTGAAAGTATTATTTGTCTTGGCTCTCTCTTTGTCTACTGCCTTTGCCTGATATGCTCTCTATGCTTTTTCAATTTTGCTTTTCTATGTCTGACATAATGGTACATTTGTACATTCTGAGCATTAGTCTTTTTTTGGCTTATAAAAACTAATATTAAAACACTAATTAAATATACGCCTGTGTATAGCAGCACTTGCCGGGTTGTGCCCCAAAATGGAGTCTGCAAACTTCTCAATATAAAGATTGCACATTTTTTTGATGTTTAGCTTGCTGTCGAGATAATTACGGCGTGTTTCTTTACGACAATAATGACTGGCCATCGTTGGGAAAAATTTGATGTGCTGCATCACTGAACTTTCCATTACATCTAGTGTTTCGTTAGCTGGAACTTTTTTTCCTCTGCCATCAACACCACAGAACATACCATTTAAATCCACGTGTAATAATGCTGACAACACAGATCTGTTACTTATGGCAAGAGTTTTTAAAAAAAACTGCTTACGCACACTTACTCTGCTTTGTTCAATGTATAGAAAGTAAGCAATCGATACGTGCTTTTCTGAGCTGTCATTCTATGTACTACAGTGATTTTGAACCCTACGTACAATGGTGTTATTCATAATGAACTACTTTTGCATCTCGTAGTCCCCAAGAAATAATAGCCTTAACAAACTGACATTCAACTAGCATCATCAAACTTTTCTTAGCACTTATATTTGCATCTACAGGCCAACTGTAGAGGGTTTTTGTCAAAGATGGCATGACCAACTGAGTTTAGATAAGCTTTACCTTGTAACTTCTTTGTCTTCCTAACGTTTTTTTCCACTTTTCTAGCAATTGTATTCTGGACGGATGTTGGCTGTGACTGTGTTCTCGATGTCCGACTCAATGGTGGTGGCTCGAAGTCAGCTGCAACTGTGTCCTCGATGTCTGGCTCAGTTGGTGGTGTCTTGAAGTCAGCTGTTACAACGTACTCGATGCAGGCTTTGACTAAAACTGGCTGAATGTTGGCTGCGATTGTTTCCTCAATGCTGAATTCAACCGGTGCAGGCGGGATGTCAGCTGCCATTGCGTCCTTAATGCCGGTCTCAATTGGTGTTCGCTCCATGTTGGCTCCATGTTGGCTGCGACTATGTTCCCAATGCCGGATTCAATTGGTGCAGGTTGGCTATCAGTGCAACGGAGAGAACTACGTCAAAAATTTTCAGCAGCAGTACTGTTGAGCTTGTATCATTTGATGACATAACAAATTCACTGTATCTCTTAGTCAGTTTGCACATTCTGTATCCTTGTTTGATTTAGTAACGTCTCTGTTAGCCTTGGGATCATTACTGCTTGCTTGCTTTTTCTTCTTAAATGTATTGTTTGCTATAAAAAAACACTTTTTAAGTGTTTGCGTATAGAGTAAAACTACCAATACTTGGCCAGCACCAATTCCTTGCCACTTTTCAAAGAAGTTTATTGTCTTAAATATTTAGATGAGTGGTTTTCCAAATTTTTTTAAATATAAATAAAATCCAACTTTTATATTTGGAACGCCAGTTTGTTACATAAGATCATCGCTATGTTATTTATCTGAGTTTGAAAATGATATAAATTTTGTGTGTAAAGAGTGGGGCATAAAATTTCATATCAATTTTTAAGTAGATACTAAAAAAATTATATGTTCATTTTATATATTGATTTATTAAAGATATAAAACTCTTTAATATTGAAAGTGTTTATTTAAAATTTAGCCACCTTGATTTTGTTCAATAGCAAAAACTCGAAACCTGAAAAAAAAAAAAAAACTATCAATCGAATCTTGGATATTTTTCAAGGGTATTTCTTTAACAACTTCTTTTATTTTTTTAACAAGCTCAATCTTGTTACTAAAAGATTTCGATTTCAAACGATCCTCCACTTTATTCCAAAAAAAATAATCTAAGGAATTAAGCTCTGCGAGTTCAGCGGCCAGATATTATGTGGAATGTTTTCAATGTCCAAGAGCTCAAGGTTTTAAATAGTTTATTTGCTTGTGTGTGACGTGGCGCCATCTTGTTGATAGATAAAATTATCTCCAACTAGTCGAATTCCTTCTTCTTTAACGATTAGTAGGACATTTTTAATGTAAAAATCAGAATTAAAGCTCATATTGTCTGGCTTAACTACTAATTTGGTAAGTCCATTAAAAGTGAGTCCACACCACACCATGACTTTAAAAGTAAATTTATGTACTGGATGAAGGCCAATCGTTGTCTTCGTTAGCAGCTTGTCTTGATTCAGCATAAATTCTGTTGTTTTGACGATTGTATTGCCCATCTTGATTGAATATCTTCTCATCTGAAAATAGGATTTTTCGGCATATTGGTTTAGTGAACCGATTTCTTATCCAATGAGAAAACGACTTTCTTTTTTCTATGTGAGCCTCAGTTAATGCAGGAACACGAATTTTTTTGTACTCTTTTAATTTTAAGTCCTCGTTAACTATTCTACGAACAGTTCGAGGTCATCAACTTGCTTCTCTGGCAATTTTTCTAACTTACTTTTTTTTCTTGTTAGATACAAGGTTTCGCCTCACTTTTGCGATGAATTGTTTTGTTCGAATGCTCCTTGGCCTACCAGGCGAGGTTTTGACTGAGATTCCAGATTTAAGTATATTATTGACTCATCTGTACACTGTTGCCCTAGATGCTTCTGTTTGTAATAAACTGTAGATTTTTTGAGTCTTGAAACCTTGCTTTAGCGAAGATTTAGTCATATTTTGGAAGATTAGATTTAGCGTCATTATTTTAACCAATTCTGAAGACAAAATTTTAAAAGCTATAAAATTTTAAACAGGGTTTCATGATGTTTAATAATATATATAAAACTTGGAATAATTTATTTGCAACATTACAAAATTAATTGGCAAAATTTGTCTCATTCTTTATGCCTTCATATGTTGAATTCTGGTTTTGTCAATTTAACATGATAAGCTAATGTGACAATTCCATTTAGGCTAAAGTACTTCTAGTACACCATTTGCGCCATCGTTATAATGTAGCACTGCTGAGTATATTCCAATTTCGATTGTAGACTTACTAACAAATATGTACTTTGGTACACGAGACCATATAACTGAATTTAAAGCTTCATTGGCATTTTGTGTTGTACCATGCAAACATTTAAATTTAAGATCATCAGCTTGAAGATCTTTGATGATTGGTAAAAGAAGATTCTTAATCCTGATAGGTATACACGATTTTGGTTTGTAATTTTTATGATTGAGAGCCCAATATTTGCATTAACTATTTAATCCTCTTGGACAAAACTGATGTTGCGTTTGCAGGTTTTTAAAATTGGTAAAATGAAATGAAATAGCATAAACTGCTTTTTCATAGCATACAAGTTGTTGACACTTTGACGAATTGTCATGCCATAATATTTTTGCATTTTTAGTTTAACATATTTTTCTCTGCAGCATTTTTATAAGGTACCACAACAGTTCTGTTTAACTTTTGAAAATCATTCTCTGAAAATGGTTTTTAAATTCATGCAAAATGAAAATGATTTTATAGCTCCATAACCACAGCCTATTTCTTGAAAAGCTATTATTGCACGAACATTAACATCACATGGTGTGACAACTTTTACTTTATCTAATTTAGCATTTATTGATTTGGTTGATGAATTAAATCTTTTGATATAAACACATTGTTTACATTTAAACTGCAACAAATGTGAAAATCTATTTCTACTGGAATCAACATTTGATAAAGTTAATGGCTGAAACTTTCAGACATTAGTTTTAGTTTTTTGAGCCATCTAGTTTTTTCACTTTCAGTGAAAGCAGTTATTGCCTGCAGTTTCAGCTATCAGTTCTTTGAGAATTGAAAAATTAATAAAAACAAAATAATTATATTTTTCAGAGTCAAATGTATTCAAACAGTTTAATTTGATTTTTCAATCACTAGAACAGCAATTATCTGTTTGATTTGCGCAAGATGATACAATGCTAGATTTTTTATTTGCATTAAAACCATTCTATTTTCGTTTTATTCTTCTTGATAAATTTCTTTTACTTGTATTTTCTTGTTCAGTCATTTAAAAATTTTTTATTTAAACTAAATTAAAATCAATTATAATGTAACTTGATACAACGTAAGGAAAAAGCTTCAACATAAGAGACTAACATAACCAATCAAAAATTTTGAATTGCACAATGCACAACTGTTGATCACAATTACCTAAACATCGGTATCAATGAAAACGAAACCGATGACGATACTGCATCTTGGGACAATTTTCTCTTCAGCGCGTCAATTTCATGGTTAATTTTTAGGTACTTCCACCATTTAATTTTATCTCTTTATTTTCTTTATCACGTGGAAAATAAAGCCACACATACCTTCCGTCAACTCATACACCGAAGCTGAACTCTTTGAATACTTTTTGGGACATTTTATGTTTTTCTGGATGTTAAAGTGATTTCAGATTCTAAAAGTTTTTTAATAAACGTTATTATAATTGCTGTTAATTCTATTACCTTATATGGCATACCATTGGCAAATTACACTATGAATAACTTTTTATAATCTACTATCTTGACGTTTTAAAAAAATTAAAAATATTTTCAAGTTTTAATTTTCTTTTAGAAATTTTCTAAAAACTTTTTTTTTGCTTTTGCAAAAACTCAAACATGCGTTTTACCATAGTCATATGAAATAGATTTCCTATAGTTTAGTTTCGTTTAGTTTAGTGATCAATAATTTAAAAATATTTACAACAATCCGTAATAAATTTATAGACTTTTAAAGAAGACATTTATGATTTTTTTATGAAAAATCATAAATGTTTACTATTATTAAATTACCAACGAAGATGTGCTGCATCAGGCACGTCTATACTAACAGTCTTAAGATACTCGTGCGACACAAGTTTTAGAACATAATAAAATACTGGAAACATATGCGAAGAGAGCTTATTTCTAATAATCTTTTAAAATTACCTTTTAACTGATTTAAATATTCATCCTTAATTGGCACACGACGTCCATGTACGTCCATAGTACGTACCGTTTAGTTCCATTTGTCCAAGTCCAAAATAGTACGTCTTTAGACGTCCAATGGACGTCCAAAAAGGTACTATCTAGGACTTGAATGTTTCTGGACGTCCAAAATTGTCCAAGTCAAAAATAGTACGTCCTCGGACGTTTATTGGACTTACTTTTACGCATGCGTGAGTATAAATATTTTCAAAATGGTTATAAAAAGAAAGTTGTCAACATTTTAACTTCTTCGATAACTATAACTATTTAGTTATCGAGTATGGTTTGAGCTCTATAATAATATCTTTTTATTTAGATTAATACATTTAATTAACAAATACGGACTATATTCGGTAACCAAATAGGCAAAATATTATTCCTTCAAAAAGATTATTTTGTGAGCTCATGACCATAAGTCTTTATCTAACTTAAAATTAAAATCAATAAATTTGAACTTCTTCATACTAATAATACAACTACCTTTCTTTATTTTTCAATATAAATTTTGTATGCAAAACAAATTTATTAGATATTTTATACTATAAATTGTAGAGATTTGGATAAATGTAGTTGTAGTTATAACATATTTTTTAAATTAACATAGATCCGCAATAAAGATTTAAAAAAAATTATTTCTTGTATATCTAAAAATTATTTATATGTTATATATATATATATATATATATATATATATAT
Organism: Hydra vulgaris; assembly: GCF_038396675.1. Taxonomy (NCBI): domain Eukaryota; kingdom Metazoa; phylum Cnidaria; class Hydrozoa; order Anthoathecata; family Hydridae; genus Hydra; species Hydra vulgaris. The sequence goes on along the minus strand of NC_088926.1, from coordinate 5,778,461 downwards.
ATATATATATATATATATATATATATATATATATATATATATATACATATATATACATATATATATACATATGTATATATATACACATGTATATATATACATATGTATATATACATATTATATATATACATATATTAGGTGTCAAATATAAGACAGGATACAATTATGTTCGCAGCGGAAATTTAAATTTTATTAGAAGAGGTGGTTTTAAATAAAAAAAATTAACCATTGCTCAAATCGAAGAACAATCGAAGAACACTAACATGGATTGGAAGTGACTGTCAGTTGACATTGGTGGCCATTAAAACAAGGATATTAAGAGAATTTAATATTAGCGTCAGCACAACCACAATTACCCATTACCTCGAAGGCAGACTATTTTCATTTAAAAAAAGTGCACAAGGAGCCTACTACAATGAATAATAATGAAAACAAGCAAAAAAGAACTGACTATGCTAGGAACATTAACGAACACATCACAAATGGTCATCAGATAGCTTGGTTGGATGAAACAAATTTTAATCTTTTTTGTAGAAAAACGCAAGGACGTGCTAAACAGGGGAAAAGAGCAATAATTAAAATATCTTCTTCAAAAGATGCAAACATACATTTGATTGCAGCTATATCTACAAAAAATGTTGTCATGATGGAAACTCGCAGAGGATCATTTAAAGCAGATTCTCGTAGCGAGTAGATGTTGACTTTGTTTAAACCAGCGGGTTACATTGTGGAATCGTTTAGAAGATTTGGTCGTTGTAACAGACAATGCTCTATATCACGCTCGTTTGGAAAGGGTGTTAGAAAATTCACCGGCTCTTCTCAATTACATCTTACGTTTCTTAATTACAACTTTCAAGTACTCTATTACATCTTGAAAAGGTGTAGACACAACCCTGTTTTCTGTATTACTCTACATTTATTCTATAATATAATAAGGCATAGTAAAAAACTTATACTCTTTAAAGAAAACCAAAATCAATTTTTTTTTTTTTTTTTTTCCGATGCGATTGGACGTGTTTAAGCCGCCTTTTAAAAAATAAAAAAATTTATATGACATCAAAAATAAAAAGTTTAAAATAATAAATAAGTCACGAATTTAAAAAAATGGATAAAAATAATAAAGAAACAAAAAAAGTTGGATTAAAAGTTGAAGATTCAGAAGTATCTGTAAAACTAGTGCGAGAAATTTTTAAAGAAATGTTTGAAAAACATCAAAAAGATATACTGAACACAATTAGTGGAAATATTAAGCTAGCAAACGATAGAATTAATGATTTAGCAATAGAAATGACATCAATTAAAGATACGTGTAAGAAACTGCAAAAAGAAAATCAAACGATAAAAACAGAACTTGAAATAACTAAAGCACTTAAAGAACACGAAAAGAAACAAGTTGATTTTGAAAATAGTTTATATTTTACTCAAGAATTACAGGAAAATAAGTTCAAAGAAATGACAAAACAAATTAGATTTAAAGCAGCTAGTGCAGATGATGAAAAAGATAAACTAAGGCAGCTTGAGGATAGGCAACGCAGAAATAATTTACGACTTGAAGGTCTTCCGGAAAACGAAGCTGAAAGTTGGGAAGAATCGGAGGTAAAAGTTTTAAAATTATTTGAAAATAATCTTAATTTAAAAGGAATTGCTGATCCAAAAAAACGTCGAGCAATTGTGATGAAATTACTAAGCTATAAAGATAAAGTTAAAATTCTTAAAAATGCAAGAAAATTGAAAGGAACTAAGCTGTATATCAATGAAGACTACTCGCTTGAAACTTCGATTTTGAGAAAGAAATTGTTTGAGGAAATGAAGAAGCACAGAACGAATGGTATGTACTCTATAGTTGTTTATGACAAACTTATTGTTAGGGATTTTAAAAAAACAAATAAAAACCCTTAGTTATATTTTTGTATTTGCAAACATGTTTTTTGTTTCTATATATATATATATATATATATATATATATATATATATATATATATATATATATATATATATATATATATATATATATATATATATATATATATATATATATATATATATATATATATATATATATATATATATATTCTATATATATATATATATATATATATTTGCGAATTTGTAGGTTTATATATTTTAAATACCCTAGCTAAAATAATCCAAATTAATCAATTAGGTCTTTATCACGACGACGGTTTAATAATAATGCATAAAAAATCAGGGCCACAACTCAATAAAATTAGAAAAGATATTATTAAAGTTTTTTAAAATATTGGCTTCCAAATTGAAATAAATATAAATTTAAAAATAGTGAATTTTCTTGATGTCACATTTAACCTCTCAGAAAGTTCCTATAAGCCCTACAAAAAACCTAATGACGAATTATTGTATATTAATGTGAATTCGAACCATCCCCCTCAAATTCTTAAATAAATTCCAATTTCAATTAACAATAGGGTAAACCAAAACTCTTCTAATGAAAATATTTTTAACTTATCTAAACGCGTTTATGAAGATGCCCTTAAAAAATGTGGCTTTCAAAATTTCGAGCTAAAATTTGAAAAGAAAATTGCAAAAAAGCGTAATAGAAATAGAAACATAATTTGGTTCAACATAATTTGGTACATACATAATTTGGTACAGTAAAAATGTTTCAACAAATATAGGTAAAATTTTTCTAAAATTAGTAGACAAACATTTTCCTCCCTCTAATAAATTACATAAGATTTTTAACAGAAATACCATTAAAGTAAGTTATAGTTGTACAAAAAATTTAGAAAGAATTATAAAAGGCCACAACTACGCGTTAATTAATAAAAATGAACATATAAAAGAAAAAAACACTGATTATTGTAATTGTAAACAAAAAATAGATTGCCCTCTAAATGGAAAATGCCTTTCGAAAAATGTAATTTACAAGTGCATTGTTTCCTCACAAAATAACCCTGATAAACAATATATTGGCTTAACCGAGGGGGAATGGAAAAAACGTTATGCCAACCACAAACAATCGTTTAAACACAAAAAATATTCAAAAGAGACTATGCTGTCAAAATACATTTGGGATTCAAAAGAAAAAAAAATGAGAATTTTAATTTAAAATGGTCTATTCTAAAATCTGCCCCTGCCTATAATAACATTTCCAAAAAATGTATGCTATGTTTGCAAGAAAAATTTGAAATAATTACTCATTTAAATCAAGAAAATTTATTAAATAAAAAATCTGCATTAATTTCTAAATGTAAGCACAAAAACAAATACCTCTTAAAAAATTATAAAAACAAATGAACAAATTAAACTATCCCCATTCCAAAGAAAATTATTTAATAATTACTTTCTGTAACTTCCCGTTAACCAAAAAAGTATAGTAATTAAAATTTTTTTAATAATAATTTATAACTTCCTGTAAAATATTTTTTTTATAAATTGAATTTTTTTTTGAGATTTAGTAACTCTTCCTGATGATCCAGCAATGGTGAAACTTAAAGTAGAAGATAAAAGTTAGATAGGTGTTTTTTACTTTAAGAACATTGAGCACTCTATTTTTGAACTACACTAACATAATTTACACACACACACACACACACACACACACACACACACACACACACACACACACACACATATACAGGGTTAGTCAAAAGTTTTGTCTCCCCTTAGTGGGACTTTTTTTGAAGTACATTTTATCTCTTGTCAGCGTTGTAATTTATAGATAATTATTTTCAGTATCTAACCTTGACCTTAATACTGTTGTTTACTGATGTTATTTTTAAAAATATGTTTTTGACATAAAAACTATTTAATTTAATATACGAAGATTTTATTATAAAGCAGGAAGGTAAGAATATTTAATAAGGTGCTGTTATTAAATAAACGTAGTTATTTTATAATGAGCATGATTAATAGATAGTATTTTGTCTATATTATTATAAAATGAAAACACGGATTGTTAGGGTTTAGTTTAGTGTTCAAAATTTTAAAGGTAAAATTTCCATCATGCATGTCAAAAGTTTTGTCTCCCCCCACCCTAAAATTAAATTTCAATTACAAGCGAAGTATTCTGGAAAACTTATGTTTTGTATTATTATTTTAGATGGGAAAAATAGCTGGTGTCACAAATACAGCTCCTGCTTTAAGAAAAAGAATGGCGGAACTGCAGATAGCCGGCATGACGAAGACACAAATTGCCAAAGTGTTGGGGTGTCATCCACGAACGGTTCAGCGGTACTGGACAAAATCACCATCGTCAAAGTTTAACGACAAGTTTCGTTCTGGTCGTCCGAAGGCTTTGTCACCAGCGTCAAAAAAAATCATCACCGAAACTATAAAAAATAAGTGGGGTTCATCTCCAGGTGCTGGCTCAAGAAAGCTGAACATGTCGCATCGATATCGGGAAAAAAATAAAATCGTATCAGAGTCAACTGTACGAAGATTCGTTCGCGAACAACCGTGGGGTAAAATTGCTTATAAACAGTCAATAAAACCCCTACTAACTGCAAAAAATAAAGACGATCGCTTAAAGCTGTGCCAGTGGTTAGACGAAAACGGGTATCTGGACGATAACCATTTGGGACGTATCAAGAGGAGTCACATTCTTTGGACGGATGAGTCGCCCATCGAACTTTTTCCGACTCCGAACCGACAAAATGTCCGCATTCGCACTGACGACAAAACTAAAATTATCCCGGCGCAGAAGCCAAAAAATGGACTTAAAATTATGGTTGCCGGTGGAATGTCAGGGTATGATTTGACAAAATTAATAATTGTCCCAGAAAAAGTTACGATCAATGCTGATTATTACATAAATAATATTCTTCCAGTTTATAAAGAAGCTTGTGTAGGAAAACAAGCTGGTAATGATGCTGACTGTCGCCAACTTGTGTTTAGCCCTCAACATGTGTTATTTCAGCAAGATGGTGCTCCAGCACATTCTGCGAAGAAGACCGAGGAATTTTGTCGTAAAAATTTTGCCGCCTTTATCCCAAAAGGTCGGTGGCCAGGTAACTGCCCTGACATGACCTGTATCGAACACTTGTGGGCAAAACTTCAAGACAGTGTGCTGCTTGAACCACGGTCAAAAGATAGGGAAGAACTGGTACGCCGTGTTCAAAAAACTTTGAAATCGATGGATGGTGATTATCTGAAGGCTCTGGCGGAATCTCTGCCGAGTCGTGTTGCGGCTGTTCGAGCTGCAAATAGAGGACATACTAAGTACTAAGCATGAATTATATTTTTATTTTATTGGTTTATGTATTGTTGTGTTTAATAAATATGTATTTCTTGCAAATCATTACTTGTTTTTGTATTAAAGTTGAAACTGTTAGACCAGTGGGGGAGACGAAACTTTTGACTAACCCTGTATATATATATATATATATATATATATATATATATATATATATATATATATATATATATATATATATATATATATATATATATATATATATATATATATATATATATATATATATATGTATATGTGTATATGTATATGTGTGTGTGTATATGTATATTTATATATATATGTATATGTGTATATGTATATGTGTGTGTGTATATGTATATTTATATATATATATATATATATATATATATATATATATATATATATATATATATATATATATATATATATATATATATATGTATATATATCTTTTTTAATTTGTTTATTTTCATAATTATTTAATTGAATATTTATTTTAAATATCATGGCTGAAGAAACCGCTTCACAAAACATAGAATCTGAACCTTTTCAAGTAACTAAGAATATATTATTAGACAATTATTCAGACGCAGATCCAATGCAAATTTTTCATAGAAATAATGAGATAATGTTAAATAATAGCCTTTATTATAATTCAGATATTTCAACTCTTACTGATGACCTAGGTCTCGGTGATTTTTCAATACTACATTTAAATGTTAGAAGTATTCGAAAAAATTTTGAGAAATTAAAACAATTTTTATTTAGCACCAAACTTAATTTTCTAATTATTTGCCTTACAGAAACATGGTGTCGGGATAAGGAAGTTGAAAATGACTCTAATTTTCAACTTGATAATTTTAAGGTTGTCCATCAAGTTAGAGGCTCTGGCGGAGTAGTGTGCGTGTTTGTGCATAACTCGTTAACTTTTAAATTACGCATGGACCTTTATTTGGTGACTAATGATTGTAAATCTTTAACGATTGAGGTTATAAATAAAACCCACAAAAATGTAATTCTGAATGTTATATATAGACCACCTTCTGGCAATATAAAATTGTTTCTTTACTTTGTGGCAGACTTTAATTTGAACGTACTGGAATATGATGCAAATAAAAACGTTAGAAGTTTCTACAATATTGTATATCAAAGTAGTTTTATTCCAACTATTAATAAAAATTGATCTTAGCAAAGCGTTTGACACTGTTGATCATTATATTCTATTAAATAAACTAGAAAATTACGGGATTAAGCACTCAAATTTTAAACGGTTTCAAAGCTATTTGTCAAATAGGAAACAATACATTTCATTTAGCTGCGGAAAAACTGATAATATGAATATAAAATGTGGTGTTCCACAAGGGTCAAATTTAGGACCACTCTTATTTTTAATTTATATTAATGAATTAAGCAAATCTTGTAAGTTACTAGACATTATTTTGTTTGCGGATGATACAAATTTGTTTCACGCTTGTCATGATATTAAAATGTTCTTTAATTCAGTTAGCATGGAACTCATAAAACTCACAGAATGGCTTAATGCAAATAAATTATCAATTAATTTAGATAAAACAAAGTATTCTTTTTTCCATCGCTTTCATGAACGCGATAAAATCCCTTTAAAACTTCCAAAACTTCATATTGGCAGTCAATTTATAAAAAGAGAACAATCATTAAAATTTTTAGGAGTACTCCTTGACGAAAACGTTGCTTGGACAAATCATATACATTATCTTGAAAGTAAAATCTCAAGAAATATTGGCCTACTTTATATAGCAAGGCCATTTTTAAATCAAACTAGTTTAAAATTGTTATATTTCTCCTTTGTTCATAGTTATGAATTACGCAAACATTGCTTGGTGTAGCACAAATCAAAACAAAATTAAAAAACTTTTTAATAAACAAAAACATGCAATGAGAATAATATCTAATGTAGGCCGTTTTACTCACTCCGAAAAACAATTTATAAAGCTGAATATACTTAATGTCTACCAAATAAATATTTTTCATCTTTTAATTTTCATGTATAAAGTTAATAAAAGAACAACACTAAACATTTTTAATTCGTTATTCAAAATAAATAAACATAGATAGTTAACCAGATACTCAAACAACACCTAAATTCAGCCCAAATGTTTTTATGTCGCAACTGAGTTTTTCATTATCCATTAGAGGACCAAAAGTATGGAATAAAATCCTATCTAATAAACTTAAAACTCTTGAAATTCTTGACGAATTTAAAGTAAAATTGAAGCAAATGCTCTTAGTTAGTGATGGAGTGCTTGACTTTTTTGGTTGACACTGATAAATTTTTTCGATTTAGTTTAAAGTTTATCTTTGTCAACCCTTTTAGGGTTTTGGTTGAAGCATGCTTAAATACATATATATGTATATATATATATATATATATTATATATTATAATATATAAAATATATATATATATATATATATATATATTTTATAATTGGAAAGGTTCAATTTCTTGTTGAAAACCTTTTTTTTTATTTTTTTTTTTATTGCAAAATTTACTTTGTGCAAATTTATATTAATCTTTATATACTTATTTATTTAATATTTATTTGTAAGAATTTGTTATTTTACTTTTTATTGATTATTTTATTACTTTATAAGAAATTTTTTTTTTTTTTTTTAATTTTTAAATTCTTTAAAAAAATTCTTTATGACCCTGTAACTTTTTGTTTTATCTTTTTAAAAATAGTCTTATGTTATATACAGTGGTGGCCACTTAAGTTATATACAGTGGCCACTTATGTTATATACAGTGGTGACCACAGTCTTATGTTATATACAGTGGTGGCCACACAAGTCTTGGAACAAAACATTTAACGACCAAAAAAATTTATTTTTGATCTAAAGTATAAATTTTGAAAGTTTGATGCTTTTATTTTTACATAGCAATATGTTTATAGTTACATATTTGTATATTGCGCAATTTATTATCGTTTTTTATTATTCATAAGCAATTTATCAGCTATATTGTGCCAGAACTTTCACCTAAAAAAAGAGGAATTATTGCTGCATTATATGAACAAGGTTTAGTTCAAAGAGAATTATCTGAAAAGCTTGGTTGTTCATTATCAACTGTAAGTAGAACTTTAAAAAGGCATAAAGATGAGCCCCAATTAAATTTTACTTCAAAGATGAGATCAGGCAGGCCCAGAGCAACCACCTCAAGAACTGACAAACTTATTGGCCGGATCAGCCATACAAATCCATGGCTATCTGCACACGAGATTTCAAAAGAAACTTTTATTGAGAAAAAGTAAGTGACCGAACAGTTAGAAGAAGGCTTTTGGTTGATTTCAAAATGAAGGCATGCAAGCCAGCAAAAAAACCTTTTTTATCATTAAAAAACCTAAAAGATCGAAAAACATTTTGTCAGCGCTACAAAAATTGGACTGGAGAAAATTGGTCTAAAGTTCTTTTTTTTGATGAAACATGTATTAAACAATTTAATGTTACAAACAACTTTGTAAGAAGACCAAAAAACTGTAGATATATGCCAAAATATACAGTTAGTAGTGTCAAGGCTCCTGTGTCTTGTATGGTTTGGGGTGCTATTTCTGCCAAAGGACGTGGACCATTATGGATAATGCCCAAGAATACCACAATAAACAGCAAAGTCTATTTGGATGTTATGAAGGAGAAGTTGCCACCTTTCATGCAGATCTTGAACTGCACTTATTTCCAACAGGATGGTGCACCATGCCACACAGCCAAAATTGTAAAGAAGTGGTTTGCTGATGAAGGAATTCAAACCCTTGAAAATTGGCCTGGGTCATCACCAGATCTTAATGTTATTGAAAATTATTGGCATATTATGAAAGTAAAAGTTGCTGCCAAAAAGCCTAGATCCTATAATGATTTAGTTTATTTAACAGCATGCCAAAACGTATCCAAATGGTAATTGACAATAACTATGCTTCCATTAAATATTGAACTTTAATCATGTATGTGCATGTACCTATCATCTTTAAAATTGTTATAAACACTTATTTTATTGAAAAAAATAAAAAAATTCACTAATAAATTGTTTTTCACACAAATATATTGATTTCATAACATAAAACATGATGTTCCAGGACTTTTGGCCACCACTGTATATTGGTAACATTTATATACTCTATACGAAATTATTTATTTTTTGCGGAATCAATCTCGGGGCTTGGCGATAAGACAAATTGTGTCTTCTTCTTGCCCCGGCCATCTGTATATTGGAAATATTGGTTGTATTTATATTTTTATACGGCAAAAAAAAGAAGAAAAAAAAAAAAAATCAGCAAACAATGCAGCTGAAAAAAATGTATCTAATTTGCATGAACTAAAATTTAAATGTAGCATAGCAAAAAAAAAAAAAAAAAACATGTGTACAATATTGTTTATAACACTGTTTCCTAATTTCATTCAGAAGTTTTATTCTACCAAAATTATAAGCAAACCAGCAGCAATGAACTTTTAATGTTTATTTATGTACAATAATAGTTTTATGAGAAACAGGTAAAGAATACAATAGTATAGAAAAGTTTTTTGGTTTTATCAACATGTTTGATGCCATAAAGAATTTTTTTAAAACTTGTTAAACAAAGAAATTATAACAGTTACAGTTACATAGCATAAATGCCACAGCGAAGAAGTTCATATTCTGCGAACACAGCGAAGAAGTTCATATTCTGCGAACACAGCGAAGAAGTTCATATTCTGTGAACACAGCGAAGAAGTTCATATTCTGCGAACACAGCGAAGAAGTTCATATTCTGCGAACACAGCGAAGAAGTTCATATTCTGCGAACACAGCGAAGAAGTTCATATTCTGAAAATAAGTTCATATTCTGAAGAGAAAATTACAGTGACCGTACAGAAGTTAATGAGAACTTTTATGGCCCATTATAATTTTAGTTTATACATACTTGATATTTATTTACTAATAACAACTATTGACAGAAGATTGATAGGAGTTTTTAATTGAAATTAAATTACAAATCAAAAGTGAGACAAACTTTTTTTTGTAAATGAGATCTAACTATGAAAATATTAATCTGTCTGTTAAAATTTTCTTATTTTTAAAATAATTTTCTTTTAACTTGCTCTACTTTTACTCCACAACACTTTTAATATAAGTTAATTTTTTTTTTAATATAAGGTAACATTTTTTTTTAATATAAGGTAATATTTTTTTTTAATATAAGTTAATATTTTTTTTAATATAGGGTAATATTTGTCAATAGGCTTTATTTGTGAGTTTTTTATTTTTATTTGAAGATTTTTAAGCTTTTTTTTGTTTAAATGTGGTTTTTCAATTCTCTAAAATTCACGACTTTGCGATGAATATCTCAAAATTTTCTCAATTGGTTTCCATGAAATTTTTAGGAGTTATTCCTTCTCTTGTTATGGATGCCTCCTACCACTTTTATGACAATATGATAATCCGATTAAAATATTAAAAAAGTCCAATTATGGTCAAAAACGCCTTACTTTTTCATCTTTTTTATAAAAAAAATCTCCTTAGTATATTTCTTTGATTTTGGTACAGAACTTTCTTTATAGTATTAAAAGAAAATTTCAAGTTAATAGCACAAATAGTTTTTAAAATAATCACCGCAACGTAATGATGATACTTTGGGGTTTCTGGGCCCAAATTTTTGAAAACAAAAAAATTTAATTTTTTTTATTTTGTTATTAAAAAGTAAATTTTAGATGAAATAATATCTAAAATGTATTTTAAAGGATTTGATTAGTGGTCTACCGGTTAATATTAGGGTCAGCACAACAACAACCGCTAATTAACTCGAAGCCAGATTGTTTTCATTAAAAAAAAAGTGCATAAAGTACTTTCTACTAGAAACAGTAATAAAAACAAACAAAAAAGAGAAGAATATATTAGGAACATGCGAATTAGGAAAATTCCTTTTCCTAATTCGCATTTCATCTAGACTCGGTGCTGGGATTGTGGATCAATCAATGCAGTATTTGGAAAAAATTGGTACTACGGCAAAAAATACAATAATAAGAGGTGATTGTGAACGTGCTGCTCAACATACTATGAAGTATTACGCAAGCATTTTAAATATGGTAGATGCCCAATTTTTATGAAATTGTTTAAATTCAATGTAAACCTATAAATATTTTTTTGTAAATAAGTTTTTTGTGTTTTATTTATTTTTCATCTAATTTCTCAAATGAACTTTTCACAAACAAACAAACAAAAAAGAAAGTTCTAACACCCGATAGGGTTTTTCCAGTTACCGTCAAAACCTAATACCTTTTTCATCACTTTTTTATTTTATTGATAGTATATTATTATTTATTGAAAATCAACCCATATGGTCACCTTGACCAAATTAGGAACCAACCTTTAATTACAAGGTAAATTAAGGCAACAAAATTAAAAATACAAAGATTTTCGTTCTGAGAATCTATATTATAAACTTTTCTCAATTACAACTATTATGTTCTAAATTACATCTTAAGTTTCTTAACTTACAACTTTCTTTTCCTCAATTACATCTTACGTTTCTTAATTACAACTTTCTGGTTCTCAATTACATCTTAAACAGATGTATAACAATTAATAGAAAATTACTACACTATGAAAAACAAGTTTTTAAATGATAAAATTGATTTATATAAAGAGCAACTAACTCTTATTAGTTAGAGCTTTATTAACTCTTCTGATAATACAAACATAGTTTAAAACTCATTTTTTTTAATGTTCTATGATATTAACAACACTAATTTCTTATTATTTATAATGCTTTAAAAAACTCCACTACCAAGGTCATGCGTTGCATCAATCTGTCTGAGATTTTGTTGCTATGGTGCCTGAAAAAAGAGAAATTTCCAAATCAGCAGCATCAGCAAAGTTGCAACTGATGATAGTGGAAACCTCTTGGAGTTCAGCTTGAGCATTATTGACAGAAGGAAATTTCACACAAAGGCTGCATATAAAAAAAAAAAAAACCCTCTCTGGCTCCACATCTCAGCATTATAAGAGTTATTTAAATCTCAAAACTAAAAGTATTAAACCATCTTGGATTACAAATGGTTTTCAAAAGTCTTCAAAAAAGAAACAAAAACCATACATTAAATTGTAAAATGAAAAACACATGAAAATAGAGTTATAAGTAAAAATTACTTTTTAATCGCATCAAAAAAAAAATATTAAACAAAATCACAAGAAAAATATAAACTAAATATTAAACGCACTTGGTTAATATTAAGAGAAGTTTCTGGCAACATTAAATTTACGTCTCACTCTTTGTCAAGTAAAGTTAAACACAATAATGGTTTTTATGTGAACTGGAGTCAGACATAGTCTGACTCCAGTTCACATAAAATTTCACATAGGATGTTAGCAACTTTCCAAAAGAGCAAAGATTGACTTAAGGTTCTCGTAGTTTTCTGGAAGGTTTTACGCTGTGGTCACAACCAATTGTTACTTAGCACCAGAATCAAGAGATGTGGAACCAGAGAGGGTTGTTTTCTTTTGATATGCAGCCTTTGTGTGAAATTTCCTTCTGTCAATGATGCTCAAGCTGAACTCCAAGAAGTTTCCACTATCATCTGTTGCAACTTTGGTGATGCTGCTGATTTGGAAATTTCTCTTTTTTCAGGCACCAAAGCAACAAAATCTCAGACAGATTAATGCTACGCATGACCTTGGTTGTGGAGTTTTTTTGAAGCATCATAAATAGTTGATGTAATGAAAAAGAAATCCAGCTTCTTTCGACGCTGGCAATCTCAGGAGCGGACAGGATTTTTATTGACTGTAGCAAAAATGCCATATATTTTTTCTTTTTTTTTAAAAAAAAAGGGTTCTCGCTTTTCATATTTGCCGACAGTACTAAAAGTCCAAGTTTGCTGACTGTACTATAAGATCTACATATTTTTTTTTTTTTTTTTTTTTTTTTTTTTTTTTTATATTCACCTCCTCAAGGCCGAGAAGGCCACTACAGAGGAGGAGGCTACTTATTAGTGGTTAATAACCCTCTCTCAACTCTATAGCTCCGAAACCCGAACCTTGACGAACAAGGCCGCTACGCGGAGAAACAAGTTGAGCGCGGTACTACCAGGGACGTGGTGGGGATCGAACTCCGAACCTCTCGCTTATGAAGCGAGCGCTTTACCACTACACCAATACCGCATTATACCACATATGCCGATTTGCTGGTCTAAAAGAGCTAATTTTGCAGACATAATAAAATAAATATCATTGATAGAGGTTGGAGGAGGGTATCACACAATATTCGCGCCAGCCTCGGGTGTATAGTGGCTTATTTTGGTATTTGAGGTTCCCTACTACTGCTTTCTTCTTTCGTCCGCTTAAAGCCGAAGAACGTTACTTGATTTACGCGACGTTAAAACCATCTAATTAAACTGAAAACTTTTTAACGAAATGATAGCTTACTTGTCTTTTATGACTTTTAATCATGACTAAAACCCTGACCGAACCCTTATCCTATGTCGATGTATTTACATTTAGTTCTTGGTATTCCTATTGCCAGTCAATGTATTTGTGCCAAATAATACACAAAACATTATCAAATAAATTTATATATATATTTGAAAATAAATCAAATAAATTTATATATATATCAAATAAATATATATATATAATCAACAAAATATTTATGGTTGTTAAAATGTTTTGGTCTGCAAAAAATTAGAGGTTGATATTTGACAATGAAAACGACAAATTTAGTCAGAATTTATTTAAAATTCAATTTTTTTGTTTAATTAAAATTTGTTTTAAAACACATTATGCTTTATTTAATAGCTTACTTTATAAAATATCTTAAAACTTAAATAGACACTGCAACGATTTATATAAATTTATAAAAACAATTTATAAATATTTTTATATTTTTAATAATAAACTTCATTATAATAAAAATAACTTTTTGTCAAGTAATGTAAAAAAGAAACAGGTTTCAAATGAAATAACAAATAGAGCTAAAGTAACTAAACTTTTCAATAAAAATATATTGCTTCAAATAAATAATACTTTTTAAATCCCAAAACAGCAAATTTCAAACATATTAGAGTTAACAACGATACAATCAACAAATGTCAGCAAATAATAAAAACAAAAGTGTCAATGAATAAATGTCAACCTATCAATACAAACTTAATATGGTCGTTCTTTGTTTGATTTTGGTGTACAAAGTTTTCAGTGGTTTTTTATAAATGGATATAGGAAAGTATATTGTGATGATAACACTCAATTTTAATATAGTAATGCATTAAGGCATAAAAATATTGAATATGGAAGTTAAACAAACTTTATCTTTAATCAAATTGAAAAAAAAACCATCGAACAGTATTGTCAAAAGGACTTTTTAATCCACCTATTTCAAATGATTTTGAATATTGACCAAAATTTAAAAAAAATAAAACATTATACTGTCAAAATTTCATATTCGTTAGGCAAATCATAATTTTAAAATACATGTTAATGCAAACAAGAGTCTTCTTTGGTTTCGAAAAACACTTAAAAAATATGTCTTAAGATTTCTTAAATTTTTCAGTCTTGTTAACGCTTGAGATAGTAGAAGTTTCAAGGTGATTAAGAAAAACATTGTAAGTATTATCAGATAAAAAAAGTTTTGCTTTTGAGTCCATTTTTTTTAATGTTTTTGATAACGTGGACAAAAGTCAAACAACAAATGAATTCCATCTAAAGTTAACCAAGGTTTTTCATGAAATGTTAGAGTTAGATTTTTATCACATATAATTGCCTTTACTTTGCTATTTGACTTTCTAATTGATTCTAAAATTAAATCAATAAGATTACATAAAAATTAGGAACTCATTTGTTTATTGGTTTTCACAACTTTTTCAAAAGAAATTTAGGACCATCAAACATATAACTTGTATTACAAGTTATCATAACATCTAAAACACTTTTCGAAAGAGAATTTATATCAATAGCTTTCCCAAAACTGCAACTTCATGATACAATAGCATTTTTATAACGTGCACCTTGTCACAGAGAACAATAGTTCCTAGTAGAAGTTAAAAAAAAAAGTAGTAGAAAGTTCCTTTGTTTCAATTGCTAGGAAAATCGTCTAATAAAGCTATATCGCCATTTTTAATTACAGCTGAGCCTTTAACTTTGGAAGGTTTATGATATTCGCGCAGATTCTTCAAATACCCGTCTTTCTATCTTGATTGAAGATGCGTCAATAACATGGAAAGATGTTTATTACGTTGGTTTATATCTATATTGTAATCATTTTCGAAAGAGAATTTATATCATTGGTTTTCCAAAACCAGCAACTTCCTGATAAATAACATTTTTGTAACATACATCTTGTCACAGAGAATAATAGTTCCTTGTAGAAATTTCGGCGGACTTTAAAACGGCGCACCCCAAACTTGGTAAAAAACGAAAACTTTTGTTACGAAAATTAAAAGTCAATTTTCATTGGCTAATAAATTAAATTAGACTTAGTCACGTTTTCAAGTTATCTAGCTTAACACCCAAACATAACTTTTTTTGATTTTTTGTAAATTTTTCAACATCTCGCGTAACATTTCTCAAGTAAGCTTACGTGAAATAGTAAATTCTTACTTAAAATTTTTGCGTCACTGTAAGGAAGGAGACGCGAACTTCCTGGTTAAATGCACTCCCGCGGTGCTCTGTGACAAGATCGTCAGGTCTTCTTGGGGCACCTAAATAACAAAAAATAATAATAATAATAAAGCTTTAGAAAAACTACTTTAAAATATAAAACGTCTATTTATTTTAATTCAAATACCATAGTATAGATGTAAATGTGTAAGTTTATAGTTGTAATTGTTTATTTTGTTTGTAAAGATTTAAATTGAAATTTTGAATTTAATTGGCTTTAGAAAGTTTTTTTTTCCTTCGAGGTAGCCGTATTGGCTCTTATCTTAAAAATGGCTTTTTCATTTTGTAAAATACTCAGCATATTTGTCGATAATTTTCGTAACGAAAATATTCGTTGATTACCAAGTTTGGGGTGTGCTATTTTAAAGTCCACCGAAATTTCCAAATTAAAAAAAGTGTAGTAGAAAGTTCCTTGCAATTTTAAAACAAAACTAAAAATCTATCTGAGAGGAAAATTGTGCAAAATGTTATTTTAGTTTAACCTTTTTGAAGTTTTGATTTCAATCAGATCATATAATAAAGTGTTGCTAGACGTTTTAAAACTGGCATTAGATAAACATTCTATCCAACGCGTTTTCTTCTCTTTGTCTCTGGGAAATCTATAAATTTTTTAAAAAGTTTTTAATTTGTTTGACTTCTTCAATGATAAATAACTCGTAGAACAGCAATTAACACATTTCACCATTTTTCATAAACATAAACAAATTTCGCCACTTTCACAATAGACTAAAAAAGAAACCAACAGACGGTGCTATTTAATTTAGTGTTTATAATTATAAAACCTTTTCAATTAATGTTTGCTACCCACTTATTAAAAAAAGTTTTATAAACGGAGAGTGGATATTTTACAGAATTTCTGTCTTTGCTACACAATTTTTTTTTTTGCAATAGGTTCTCGCTTGATGACTTTTAGTCACTACGTAAGACCTCCTTGTTAATAAAAAGATTACAGCTAAACAACCTCAATATATAAACAATTATCAGTGGTGTGTAAAGAGTTGTTTCAAAATATGACAAATTGACTATAGTTACTATAGTCGATTTGCCATTTTATTTAACTCCCAGTTCAATTTAAGTTGATACACTGCGAAATGTTTGACATTCTTTCAAAAACTATGGGCATTTGAGACAAAACCCGTTAAAAACATGGGTTTTTCGGTAAAGTATTTCATTTTTCCAAATGAAATATTTCCGTTACATACTCAACTTGGCTCAGTTACGATTTTAAATAAATTTTTGAAGCGCCGCACTTTGATTACTTGTAACCTCCGTATCTTATTTTAATTTTTTTTTTTTTTTCAAGAAAAAAAAAATGTATTTAAAAAATAAAAATAGAAATAAAACTGAGCTGACTGTAGTAATTGCTACACTTGCTACAGCCTGGATTTGCTTCTGAACCTTATCCCTGAAATTCGATTCCACCAACCTTGCTCCAAATGACTTATTGAGCGTTGATGGAAACCCTCTAATTTTGTTGTTGTAAAAACCAGTGTTAACTTGAACCTAGACCTTTTGCTTGTTGAGAACATGAAGTTCTTTTCAGAGTTTCAGCAAGAAGTTATAGGAGTGAGAAGCGTTGGTCTTCCATCCTGAGCTCTGATCAATGTTTTAGTTCACATGATGCACAGAGGGAGCACACGATGCAACAGAGGGAGCCTGCGATGCACATCGCACACGATGCAACAGAGATTTTGATTTGAAAGCTTTGATTTGAAAGCTTGAAAAATACTTTGATTTGAAAAATACTTTGATTTGAAAGATTGAAAAATAAAGCAAGAACAGCCTGTGGATTTTCTTGTGATCTTGTAAATTTTATAGTTGTATGTGGTGAGTCACTTGACAGTGCTAGACAATGGTCAAATGAGGTCACCGCTCATTAGACCGTCTAGCTTTTGCAAGCTTGTTTTATAAGAGTAGCAAATTTCTGATAGAACCTTTGAATAAGTAGAGTCAATCTCTTGTTTGAACAGAGGCTTGATTTTCGCCTTCACAAAATTTGTAACTTGTTAGTCATATTTTTTCAAGCACAGAAAGCAAGTAGTTTTTCTGCAGTCTTCATAAGTTTTAGGAAAGTTGGACATTTTTCCCTGTAATACATTACAGGGAAAATGCCGAACTTGTGCTTTAGCTCAAAAAATATTCAATACTTGCATTTTCTCCGCCTAACAAGAGTTTGTAACCTTCTACAAATACTAAACATATTCTAAATGTCTAATTTTTTATAAATGATTTAGATTCGATCCCCGAACACGTTTCGAGTTCGATCCTCGACCACAATTCGAGTTCGATCCCCACCACGTCCCTGGTAGTACTGCGCTCAACTTGTTTCTCCGCACAGCGGCCTTGTTCGTCGAGGTTCGTGTTTCGGAGTTATAGAGTTAAGAGAGGGTTATAACCACTATTAAGTAGCTTCCTCATCAGTAGTGGCCTTCTTGGCCTTGAGGAGGTGAAAAAAAAAGATTAAATCTTACCTACTAATAAGAATTCATCTGAACTTAACTTTATCATGATCATGTAAAAGCTTCCAAACTACTTCCGAAAAGGTAATCAAATGTTTTTATCAATTTTCCCAATTGGTAAGTGAGTGTTTTAGTAAAATTTTGATGTATTAAGCTTTTTGAACTTTTAAAATTAATTTTTGAAAAAGTTACGCCAAAAGATCATTCAAAGAAGTTTTAAGTAATCGCGAGTTTTAAATGGATTTTGTCAAACTTCATCTTCATGAACACGAAGTATAGAAGTCTAAAGTTCAGCTATTTTGTTGCGAAAATTTTGTTCCTTCAAGTAGGAAATTTTTAAATTTTGGGAATTTGAGGAATCTAAAAATTGTTTTAGGTATATGCTAAATTTATGCCAAAAATACCTATTCTAAAAAGTCTTTATACAATAAAAAAATTTGGTAATCAGAATTGAAAAACTTGGTTGCTCTTATTTTTGTATTCTTATGACTTTATTTAGGAAATTACAAGCACAAAAATTAAAAAAAGCTGAAAAAATAAAGAAAAATTACTTTGAAAACAGTAAAAATGGTTCCTTGCTTTCTTGTTAATCAGCCAAATAAAAAGATCATAACTTTATTTCTTTTTTTATTGAAAACCCGATGAATACCCGAAAAGTTGTTATGCTCTTTTCAACATTTTGATGAAAACCGACCAAAAATTTTGATAAAAATGGTATATAAAATTTTGATTTCAAATTGGTATGTTTGAGCCCCAAATAAGAACAAAGTATTTTGAAAAAAAAACAAACCAAAATGGTTCTATTTAAGAACCATTTTTGAGATCCTAAATAGAACCACTTTGGATAAAGGAACATATAAAATCTATGAAAAATTGCATTTATATCATTAAATGGAACATAGATAGGTATTTACCCATCTTTTAATAAATTTTATGTATATATATACAAGATGGAAAAAGTAACGAAACTTTGTTCTCAAGCAAAAGTACTCTTACAGTAGTGAAATTTTACTCAAGTAAAAGTATAAATAGCTATTTAAAAATGTGCTCTGAATAAAAGTTACTGCATTAATTTTTTAACAGCTTTATAAATTTTCTTTTAAAATTGTTTTAAATATATTTTTTTTAAACTTGAATAAGAAAGAATAAAATTCTAAGCGTCAACAGTACACGTGTTTGATGTCTTCATAAGGCGTTGTCCTTACGTGTTTGATGTCTTCATAAGGCGTTGTCCATAATTTACGTTACGCAATTTTTGACTTTAAATACCATTTAATAATAAATTTAATAATAAAATATTACTTTATATCTTCTTATTTGCTTTTAGTTAATACTTAATAATACTATTACTAATAATATTAATGTATTAATAAAATTAAAATGTATTAATTTAATTAATACATTTTAATACGTGTAAATTTTAATTCAGAAAAATATTATTTGTACGTAAAAGAAATTGTAAATTTTTTTATTGACGTAAAACCGTGGATGATTAAAATCTCTAGTTAGAAGGAGTGAATGACTAGGGAGCGGGTTCAACTTTTTTTTTTCTTTTTTTTTTTTTGATTTTGATATTTAATATAAAGTAGCTTTATGTGTTTTGCAATTATTGTTGTTGTTTATTAACAGTCATATTTGTTTATTGTTTATATTTGTCAAGGTGTTACAGAGTGTTTATATTTGTCAAAGTGGTTCAGTGCGTACAAATAAGCGTTGACTTAACAGGCAAATTTTTTTTTTCTGTTTAACATGGTATAAACATTATTTTTACAACGCACATTTAAATACATTTTCAATAGAAGAGAATACATGAATAAATACTGAAAATGACATAATAATTAAAATAAAGTTAAAGCAGTGAGGAGCTCAAAGAAGATACGGAAAACATTACATTATCACAATCTTTTTATAGAGCCTTTTTATAAAGACTTAAATACTTTATCGTAATGGTATAAAGTTATTGTTAAAATAGTCAAAACAATTAAATAAAAAATAAACAAGCAGAAAACAAAAAATATAGTCAAACGAAGAAAAATTACCCGTTAAAATAGTCAAACAAATACTAATGACGTTTTGTAAATTTCTTTTGTTTGAAGCTTAAACGAATTTAAGGACCTCAACATTAACTTATATTCCTTTTGACAGTCATTCCATAACTTGGGTCCTCGATAAGATTTACAATATTCTGAAAATTTATTACATTTCCAAAGCAACTTATAATTGTTGCTTGCATTTGATCTTAGATTATAATTTTCATTTAGATTTTTTCAAACTTGTTGTTAAAGTTTTCTGGTAAGAGGTTTTTGTTATATTTATACATAAAAATTAGATGCTGGTAGGTATTTATTTCAAATATACCCATCATTTTTATAACTTTCAAAAGTGGTTTTGCATGTTTATGTTTGTGTTTAGAGTATATGATTCTGCAAGCGTGTTTTTGTAGCCTATAGTTTTGTTGGTTGCGTACTTGCCCATGATATGTTTGCATAATTTATGAAAGAGTGAATTAGTCCAAAATATATCAATTTAAGACTTAACATATTGAGGTATGAGCGAACTCAATACATAACGCCAATTGTTTTGGTAATTTTAGAATGGATTTAATTTATCTGGGAAAGTCAGGATAAATTTTCATCGACCAGAATTCCTTAGAATTTTATGCTTACTTGCTTTTTAATTGTTTTATCATTTAAGACGAGTCCAGGCAGCTTAAGAGGAATGTTTAGTTCTTGTTTTTTTTTTATGAAATAGAGTATAATTTGTTTTCTCAACATTAAGTGAAAGTTTATTTGTTATAAACTAAATATTTACTTTAGTTAACTCCGTATTCATATCAGTACATAAATATTTTGTATCATTATTGGAGAGAAAGAGATTGGTATCGACTTCAACCATTATTGAGTTCAGCTTTAATGACGCATTACAAAAGTCGTTAATATAAATTAAGAACTGGAGCGGACCAAGAATTAATCCCTGTCCCAGGAAAAAAAGTTTTATAGAATTTCTATAAACTTTTGAAACATTAGGTCTATAGAAATTCTATAGAATTCTATAAAATTTCTATAGAATATCTATTAATTTCTATAGAAATTGCTATAAAACTTTATTTTCTATAAAATAAAAAGTAGAAAAAAAAGTTCTATTGGAATTTCTACAGAAATTAACAGAGATTCTATAGATATTTTATAGAATTCTATAGAGTTTCTATACACATATGTTCCAAAAGTTGATAAAAATTCTATAAAACTTTTTTTCCTGGGGTGGCACTCCGCATTCAATGCTTAGTATTCCGGATTGTACTTTATAAACATATTACTTTCTATCAGTAAGATAGTTTTTAATCCAGGAATAGGTTGAAACCATGATGCTTAATTTTTTCTAAGAAAATGCAATGGTCAACTGTGTCAAATGCTTTAGATAAGTTTATAGATACTCCTAAAGTGTATTTGCTTTTGTCAAAACCTTCATTTGGTTGACTATCTCAATAATTGCATGCTCAGTTGAGTGATTTTTCTGAAATCCAAAATGTTTTGGGTAGAATAATTTGTTTTCAGTGAAGTATTCGAATATTGTGTTTTAAATTACGCGTTCGAACAATTTGGAGAATACTGAAAGTAATGTTATAGGTCAATAGTTTGTAATGTCTGAATGATCATTGCATTTGTAAACTAGGATTATTTTAGCTGTTTTGAGAGCATCAGGAAAAGTACCTAACTGCAGTGAAAGCTTTATTATATGAAATAGTGGTTTGAATAAGCTAGTTTTGTTAAAAATAACTGTATTACTAGGAAATTTCATCGTGACCTGGGGATCTTTTTTTTTTTAAAGAAGAATAATCTTAAATAACCTCCGAAGATATAAAATTATTGATAAAAACATAGCTTAAACACTACACTAACTTTTTAAGTAAAATGTTAGTGTATTGTTGTGGACGTCACTATCTATTCTTTCAGAGCTTTATAAAGCCATTAACGCTGACTGTTAACGCTGACCGTCAACGCTGACCGTCAACGCTGACCGTCAACGTTAACCGTCAACGCTGACCGTCAACGCTAACCGTCAACGCTGAACGTCAACGCTGACCGTCAACGCTGAACGTCAACGCTGACCGTCAACACTGACCGTTAACGCAGCTAAGTCATACATTTATGTACTAAAGCCAATTTAAAAAGTCATTTCCAATTTAAATTGAAATAGCTGTAGTCGAGTCTATCAGTTGATGATGGGTTATGATTGGGTTGGCACTCTAATAATCAAAAGAAAAATCGTTCTAGATTCAAAATTAAAAAAAATTTTGCTTTACTATTCATGATACCCCTGCCCTTTGTACAAAATTGCTAACTCCTTCCCTCTTCCTTACTATCACGTGGGGTAATTTGTGAAAACTATTAGAAAACAAATTTATAAAAAAGGGCGCTACTTTTAATCAAAATAATACTAAATAAGTAATAAATAATACTAACACGTAATTAATTTTTTTTACTCAGTGACGTATATGGTTTAAAATGTAGTGAAGTAAAATACTTTATAAAATATATACTTATTTAAAAGTAACACATTTAAAAAAATGCTTAAAAAGTACAAAATTTACTAAATAACCACTCAATTACAGTATCGTGAGTAAATGCAATTTATTACTTTCCACCTCTACCGCATTCATTGATGATATCTTTTTAAAATCAAAATTAAATCTAATAGATTTGCTCCTGAATATAACTTGTTTATAAAGACTAGATTAAAAAACGGAGCTAAAATAGTGCTCTAAGTAACCCCACAAGTTAAGGAGTATACGGTTGTCTTTTAACCAAAGCAAATTGCTTTCTTATAGTTAGTCATTTTAGCTTTTTTGAATCAAAGTTTTTTTTTTACTTTGTTTGGTTTTATTAGTAAATTATGATCAAAATTGTTAAAAAACGTTTATCAATGAAAACTTCCAAAAAAAAAATTTAATATAAAGCAATGATCAGTATACAACGATGATCAATATAAACACTCATTGTCTAAAGCGTTAAAATTATTTGATTGGCATGTTCAATTAATGTGTGTTCAGTGGACTTTTTAAAAAAAAAAACAGTTTGTGATGCAAAATTACTTAATTTAATGGTTTAAGAGTTTATTAGATTATTCATTATTATTCTCTACTTTTTTATTATTTGGATTGTCGAGAGAACATCAACTATGGCGTTTTGTTTTACCTTCCAATTCGCTATTAAAAATTTATCTTATAATATAGATGTTTACTATAAATGTCATTTCAGATATACATATTGTCCTCTCAACTTAGTAAAACAAGGAACGATTATCAAAGGCTGTTGTTTAAAATATTTGAGATATTTTATTTTTATATTTTATTTATAAATTATTATTATGTTTCATAATTGGCTTTACACTTTATAAATACACGATTTTTTAGATTTTCAGGTACTTGACATAAATGTGAAATAGGCAACATCAAATACTAGTTTTATTACAATCTTTTGATGTTTTTGAGAGTTCTCAACTTACGTTTGTCATTAGTTTTTAAATAATCGCAAATAAAGTTGAACTAAAACAAATTTGAAAAAACAAAGTTGAAATAAGAAGAAGTCAAATTCTGCAGCCAAATTTGGGCCAATAAAATCAAAGTAATTGTTCAGTTTTTTTATTTATAAATATTTGTTATGTTATTTTAGGTTTTACAACTACATTTCTCTTTTTCTACTTTTTTGTAATACCTTTGAATAATATTTTTTAATTTTGTTTTTTTATTTAGTTTATTTTTTATTCTTTATAAGTTATTACGTTTATGTATAGATTTTAATAAACAATTGTTGTTCTTTTTTTGATTGTTACTATATAATATTTAATTTGGGGGGATTTTGGTAGTTCGTTGTAAACCCACGAGGTGGCTTTTTTATTTGTATTTATTTTTTCTTTTATAAACGCTATTTTATAATCCTAACTAAAATAATAAGGGAAAAAATCTAATACATTGTTCGCCTCGATTGCAGTTCTAGATTCCAATCAACGTAATTTTTAAAATTTCTTAAAAATTCTTTAAAGGAGTTTTCGTTGATCTGTCGCCATGAGATTTTGGATTTAGAGACAATATTGCTAAGTATAACGTTATCAGTAGTGAAAAATGTAAAAAAAAAAAAAAAAAATGATCCAATAAGTTGTTCGGGATTATGCCTCTGTAAAAAAAGTTATTATGGAATTTATAAGTTAAAATATTATTGAATAGAATATTTCTTACTCTTCTTGACTTGTTGATTGTTAAGATGAAATTATTAATTAATAAAATCTACTATAAAATAAAATTATTTGGCACAATAGTGTCAATAAAACTCTTGGAATTATTATTTGAAGTATTGTTGATCATGTTTGCACCTTATCTTTGGAATAAAATGGTTCAGTCCGATTTTTGATCTGTCAATCCCTTTTCCAGTTTTTAAAAATAAGTTAAAGAATATTATTTTTTCAATGGGTACTATATTAAAATATTTTTTAGATATGACTTTTAACCATTTATTATTTCAACTATTTTAGATTGCTATTTTGATTTTAACTACTTGTGTTATATTATATTTATATTTCAATATTTATATGGTTCTGGTGGCAAGATCAGTATGACCTTCTTACAGATTCCAAGTTTATATTATACAACATCTAATTAATGTAAACTGAAAAATTAAAAAAAAAAAAAAAAACGTTTAAAATCCCCAATCAAGTAAATATGTTTCCTTGAACTAGTTTCACTAGTTCTCTTCAAAAATGTTTTAAGATGTTTTTTAAGCTATTCCAAAGTTCATGATGACGTAAGTAGTATTGTTATTTCTTTTCTATTAGTTTTGTTTATGAATTTAGTGCTTAAAGACGTAAAATTTGTTTGTAAACAATGAGATTGTAACTTAAAGCTTAACTGATTGAAATGCGGCTTAAGGTAAACCCCTGCCACCATTACCACCTGCATTAAATTTATGGTGATGAATTAAAGTGTAAACACTTGGTTTACATTCAAATTTTTTTTCACCACATATACACTATGTTTTCAGCTGATTAAATATCTAATTTTTTTGGTTGTTTTAAAAATTTTTATTAAAAATATTTTATCAAAAATTAAAAAATTTTAAAAATGATTATTTTAAAAGTTTTTGTTAAAAATGAAAAAATTTTAAAAATGATTTTTTAAAAAGTTTTTTGGAAAAAAAAATTTTTGATTTTTTTTTGGAATACCTTAAGCTTCTCAAATAAAATTTTAGATTTTCAAATTTTTATTCAAACTTTTAATATTGATATTTAAAATTGAAAAGTTTTATTTTGCTAAAAGCATTGTAAAGATTAAAAAATTTTTAAAATAGTATACATTAAAAAAAATGATAAACTTCGTTAATATTAGGAAAAATTATTAGGGAGTTTTATTATTGCTTTTTTTCGTTATTCAATTGCAAGTTACTTGTTGAAAGTTATTCAAGAAAACTTACTTAATTTTGAAAAAAATTTTTGCCACTTGTTTAACTTTTTTTTGCCCTCTTTAAAGCTTTTTTAATTTGAGTTGTTTCTGAAAAGAAATCTTTGTTTATGCAAACCTTTCTCTTTTTTTTTTAATACACTTTGTTCAAAATTTTTCAATAAGCCAATATAAGCCAATAGCTGCAGTTATAAATAAATTTTTATTACTATTGTTATTAGTTTATTTGCTTCTTTTCTTCCATTTTTACAGGCTCGTTTTTCACATTTTTTACAGCTAATTAGTCTTCAAATAACTTTTAATTTACTTTCATCCAGTGGCGTAACTTCAAATTCTGCACCTCCCCTGCCCCTCGCAAGATTTTCAAGATTTTGTAAATCCTTTTTCATCCGTCGTTTAGCTGCTCTACCTTAGCCCCACTAGAGGCTTGGTAGCCATCATTAGCGCAGTTTTTTAATTTTAAATCCAAATTTTCAATACATTATTTAAAAAAATTTGTAGGCCTAATAATAATTTTATATTTTTATATTATTAAAAACAGGAATAAATATTATTAAACATAAAGTTTTAAGTTACGTAATTAGTAAAAACTGTTAAACATTTATTTACATGTTCTACATATATTCAACATTTATGATACATGTATTTGATATGTATCATAAATGTTGTATATATTTTAAAGTTACTTTTATGAAATGTTGTATATATGTACGATTTTAAAGTTACTTTCATGAAATGTTGTATATATGTACGACTTTAAAGTTACTTTTATGAAATGTTGTATATATGTACGATTTTTAAGTTACTTTTATGAAATGTTGTATATATGTACGACTTTAAAGTTACTTTTATGAAATGTTGTATATATGTACGATTTTAAAGTTACTTTTATGAAATGTTGTATATATGTACGACTTTAAAGTTACTTTTATAAAATGTTGTATATATGTACGATTTTAAAGTTACTTTTATGAAATGTTGTATATATGTACGATTTTAAAGTTACTTTTATGAAATGTTGTATTTATGTACGACTTTAAAGTTACTTTTATGATACATATATTAAATATGTATCATAAAAGTAACTTTAAAATCGTCTTTTATAAACAAACCTGATTCAATTATTGAATTCTGATTAAATTAAAACTTCAATTATTATTCTGATTAAATTAAAACGTAAAATTTTGATATAAACTTATTCATAAGACTAAAATAGTTTTAAGGATAATAATAAGTTCTATGTGTACGAGTAATGTACGAGTAATGTACGAATAATGCACGAGTAATGTACGAGTAATGTACGAGTAATGTACGAGTAATGTACGAGTAATGTACGAGTAATGTACGAGTAATGTACGAGTAATGTACGAGTAATGTACGAGTAATGTACGAGTAATGGTATCATATGAAGCTGCACCTTTATCCGTCGTTTACTATACGTCAGAAAACTGTTATACCTCTAAAGATATTGCCAACCTTAAAATTGAAAGATTTTTGATGCAAATATTAAAACATAGTGACTTTTAAGAAATTGGAAACGAGAGAAATAGAGAAACTTTACAAATTTATAGATGCTCCATCACCAAAAGGTTTACCAGCATATAGCGGCTTTATAAGAAAAGGGAAAGGTGCTTATTTAAAAGTTTTTTCTAAATTAATCTTCACGATGATTCAAAATCACGTTTTAATAATTATAAAATATTTACAAAAGTTTTTTAAGAGCTTATGTTTATTAAAAAGTATTATAATTTTGATTTATATGATTTAACTTTTCTTTTCTTACCTAACCTTGAAACCTAAATGAATTTAAACATTGTATCAACAAACACTCTGGCCAGCACTAGTTTTACAATTTATTACCGAATTGCTGCTACAGCTCATTGTCTACCGACAAAGGGCTAAAGAGTTGCTACCCTTTTCATGCGAGATAAAAAAAAGAACTGAATTACTTTATGCTATTTGTTTAATCCTTATTTTAATATTTTCTCGCCGAAGCTTATCATTATTACTATTATTATTATTAATTCATAAATATGCTCTAAAGCGTCTTTCGTTTCACTTTTCTATTCAAAACTTTTATCCCTTTCTAATCGGAAATGAATTTAGAAATCATAAATTATTATTTTACAAGTATTCTAATCTCTTTTTAACACTTTTACATAAATTAAGTTTATATTTAAAATATATTTACTTCATTTAAGAAAAGAAAAGTTAAATAATATATTTGTTTACAAATTTAATCCACCATTTGTAAAAAGGCAAAAGCGGCTTCACTTTTCGGATCGAAGTTAGACATCTAGTTTATATTCATATTTATACTTATATTTATTAATCACCCACTGTATATAATACAAGGTAAATTATTATAAAGTTACATTTTTAAAAAGAAATAAGTTTATTTTGGAATATTTTCTTCAAGAATAACTCTGAAGAATTTCCTTTGCACCAATGAGTTCCGAAACTCAATTGCATAGCTTAATTTTGAAGATCTTTTTTAGGAATTCTTTTTTTTAACTCAATAAGTTTTACTTTTTTCTTGTTTTGCATTAAGTTCTTAAGATTTAGTTCAATTCAATTGCATAAACTCATGACATCATCTAAAAAAGGGTGCCTAGTGGTTTGATTTTTGAACTGCGAATTTACAATACCCAAGGTTGTTTTATTGTTTAATATGTAAATAAATAAGTTAAATTTGTTTTGCTGTACAATTCTTAATACATCTTGGATGTAAAACAAAGAATGAATATAATTTTTGCTGTGTTTGGAAACATTGAAGAGTGACTTAAGTGCATTCCTTCCTTCTATATCAAGCTTTTTCATTAATACGCCTTTATAATCGCAAAGTTCAAGACCATATGTAAGTACCAGAACCACAAATGTTTTATATAGCTGGACGATATAGCTTGGTTGAGTAAAGCGGATTCTAGACTGAATAAGAATTTGGATTTTTGCCCTGAATTTTGATTTTTTTTTATCAGTATTTGAACAATTAAATGAGGCAAAAGAAGAGCTTTTAGTATCCCATATAAAACCTAGATGGTTAAGTCTCTCATGCAGTTTTATTTGTTGGTGGTCAATTGTTATCGTGCACTTTGCAATTATTTTTTTTTCAGTGAACAAGAACTTGGTCTTATCAGTGTTCAACTTACAATTTGCGTTAGTGTATATATTATAAGCTGCTATAAGCTTTTTAATTCCAGACAGGGTAGAACTAAGAAGAATGATGTCCTTAGCGTATGCTACAACACCTGTGTAATTTCCATAAATTGAAGTCTTTATGATGGCTTTCAGTATATATATTATACAGTTGAGGAGACAGAATCTATCCTTGTCTCACTCCTTGTGTTAAATAGAATGGGTATAATTTGTATCCTAGAAAAGTGACAAAAGCATTGCTTTCATGGTACAATGATGATATAGTATTAAAAAAATAAAGCGCTAACTTTTTATTGTCTTATAGTTTCTCAAATAGAATGTCCCAGCTACAGCTGTCAAATGATTTTTCAGCTTCATGGGAATAGAGATCGACAGGGGAGTTGTTGCTTTTTTTTTCCGAATTCGGCATGTAAAGTTTAACTGTTTTTTTGTAAAACAGAATTGAATGAGTTTGAGAATGAGTTTCTTTTATCTCTGGACAGAAGATTAAAAAAAATATATTTTATTAGTTTTATAAAGATTAGAATGATGCGTGCTCATTCCGCGGTGCTCCGTGATAAGACCGTAAGGACTTCTGCGAGAACCTAAATAACCTTAAAAAAAAAGTGCTAATACCAGGGTAGCTATTCGGATCAATTAATGATTTTTAATAAGATTTAGCAAGAGGCATAATAAGAGATGTAGATATTAATTTGGGGGTTTGATCATTATTAATAATAAAGTTAAAGAATTTCCAACCACTCTGTTGGGGCTTTGCAACGTGCATCTTTTAAATGTAGTGTACAGATTCCAAACGCATTTTTTGTTTTATTTAATTTTGAGCAAGAAATTTTAATTTTAGAGAGAGACCTGTTTCAATATTTTCATCTGATATAATTACCACATCAAATTTGGTACAAGGTGTAACTTGAAAATTCGATGCGATATAATTTTTATTATTTAAGTGGCCCAAGAAGACCTAACGGTCTTGTCACAGAGCACCGCGGAAGTGCATTTAACCAAGAAGCTCACGCCTCCTTCCTTACTGTGACGCTAAAATATGTCCAGAGCCCGTTTCGAACCTGATTCTCCTGCTTCTAAAGCATGCGCTATAACCACTGCGCCACGGCCGCACAAATATGCGTCATTGCTTTAGTGTTTTAACGTTTCTCGAAACTTTCGGCGACTTCTTTAGTGATTGATTTCTAGTTTTTCTTATTATTTATAGTAAATATTTTTGAGTTTGTATCAGACTTTATATATCTGAAGGTATTCAAGAAGTTTTTTGGGTTGGTATCTTTTAGCTTCTCGATTTTTGTGTATTGCTTGAAAAAGTTATAACTTTGAGATTTTTTGACAGCGTTGCGGAAATTTTTAAGTGCCATTTGATATCGATTAAATATCAGCGAGCTTAAATCTTTTTTGAAACCCATCTCACGCCGTTTCTTAAAATGATATGTAAGAACTTTTTTGCTCCTACTTAACTCGAGAGTCCACCAAGATTTTAGATTTAAAATTTTTTTTTCAAGAATAAGTGTTGGCTAAGAGCCTCAGATACACTTTTTGTAATAAAATAATAGACTAAAGTAAGTTCTTTGTCGTAATTGCTATTCGTAAAGTGAAAACTTTTATAATTGTTATTTAAGCACTAATTTTATAATTAATATAATATAATGTGTAATTGTATAAAACTTTGATTTCTTCAGGCATAATTAGGAACGCATAATTGTCTATAATTTTGTTAACATTTTCTCGGAGAGATTGCCCGCTGAGCCCAATTAAAATCGATATTGGCAAATAATCACTTGTATTTTAAGATGAAAAAGGGGCTACAATACAGTTATCATACTGAAGAAAAGTATTCCTTGAGAGCTATGTGATCAATGTAAGATGCGTTTGGTAATGTATGATGTTGATACGTTATTTTAAAGCCAGAACATTTATTACATCCACTGGTTCAAAATCATTTATTTTTATAAATTCTGATATAGTCGTGAAATAGTTATTTTTCGTGAAGTTCGACCTTTCTAATAAATCATATATTCCGCCAGGATACAATTCACACTGTGTATATATAGCTGCTTATCTAATTTTATAGTTATTACAGAAGAAACACATGGCGACGTACAAGCCTAGCGATAGTAGCATTAAGAAGAACAAGGATGTCTGGACCAATAATTTGGTAAATTTTGAAGACTCTCATAAAAGAAGAAGAATGGTTTCTTTGGAAGAATATTCACTGAAAGAAAAGTGCAGAATACCTCTCGAAAAGTAAATTATCGGACGCTACCATTTCTTTGGACCAAAAATCAAAGGAAGAAAGTAGCGAATAGCGGAATTTCCTAAAAAGTCATCAAATTGTAAGAAGAATAAACTAAATTTACCCCATGTATCTGATCAGGTTATACGAGCAAAGCTTGATAAAATACTGAAACGTTATGATGAATGTGTCAGTCAGAGAAGCTACGAACCCCTTGATGAAAGTTTTGATATTAATAAAGTGGAAGGAACATGGTTATATTCCGAGGACAAGCGATTGTACCATCTCCAAGTGGAAAGCAAAGGAACAGTGGAATACTCTACAGGCCAAGCGGCCAGTAAAGAAACAATCCATCAATCTAAAAGACAAATACTTTCTAATAGATCATCCACTCATCATCTTACTATTCTGGTTTTAGTGATTCTGACGTCAGTGAATATAAAAACGATAAAGAAGAAGAAAAAAACGGTTGTGCCTCCATATGCGGTTATGCCCTTAATTCCCCTAATATAATTTTAAAGTGTGTTTTTCATAACAATTTCAAATGCGTATTAAAAACTTAGATAAATGAAATACAACGAAGTTTCTTTTTAGTTTCTTTATTGTTTGCATTATATTGTTATACAATGATAAAATTGTTAGCAATATAAAATATAAAAACGTATAAATAAAACGAGTTACAAAAACAGTTTTCAACAGTTTGTTAAGTCATCATTTATTTTTCGTTAATTTAATTGTCTCCTTAAACTTCCTCTGCTTCTTTGACTTACTTATACAAGTCAATTTTCTATATATATATAAAGATGTATGAATTTTTCCATTAGATAAAAATATAATCTTAAAGATGCAAAGCACTGCGAGGAATATACGAAACCTGCTTCGTGTAAGTACGAACTGTTAACTGCATATAACAAGAAAAATGTTTGGATAGTTCATACGTTTCATAAATTTATCACATCTTGGACTGCAGCAATAATTTATTTCTAAAATCATAAAATGGAAATAAAGATTGTAAGTAACAAAAATATGATAATTTATAGATAAATATGATAATTTATAGATAAATATAATAATTTATAGATAAAATTAAATATGCTTAATTTTAATAAATGTATATTTCTTTATATATTAAAAAAAGATTTTTTAAAGTAAGTTTTAGCAATCATAGTTAATTAAATTTTTTCAATTCAATTAAGTATAGTCAGGTCAGATGGTCAGTTAATGGTTTTATTTTATTGTTATTATTTTTTTGATCAGGTTGTTTATTGAATAATGGTTAGGTAGTCAGTTATAGTATGATCAGGTCAGTTGGTCAATTGAATTATATCATGTCCGTCAATAGACCATGGTACCCTTCTTTACAAACTTAAAAGTAATGGAGTCAAAAGTTATAATTTCAAATTGGTTTGTTTCTATTTTTAAAATTGCAAAAAATGTCTTTCTTATGACAATACCTGCACTAAATTAAAAACCTTTGGAGTTCCATAAAACATTACCTGCGGAGTACTACAGGGATCTATTCTATGGTCTTAATTGTTTATCATTTACATAATCAATATTTACTTATCATCTAGTATATTAAACTTCAATCTTTTTTGCTGAGAATACTCAAATTTTTCATTCCCACTCTAACATTAAATTAATAATTGTTAATGTGAATCAAGAACGTTACAACTTCTATGAATGGTTTAAATTTAACAAGCTCTCTCTGAACACGACTAAAATCAAATAACTTTTTTAAACCTTCTAAATCTGACATCTATCATATAAACTCCTGGACATTTCAATGGAAAAAACTAAACTAAAACAAGATACATTTTATATTAATTAATACAATGTACTGTGTGTACAAGTGTACTGCAAAACGCGTTTTACTGTACAAATGTACAGTAAATTGCCTGAAAATTTATAATATTTTCTTATCGTTTTACTGATAATTTATAATATATTCTTATCGTTTTACCGATAATTTATAATATATTCTTATCGTTTTACTGATAATTTATAATATATTCTTATCGTTTTACTTGATAATTTATAATATATTCTTATCGTTTTACTGATAATTTATAATATATTCTTATCGTTTTACTTGATAATTTATAATATATTCTTATTGTTTTACTGATAATTTATAATATATTCTTATCGTTTTACTTGATAATTTATAATATATTCTTATCGTTTTACCGATAATTTATAATATATTCTTATCGTTTTACTGATAATTTATAATATATTCTTATCGTTTTACTAATAATTTATAATATATTCTGATAATTTATAATATATTCTTATCGTTTTACTGATAATTTATAATATATTCTGATAATTTATAATATATTCTTATCGTTTTACTGATAATTTATAATATATTCTTATCGTTTTACTAATAATTTATAATATATTCTGATAATTTATAATATATTCTTATCGTTTTACTGATAATTTATAATATATTCTGATAATTTATAATATATTCTTATCGTTTTACTGATAATTTATAATATATTCTTATCGTTTTACCGATAATTTATAATATATACTTATCGTTAAGAATATAAAAGCAAACTAATGTAATCGAAGTTTAAAATTAAAATCCAATAAAATTTTTCAAATCTAATTGAAACCTAATAAAATTTAAACTATATATACTTTGTATAAAAACTGTCTAAAAATCTATTTAATTTTTATTTATCCATTATGCAAAGTGTAAAAATCTTTTCAATTTTTATTTATCCATTACTATATTAGTTATTGTAACATTGCCTGGGCAAGCTCTTGTCAAAACAATTGCAAATCTTGAAAAAACAAAAATAAGCAAGTAATATTTAATACACCTTAAATACCTTTTCTTAATTATAGATCATAAATATTGAACAAAATATTTATCGCACAACAATCAGATATCAAAAACTTTCTTAAAACAATCTAAAATCTCTATAACATACCAAGGACCACATTTTTGGAGCTTGTTTGTTCCAAACAATAGTAAAACTTCAATTCAAACTTTTGAAAATATTTTAAAAACACATTTACTTGATTATGACGTATTTTAAATTCTATGAAAATTATTAAAATTTTTTCTTTTATTTTTAAACTCTTACCCCTTACTTTATTTTACCTCCGTTTCTTAAAAAAGCAATGTTACTTATACATCATTACTTTTACGTCATTTCTTAGATTAAAACTTGTTTTTTTGTTATCATTTGACTTAGAACTAAAAATATCAATTAAAGTGCATTCGTAAAGAAAAAAAAGTAAAGTTTTATATTTAAAAGTATTTCTATGATTTATATTTAAAAAATTACAATCTCATTAAAATAATATAAAACACTTTTAATATAGAACTTTATACGTTTTAACAAGTATTATCTTAAAACGCTTTTTTCTGAGTTAACAAGCTCATATTACCTAATATTCTTTTTTTTTGTTTGGTATTATAAAAAGATTTGTTTACCGCAGCTATGCGAATTAATTTCTTATTGGTAAATTTGTTTTTGTTTACCTTTTTATAATAACTATTTCAATAATGATTAGGGGAAAAATAATTAGGGGGAGAGCTTTTTCAAAGCCCTGAGTTTTTGCATAACTGTCTGCCACAAACAAATAATATTTTATATTTATACTTTTTTAGTTTTTTGTCATTCTGATTTATTGTCTGCATGTGTTTTTAGTTTACAAGTAGAAAATTAAAACGTAAAATTTATAAATTTGTCATGTAATCATGGCAGAACTTAATACGCGTTTTCCAACGTTTCAAAACTTTGGGATATCCAATATTTTCATAAAATTGTATTTTATCTTTTTTTTTTTTCCTTTTAGTTTATATAAACTCTATATATATCTTATATATCTTATAAAACTATATATCTTCAACTTGTTCCAAATATTATATATGTATGCGATCAACCTTATTGTAAATAATATTCGACGGCAAAGAAAACTTGTTAACATTGCTTAGAATTAAAGCTGGCAGATAAATGAAAACATATAGCAACAACGATAATAAACGACAAAAAACGACAACAAAACCAACCTTATAACAAACAATAAATTTGATAACAGATGATAACAATATAGTTGAAATGGCAGCAGAAAAAAATAAAAACAGCACGTTCATATGAAGATGTAAAAAAATTTAACTATTATTATAATTAAAAATGATATTAACTTTTATTGCTCAATTCGGCTTTAATTTTGATCTCCAATTCTTTTTTAACGGGGTTCTCTAGAATGCTTTCTAGATAACTGGAAATGAGACTTCCAACATCTGAAAAAAGTTGTAATATAATTTTCAAAAATTAGTAATGCAAGTCTAAAAATAAATTTTTTTTGTTTTTTAATCAAGTTAAACTATAAATAATGTTTTTTGAATATACTTTTAATTTATATATACATATATATATATATATATATATATATATATATATATATACATATATTCATATGCATACATGCACAATACATACATACATACATACATACATACATACATACATATATACATACATACATACATACATACATACATACATACATACATACATACATACATACATACATACATACATACATACATACATACATACATACATACATACATACATACATACATACATACATACATACATACATACATACATACATACATACATACATACATACATACATACATACATACATGCATTCATACATACATACATACATACATACATACATACATACATACATACATACATACATACATACATACATACATACATACATACATACATACATACATACATACATACATACATACATACATACATACATACATACATACATACATACATACATACATACATACATACATACATACATACATACATACATACATACATACATACATACATACATACATACATACATACATACATACATACATACATACATACATACATACATACATACATACATACATACATACATACATACATACATACATACATACATACATACATACGTACATACATACATAAATCTATATACAGTGCATCTATGTACCAAAATAAACTATTAAACAGATAGGTTTAAATACAAATACCTTTACTTTGTTGCAAAATGCAACCTTCATGGTGTTCAGCATTAATTCCCAGGCTTCCTAATAAACGCTTAACAGTGGTAAGTTGACAATAATTGTATTTATCTAAACGTTTAGTATGAACATGTAGTATCTACATCATTTCAATAAACTTAACTGGTCGTTTTAGTTTAAAGATATATTGAGTGAAACATATTTGTTTTCACATAATCACATAATATTGATTGTTCTATAAATCATAGACCTTTATATATAGAAACATATATAAAGATCTATGATTTATAGAACATAGAAATCTTTACTCAAAACTGTAGGCGTTGAAGTTTCAAATTAATTTGGATCAAAACTATATATTCCTAAATTGAATCTATTTAAAAGTTCTGGATGGTTTACTTACTGTCGTTGATAATCTCTGTTGCAAACGTTGCATTTGTTATTTGTATAAACATGCACCCTAAAAAATATTGGATTTTATTAGTTTTTTTTTATTTGAACTTAATTGATTCTTTATAGTTATTAAGTTGTTTCTAATATTTTCAAAGTTTAAAACTTGTACCAATAATCGCAGTAAAACCTCTTTTATCCATAGATTTAAACAAAAGTTGTCTCAACTTGAAGCACAAATTAGTTTTTAAATAATAAAGTGTTCTGCTACTTATTTTTATAGTTACCGGAAAAATAAATTCTATAACGCCTCCTTAAGACTAACAAAAAAAAAAAAACATTGTATAACTCAACTGGAGGGATTGCGTTAAATAAAGAAAATTACGTGCGCAAAAAAAAATGAAAATACGCTGCGGATAAATTGGCATTAGTAAGTAGTTATATAAAATTTAAACTCTTGTAATATCTTTAAATATGAATCTTGCAATAATAATTTACAATGTCATCATCGCAAAACGAACCAAACAGAAAACAGAAAAATAAATGGTATAAAATGGTAGGCAAATGCAAAGCGTTTTATCTATGTGATTTTTGGTGATCTTTGTTCATTTTTGATTTACAATCTAACATTACACAAAGTAGATTTTAGGTCAGTTGCTTAGCAGTGTTAGTCAAATACAAAAAAGATTTTTTTTTTTGCGCCATCCCATTACTCTGTTTGGTCAAATACAAAACAGTTTTTTTTATTTTAAGTTTGATAAATATATTTTGAATTTCGTAAATATCAAATGCAAAACAGTTTTGTATTTTACCCGATGTTTTGTAGATTTTTTCTCTGTTTCTAGGTCAACCGTAGTTTGGCATCCTTTTTTGTACTTTGTCCAACTGATTTGTATTCCAGCCTATTGTTTACCAGTTTGATTTACTAATCTGTAGTTTGGTTTATTAGTTTGTAGCCCAGTGATCTGATGGCTAGGTGCTCCGTAGTTGGCGTATATATATATATATATATATATATATATATATATATATATATATATATATATATATATATATATATATATATATTATTTGATTTTATTAGTTTGTTCTACTGTTCTGTAGTTTATTAAGTATATTAAAATCTTTTTTTTTTTTTTTTTTCTAGTACCATATTAGAAAACAGTTACAATAATTTTGAAAATAGTTTCAAATAGTTTTTTTTAACTTTGATATAAACTTAACCATTTATAATATGAATACAATCAAATTATAGTATAAGTTCTAAAATTTATAATAAAATAACATGAATTTATAATCAAAATTAAAAAAAGCAAAAACAAGCAGAAAATAAAATAAAAACTTATTAAATAAAAAACTAACAAAAAACGTGAAGAATTAAAAAACTTAATAATAATCAGATTGCGGAAACCCCGAGAAGATTGGTGGTCGCAGGTCGGTGGTCTTGTGACCGAGAATGCATGAATAGTAATTGCTTTACAATAGCGCTTAATGTAAACATATACAAAAACATGTCAAATATGAATCAAACATAATGCTGTATTAGACATAATATGTAAATTAAAAAAAAAAAAAAACACAATAAGGAGTGGTTGCAAAGGAACCAAAAAAATTTAAATAATTTAAGTTAATTTAAAACTCTAAATGCGTGCTTTTAATATAACGATTCTTTTATGTTTTCTTTTGAGAAAAAGTGTTTACTTGAGTGGTATTTCAATTTTTGATGAAAGTGAAATTATTATGTTTCCTAGATAAGCAAAATAAATTTTCAAAAATTTTGTTTAAGTAACACCCCACTTTAAGTTACTATTACTTAGATTTTCTAAATTTCTTATTTT